>NC_140962.1:138893113-139011825 GCF_056783735.1 Eptatretus burgeri | reverse complement strand
TTAGCCAACGGACATTGCTGTGAAGCGGGATGTACTTGTCTGCACTGTACATCCCCTCAAGCAGAACATGAAACTGCCTGTACGTCAAGGCAAATCGAGCAACAAGAAAATTAACTGTCTTCACCACCGCAGTCATCACATTATTAAGCTGAGAATTAGAAATCTTAGCACAAAGATTTTCTTGATGAATAACACTATTGCGGTTCTGCGAAAACCAGCACTCCCCCGAGGCGATGGCACACAACAACAACGAGACAGTTATTTCATTAGTATTCGTTTTAGATCCAGTATAGATCCAGGTTTTAGATCTGCTTGGTAATCAATAGGTCGAAACCACCTCAAAATTTCTCTCATCTTTCTTACGATTTAATTTCCTCAGGTATGATTCTGATAGCACCTGTTGTGTTAGTGCAAGTAAGATTGTCGAAGTTTGAGGATCAGTTTCGCCCTGCACTGGTTTTCTATTTGTGTTTTTGTAAATGTGTACATTTTCTTTTTGCCAAACCTCACAAATCTTTGCTTTCCCCTATTGTACGAATATTGCTTTTGTATTAAAACCTTTGATTATTGTGCCACATACTTTTCCTCACCCTCGCTTGTAATAAATTGCTTATATTAAGCTTAGAGGCAACTCACCTGGGCACTCACCTGGTAGCGCCTGGATAAGATAATCAGGGAACCACTGATGATAGGCATGGATGACCCGCAAAAAAAATATATATATATATATATATATATATATATATATATATATATATATATATATATATATATATATATATATATATATATATATATATATATATATAACGGAGGAGAAAGTAAATACCTATGGATTTTTTTTTAAATGCCGTGAACAAACTTTGGTACATCATGGGTGATAAACGTTGTGGTCAAGTTTCATCGGAATTGTGTGTGTAGTTTCGGAGAAGAAGTTGCACGTA
The DNA here is from genome assembly GCF_056783735.1 of Eptatretus burgeri. Taxonomy (NCBI): domain Eukaryota; kingdom Metazoa; phylum Chordata; class Myxini; order Myxiniformes; family Myxinidae; genus Eptatretus; species Eptatretus burgeri. The sequence goes on along the minus strand of NC_140962.1, from coordinate 139,010,881 downwards.
TGTGTGGATGGACGGACGGATTGACGGACGGACAACGCGCCATCTCATTAGCGCCCCAGAACTATGTTCCTGGTGAGCTAAAAATGCACCCAGCTCGTCGTAGCTTTTCCTCCATTGTTCCAGCGTAGTCCTCATGTAGTGTTAACCAAGAAGTTTTACCACACCGATTTGCTCTGGTTCGCCAGCGTACACCTACTGTATCACTCGGCAGTAATCCGGGTGTGTGTTGAGGGCGCGAAACCCACCTGGTGCAGTCATCTAAAGGTAAGGTACCACAGAAAGTAGTGAAACCTTGCCAGGATTGGCAGTACAAATCAGCGTTCGCGGTTGCTTAACAACCCACCAGGCTGTGTAGTTATCCGTGACTGGTAGCCTCAGGACCGGGAGTTCGGGAGGAACTCGAGTGCTTCCCCTCGTGGTGAGCCTCGAACCCCGGGCCATAACAATACAATGAAAATTTACCATTGGGTGGCCAATTTGATCCTCAATGATCTCTACAAATCCCTTCTGTCTTGCGACCATAGCAGGGCACCGTCTGTTGTTACAATAAATATTTTTCTGATGTCAATTCCTCTTTTCTTCCCCTGTTGTGCCATGCATGGGCTTCAAGCAGCATACCTCTTCTCGAACTCCATCTGAGTCACAGTATCTTGCAGCAACTGCTAACAGCAGTGCATCATTTATATCCACATTCTCGTTAAGCGCGACACTAAATACCACTGCATATTTTAACGCCACCGTCTGTTGTTAACGTTTTCTGCCATTTCACTTATGCCTCTCTCCATCGGTACTTATATCTTTAATTTTGGAGATGATTGTGTCTTCATTGGGCAAACCATTGAACAAAACATCTGAACAATTGAGAAAAGCCTCCTTTATATATTCCCCGTCTCTAAATGGGTTTTCATGTTTTGCAGCACTTTATGTTGAGCTTTATGTTGAGCAAATCCGTATTCCTCTCTCGAAAAGAGCTGAAATGTGCGAGCATTTAACTTCGCTTTCTTAGGAACTGCCATTTTGTCCCCCCAAAAAAACACGTGATCGGTGGCACTTCTCACGAGATTTGCCACAAATTCAGATTGGCTGGGCCCGCTGAATGTAACACAGTAAGTAAACCAATTGAATCGTTTTTTGTTCTCCGTCAAAGAGCTTTCATTGGGTATAAGTAGCACAATGAAGACCCGAGTGCGAGAAGTACTTTAGTTACAAAATAACACTTTTGAGATATTGAGGATCAAAGTTTTCAAAACATGCTGCAGATACTTTTTTTTAAAGGTGGCATACGATGGAGCCTGTTGCAGGTTCCAGGGGCTATACAGAGCAGACAAACCCTTTTTGGTGGAAAAATAATCCTCTTTTATGAAGAAAACGAGAAAATTAGTTATGGACTTAAGTACTTTTTGTGGCCAAATACCTGGACTTGGGTACTTTTAACACACAAAGCCCTTTATTGCTCATTTGTGATTGCCAAACAGTCATTTTTAATACGTCTCATTGGGCTGTACGGTGTACATACATCCAATACATGGAGAATCTGGGTCAGCACAGCATTGCACTGCACTGCCACATGCACAGTTTTACGAGGGTTCAAAAGTTGATGACGAATGTTGTGCCTTTTTCAGTACCAGCAAAGTATAATGCATAGAAACGACATACCTGATGCTTTGGCATCCTTCATTCTCTTTGTAGCCCAGTCTCCAGGGTTTCTTTTACGTTTTTTTGCCCCTGTCATGCCTGTTATCAGGGTTATCCTCATTCACACTATGCTGTCCAGCCTCCATGGTCACCATTTTCACAGCTTGTCACGTGACACATACTAGCATTTTGATTGGACAGTCATGGACTTAGGAACTTCTTGCTCAAACATTATGGACGTGGGTATTTCTTGCACTACATTTTAGTGAATTCAACAATGACCATATACCAATATACAGGACTTGAGTACTTATTTTCGGAATTTTTTGGTATCAATTGATGCTCTGGCCATTACAGATTATAGTACTGGTGCCAGATCATTTTTTTTTCAAAAATGTGACTTAAGTACTTCTTGCACCCAGGTCTTCAATTTAGACTCCAAGTTACGCTTCCCAATGAAAGCTCTTGTTATTTTAATTTTAGAGATGGACAGAGCAGTCAAGCATAGTTTTTAATCAGGTTTTCTTTTCAACTTAAGTTTCTTCTCCGTTAATTAGATTTTTATTATGCGCACCACTCATGGCACACTTTCCGTACGTTGCTGACACTTGGGTTTGACCGTCCGCTCTGAATCCGAGCCTGGGAGGACAAAAGGCACAGACAAACAACCCTAACAACAATGCATTGTTAATCATCATGTGGGCCTGCTTTGATAGGCTCATGGCCTTCTCCTGCATTGAAGTTCCTTGGAAGGGAAACTCACATTATTATTATTATTATTATTGTTATTATTATTCTTATTATTATTATTACTGCTACTCTTTCTGCTGCCACTACCTTTTTCGGATTTCTTTCTCATCAATCTTCTCTCCTATCCTATTTGTAACCCTCAAAATAAATTTAAGATTTGATTTTCGTTGATTCAGGAAAATTTGGCCACGTGTCGGGAGGGATGTGTCGTCGATGCCGAACTTTTGTGCATGTTTGAAGCGAATAATGGAAACTTTACCCGATCCTCGAGAAATGGACGAACTACCTCTGTTGCCCACGCGGTGGTGCCACGAGCGTGTCAATTCGAGTCGGTTTCAGGAAGCCACTTGTGGTCTCGTCTCGCCATAGTGCGACAGGATGGTGATTTGTGAACTGGTCGCGCACTTAGCCTTAAGCTGCACAGAACTTTTATCTTTTTCTCTGCAACCGCTTGTCGGATTGACACGAAATTTTCAGCATAATCTTTTTATTGATAACTATGACATCCATATCAGAAAAACGGAAAAACTTTGGACCTCTGTATCTCTGAAACTGTACCAAGGAAAAAAAATTGAAACTTGGCATGTAGCAAGTACTCCTCATGGGGAATTAGTGTGATTTTTTAATGGCGTCATAGGTGCCCTCATTATGACGTCACAATTGCATCTGTAGAACGCCACATCCGATCAGTATGAACATTTTTGAGCGCCATCTAGGGATAAAATGGTCCACCGAAAAGAAATAATGACGTCATCGGTCATATTGTTTTAAAAAAAAAAAAACAAAAGCTTCAAAAATCTTCTTCTCTGAAGTGGCTGAACAGATCGAGGCGAAACTTTACGTGTATGACTGCCTGTCCATGAGGAACAAAAGGTTCACACATATGATGTCATAGGTCACATGGTTTGGCAGCCATTTTTGATTTACCCTAAAGCCTATAAAAATACCTATAAAAAGCCTAAAAGCCTATTAAAACCACTCAAAAAGAAGTCCTGTCGAGGGTCTGCAATCTCTGATTGCTCTTTTTCTTGTTTTAGGTTGTATTCGGCGAGGGATCAATTTTAATTCAACCCGTCCAGGATTGTGCTTTATGTTGTTTGTTTCTCACCAAAGAATCACCTTCCACCCTCCCCCCTCCCCGAATAAAATAAAAAAACTACAAAAAGAAAAAACATTTCACATTTTTCTTTTTCATCTCCATTTTGGGCTGTTGTTGATGCGGCACAGGCATGATGGGCCGAATGGCCTTCGCGTACGTCCAAATTCCTTGTGTGTATCGATCGTTCCCATCCGGATCCGGCCTCTTAGGACTTGGGGGGGATACAAATCGTGGAGTGTTCAGCTCGGAGGAGGTGTGTGCTCCACCAAGTCCTGTTTCAGTTCACACTGTGATGATACCAAAGCACGTGCTCTGTGCTGTGACGCAATCCAAACCGCAACGTCACACTTTTGGGAGACATAAATATAATCTCTTACTCCCGAGACCGATAATAATAATGAATACATTTATAATTTATAGCTGAGTAACGTTCCTACTTTCCCATGTCATTGTTATTACAATTTACGACCCGTAAACACGTACGTATTATGTCTATATGAAAAATCTTTGTATTGAATTGTTGTTGTTGTTGTTGTTCTTCTTCTTCTTCTTCTTCTTCTTCTTCCTCTTCCTCTTCTGGTTATAGTTCTTCTTCTTCTTCTTCTTCTTCCTCTTCCTCTTCTGGTTATAGTTCTTCTTCTTCTTCTTCTTCTTCTTCTTCTTCTTCCTCTTCCTCTTCTGGTTATAGTTCTTCTTCTTCTTCTTCTTCTTCCTCTTCCTCTTCTGGTTATAGTTCTTCTTCTTCTTCTTCCTCTTCCTCTTCTGGTTATAGTTCTTCTTCTTCTTCTTCCTCTTCCTCTTCTGGTTATAGTTCTTCTTCTTCTTCTTCCTCTTCCTCTTCTGGTTATAGTTCTTCTTCTTATTATTGCATCCATGTTTGAAGAAAAATAAGTATCTTGTATTAAGAAGAAGAAGAATAAGAAGAAGTATCTTATATGAATAAGAATAAGAATTATCTTGTATTAAGAAAAAGAAGAAGAAGTATCTTATATGAATAATAAGAAGAAGAAGTATTTATCAATATTGGAAAATAAAAGATATTGGTATTTGTTGGATCGTTGTGCGCTTCTTGCGCCGATCTCTTTCCAAGACCTTTATTGTTCGATGACGATGGTTTCGGCGAAATTGCTTCATTTTGGGAACGTTTTCTTCATCGGAGGAACATCAAGGATGATGCGGCTGTGTTTTGTTTGTCCGTACGTACGTACACAGTACGTCACACAAACAATTCACTTAATTCCTGTACTTGCAAGTCCACAGGCACGGTCTTCTGTTTATTGTAATCGATTTTTACTTTGTGGTTGTCTCCCTGGCAGGTTCGCATCCACCGTCGAGGTTGAGGTGGCTCTCCTCAGAGCCGGCCGGATCTGCCTTTTGGCGCGACACGGCTTCATCTGATCCCGCAAGAGTCACGGGATCCGTGGTGTCAGCAGGGGGCGCCGCATCTCGGAGGGGTCCGTTAGGAGGGGACTGAACGTCTCGGGGCGTTGTTGGTGTCCACGGTGGGCGTCACACACACACACACACACACACACACACACACACACACACACACACACACACACACACAACCGACTTACGTTTCGAAAGGAGGGGGCTAATGTGTGCCGGTGCAGATGGAAAATTTAAATTTGCGACCGCAGTATATAATATGGAGCACTTATATACAGCATACATACCCTTATATATCATACCTAAAATCATAAATGATGCAACCACCAGGACAGACTAGTTTGCGTTCACTCGATGGACACAACAATAGTGATTTGGATGAAAACTTTGAAATGAATCTTGTCGGTAAAAATATCTGTCCTTGTTGAGCACACAATCCCGTTCTGGAACAAGTGTAATTAAAAAAATGTTCTGTTGTGTACAACAGCAATTATACAGTATTGTTGTTATCATTGATGTTCTTAATACGATTATAATTGTAGAGATCCACATCAACCGGAGTTAATTTTGCTGTGTTCTTCAAAGTCTCTCTCTGCTTGCGATCTGTTGTGCGCATTGCATAACCACGTGACTTTACCCCCCCCCACATGACAGCAACCGCATTGCCGGATATTTCGGGGGCGGTTATGAAAGGGGCATATCGGATTTTGTGTCGCGCGCCGCGGTTCCAGCGGTGACGTTGGATCAGCAACTCGACTGTTGGTGCCTCGACCCGGGGAAGCCCTCACTGGAGCAGGTTTAACCACGTTAGCACGATCTGGGATACAGACCCCGTGCCTTCCCTTTACCCAGTGGATAACACTACCTTCACCTTTACTCTCCGGCTCATAACCTACCTTCCCTTTACCCAGTGGATAACCTTACCTTGTCTTCACCTGGCGAATCACCCTACCTTTCCTTTACACAGGAGGATAATCCTACCTTTATTTGGTCCAAGCAGCTTCACCAACTTTGTACGACCTTTACATTCTACCCCTGTACCGCCTCCACCTGCACACCTCTCTTGCCCGCACAGCTCCTCCTCCTCCACCACTCTTCTTTCGTTCAATGCATGGACGTTCACCGTAATTTGTTTTATTTTTGCGCTAAACGCGCCTCGTGCGGACATCTTGCCCGACACCCCCTGGACAACTCGTCGGCATCACTCGCAAAGTCCCCAACATGCTGTAACTGCGCCTACCACCGTGGAGTCCCACTCGTGGGACTCAGAGGGCCATGCCTCCGACGCCCAGATCCACAAACGGTACCGTGGGGAGCACCGACCTCTCAGACGCCTGCCACGCAGACAAGTCACCGTGGTTGCCCGCCTTAGGGGCTCTGATCGCCGTGTTCGTTCTCTGCGCTGTACTAGGGAACCTGCTCATCATCGCTGCTGTGGCCCGCGTGCGCCGCTTGCGCACACCGACCAACTACCTGGTGGCCTCGTTGGCATGCGCAGACCTCCTCATGAGCATCCTGGTGGTCCCATTCGCCGCCGTTCCCCTCTTCCTAAAGTGGCCGTTCGGGCAGGGCGCGTGTAAGTTGTGGACAGCCGCAGATATCATGTGTGTGACAGCGAGCATCGGTACGCTTTGCCTCATCGCCGTGGAACGCTACGTCGCTGTGACACGACCTTTGCGCTACCAGGCTGTGCTCACGAAGGCGCGCGTGTGCCTGCTCGTCGTGAGCGTGTGGCTCGTGGCGGCACTGATCTCCTTCATACCGGTGGGAACAGGCTGGTGGCAGGACCAGCGACAACCCGAAGAACTTGGGAATTGCAGCTCACGCGAATGCCTCTTCAACATCAATGCCACGTATGCTGTGGTGTCTTCTGCTGTGTCATTCTACCTGCCTCTCTTCGCCATGATATTTTTCTACTCTAAGGTACATGTCGTCCTAGGTCTTCGTGCATTGCGATGTTGCGGCTGTGTACAGTCCATGCGGTACAGAAATTCACCAATGTTGAGGTTGTAATCTCTATTAAGCACTGGTTAAACTCCCAAACTCTTGTGAAACACTCAATATACCTGAATATAATATATATGTTTTTTGTTTTTTTTTACACAAAGGTACCCAACGTTACCGGGTCACTCCTCCCACATCTTCCTCTCCCTCATTCCACCTCTTTCCTTACCCTCCCTCATCCCACCCCTTCCCCTCCCTCCTTCCATATCCTCCCTTATCCCCCCTCCTTCTACATCCCCACACCCCATCCCTTCCCCTCCTTCCTCCCACCCCTTACCCTCTGTCATCCCACCCTTCCCCTGCCTCCTCCCCCACCCACCCCTTGTCCTCCCTTCTCCCACCCACCCTTTGCCCTTCCTCCTGCCATCTCCTCATACACCACCCCCCCATCACTCCTTCCTCCTCCCAACACACCCCTTCCCCTCTCTCCTCCCAACAGTTCCCCTGCCTCCTCCCATTCCACCTCCTCCCTCTGGACTCCCACCCTTTCCCCATGACAGGTAAGATATTAGATAGCATAGCACTCATCCACTGGGTGGGTTGAGTTTGTGAATTACTTGCTGAAAAAAGTATGGTCTGTGTTTTTCCAAGAAGACTATAGATGTTTGTGTGGTGTGTGCTGAAAAGGTTTGAGATGGTCTAAACTCGAAAGGGTACATTCCAATAGTAGTTAATGTCTAAGGGGTCGATCTAATCTCTCAACCATGTAAAAAAGGTCCAAGTAGTCTAATCTGTGTGAAGGGTGTAAGGATCTAATGGGTCTTCAGAGTCAAAAGGGTCTTCAGGGTCTTAAAGGGTATTTTAGGTCCTGAGGGGTATTTTGGGTCTTAAGGCTCTAAAGGGTCTAAAGGGTCGTCACGGTCTTAATGATCTTAAGGAAGTAAATGGTCTTTGGGGTCGAATGGTTCTTTGGGGTCATCGGGGTCTTAAAGGGTCATCGGGGACTTTGGGGTCTTTCAAGGCTGAAGTGGTGGATGAAAATACCCTTAGGACAAGAGAAAGAGAGGGGGAGACAGAGGTGTGGGAGGAGAGTGCTGAATTTTACTAGGAGGAGGGAGTGAGGAGGGGACAGAGAGGTGGAGGGGGTGGGTGAGAGAGAGAAAGGTGAGGGAAGGAGGTGGGGATAGCAAAGAGAATGATATGTTATGCTGAATAACCACACACACACACACACGCAAATCTACATACATATCAAGTACATAAAAACGACAAACACAAAGATTTACCTTTGACTAGAGCTCTTTGAAAAAGGAATTCAAGTGGAAGATTATTAAAATTCAATTAAAAAAGAAATTAAACTACAGAACACAAAATGTCAGCCTTTGCTTTTCCCAACTCAAACCAACATGGCGGAACTCAGAACATGAGGTCGATGGAAATATATATATATATATATATATATATATATATATATATATATATATATATATATATATATATATATATATATATATATATATATATATATATATATATATATTGTTGCAAATTCGCGCCCGCCGGCGTGCGAGCGGCCACGTAACTCGAATCACGGCACGTCGCCCACCGGACGGACAATTCCGTCGTGACCCTCTCGGACTAACGCCGGGAACTAGTCACGGGTGGGCCTTTTGGCCTCACCACGATCGTGCCAACCGGCCCCCCGCGTGAGATAGGGTTGTTCGCCAAATTCGACCTACCTAAGTACCCACACGGAGGGTAGACCGGGCGATCGCACCTCTCCGCAGGTCGACTTCGGACACGGGCCACTTTAAGCGACCCGTTCCGTACTATCGGGATAACCGAGCGGTGTTATATCGTCGACCTCGACGGTTCCGATTAATTATCGGGCGTATTTAGCCCACTACCAACCCTCTACGTGAAGTAAGATGGAGATGCAATTAAAGAAAAGACGAAGCGAAACGGGAAAAACAGTTCAACATAAGGCACATTTATTCCGCGGCAAACGGAAATCACACATATACAATTACAACAATTATGCACCAAAAGCAAATGTAACAAAAGGAACACAACAATGCAGATCTACTACCGACTACGCGAGCACACGGCAACACTTACACAGTTTTACTTTACAGACGGCGCTGACAACACATATACTCAAAAGAAAAAGAAAAAGGGCCACCCTCAAATACAAGGGGGCAGACCTGTGGCACGAGACTGCGTGGAGCCTACCCGTCTTGTGATGATCCGCAAATGCCGCGGCGGTGCCCCGACTCCGCGCTCCTCCGTGGGTTTCGTTGGCACTGCTTGGAATGGGGTGGGAACGGGGCCCCCTTTTCGCACTATCTCAGCGCGGGGGGAAACAGGGGGGGTTGTTGATGCTCTGGGGAAAGAGGATAGCTGGCTTGCTTGGGTCCCGCAACGAGCGACTCCACTGCGACCTCGACCGCATTCCCGGCTTCCCCTCTCTGCAGCTCCCCGACAGACTCCGAACCCCGACAGACCGACCCTCCTCCAGACCCGTCTTGACTGCTGCTGCCACACTTCACCGCCGCCACACCTCTCCAACTCGCCCGAGCCCGAAACAGAAACTGACTGAATTCGCCCCGCGCTCGGTGCTTTATAGTACGGCAGGAGAATCCATATGCAAATTTCCGGATCAGGATGAGCTCGGGGGCGGAGCCACGCTCGCCCATTGGACGGAGGAAAAGTGGGCATGAACCTCCCCTGATCCTCGAATTTGCATATATCGATTCTACTCTGACTCGCCTGGAGGCGGGGCCAAATCGCCCCGCGCTCGCTGATAGGACGGAACAGAAGTGGGCGTGTATCATTCCTGATCCAACTTCCCCTCGGAAAGGCCGCTTTTTGCACCCGAGGCTCGGCGCGCGTCCCGCACGAGGTCAGGACAGCCTGACGCTCGGTGTTCACAAGTGGTGCGGGAATGGCCGCAGAAGGAGAAGAGGTGAGGGTGGTGGAGGGTTTATTGTGGCGGTGATAGCCATGGCGACGCTTGGAATGGTGGTGATGCGATGTTTGCGAGAGCGAGCTGTGAAGGTAAAGGTCGTGGCTGTTGGCGTTGTTGTTGTTGTGAAGCAGCATTGCGGTTGGTGGTTGTTGTGTGATGGCGGTTTAGACATGGTTGGTTCAAAATAAAGATAGAACAGAAAGACGGCTATCTTAAAGGGTCGCAGCCCGAATGAATCACTTTTATTCCCTCTAAACAACGGGTTTGGGGCTAACTACACATGTACTTACAGAGATATCTCACCTACGGGACCTGAATGGTGGTTTGTGAATTTCCTCAACCACAACAATATATATATATATATATATATATATATATATATATATATATATATATATATATATATATATATATATATATATATATATATATATATATATGAATTGATGTCGAAGTGACTGGTGGATAATGAAAGCAGATTGCACAAAGAGGTTAAACAAAGTGATATCGTCTAAAGATAAAATTGCACATTTTCAGCAGGCGAGACACCGCCTGAGGCACCGCACAGCACCATGAGACCCAACACAGCACCGTGGGGATTGACACCATGGGTGCATTTGCCATGTATCGCCATGACTTTGAAACAAACAACCAAGCAGCTTGTAGAGCACCAGCCAAGTGTCTTAAGTACTCAAGCAAGCACTCCAACAAAACTGTTGATAAGGAACGGCAGGCTTGGCAAGCGATTGGCAATTGCCGATCAGTTATATTAAGCACCATGCACCTGGAGACACTCGGAGTGTCAAACAATCTCCGATTTGGACAAATGAACAATTTTTTTTTAGCATTCAGAACTGCTGCTAAGGTCAACTCCACAGTTTAAATTTTGAAATTCAGCTCAGGTTAAGAGATTCTAGAGCTTATCGCATGTGCGGAAATGAAATAAAATCATGAACACTGGCATTTCTGGGCATTTATAAGCATTGCGATGTATCCAGTGATCCGTAGGTATAATGATCAGGCATTCGATGATATAAGTGAGGAAAGTGGGGGAAAAAAACGTTATTGTTAAGAAATCGTTTCAGCCTGTTCCAAGCCAAGATTGTTGAGCAGGCCAAAAAAATGGTGCCTTAAGACTTGTGATCTGACAAAGGGCTGACCAAGATGGCACGCTGCCATCTTGGTAGGGTTTATTTGGGTTTTTCGTGATGAGCACCACCAAAATTATCTTCAAAATGTGTGTTTAAATTAACTCAAACACCCAATTTTTATTCATACACCACCTTGGAGTTCCCTCAGTGTGCATGCAAAGTTTGGGGCCGCTCGGTTTCATGGTTTTAGAGTTATCGAGGAGACGGATGGACAAACGGATGCACACAAATAAAAGTGGGGGAGGAGATGCTCCGGAACTTGGCGCGGAAAGATACACACAGACCCCTGGAGTTTCTTCGTGGCACAAGACGCACCTGCCTGCAACCGTCTACCAGTCACCACCACAAGCCGCACCCACTTTCTCCTTGTGCGAGTTCCTGCTCACGGCACGAACTGTTTCCCACCGGGACTATATCTCTACTTCGAGAGTTCATACTAAGAGAGTTCATTCTACTTAGAGGAACTAGAGAGTTCATAAACCACGTTAGTTATTCTTTGCAGTGTTCAAGTATATGTTTCAATTTAATTAATATCATTGAAGATGTCAAAATTTAAGATAATGAATTAGTATTAAAATTTCAAAGATCATTAAAAAATGCTGGACGTTTAACCCTTTGAACCTGAGCTGCCGTATTACCAGCCGCTATTCAAACCTTCATATATCCGAGTGGCCGGATTTTTCTCCAGGGAGCGCAGGGTAGAGGAGCCAAAAGTCCAAGTAGCTCAGGGATCAAAGGGCTAACTCTATTGAAGCAGTCTTATATATCGCCCTCATACACAACCCTATTTAATATGTCCAAGTACTGCAAAATGGAGGGGTTTTGAAAGTGCAAAGGAGGCGATTTGTGTTCTCCAGTGCTCAAGTATATAATTCAATTTATATAAAATTAAGATTGTAAAAGTTGTATAAATAAAATAATTCTGGAATTTACTGCCATTTTACCACCATTGATGCAGTCTATTACACCATTAACGCGTTGCATTAGTTATTTGTCCCTGTTGTATGTGTCCTTTATAACATCTTTAAAAACAGTAATTTTCCTGTTTGAAATGATTTTCGATTTTGTTTGACTGCCAGACAGACAGACAGAGTAAAAACAATTCTCACTCCTCTCTGAACATGTGCGATCAGGACGAATTCAGAGACAAAGTACTGTTAAATAACATGTTTGTTTTCAGATTCGTGTTCATAAATTCGATTTGGATAAGTTGGTCCTCGATCATAAACTGATAAGACAGATGGAGGGACACCAATTCCTTCACCCTGCTTTTCACTTTGTGTGCGTTGTGGTAACTACTGTTCGTAGTGCTCTGGAGCATGTATGGGTGTATCATGAATAATTGTACTGCTTCTGTGTATTCCCACCCTTTTTGCTTGCTTTAAATACACTTTTACAATTATAAATCACTTGGTCACTCAGTGATCCAGGTTGCCCTGATAGCAAACGTTTTTAGTACTTAACATCTGTTAAAGGACCAATTGGGTTGTGGAGATTAGTGCCAAGTATGAAAACTTACCTGCATCCGGCGATCTCCACTCTGATCACTACTTTAGGTGATCGGGGACACGGTACAGATCAGCACGCCTCCGGATTGGCTCAGGTGTTCCACTGAGTACGGTAACGCGGCAAACAGGCCTGGGAACCTGCTCGGAGTGCCAGAATCAGTTGGCCAACATGACTGCTTTGACACAGTTTGTAGGATTCAGACCAGGCAACTGGACGAGTCTGGCAACAGCAACAATATGTGTGATACACTCTGGGATTGATTTTTTTAAACATTGCCAAACTTCAAAATTAATGGCAATTTTTTTTTTCTTGGAGCTAAATGTACACTTTCTCTGTACTTTATCAATTACGGACAAGTATTTCATCACAGCAAAATGAATTTAATTAAACTTTCTCAAGAATTAATTTATAATATAATATCTACAGCTTTACTTCAGTAAATTGGCATTATTGAAGAGCTCATTTCCTCCTGTTTGACAATACTGTACAGATATCGGTCAACAAATCTTTGCGCTTTTCTCTTCTCTTCTGTCATGACACGATTATTTTTCTCAAATAGAAACGTCAGTACAACATGCGTGATCAATTGTTTTTGCAGACAATAACTTGAGCCAGGATAGGTCTCAGTCGGTAGCATGTCATTCCCAGTGAGTATTAGTTGATAAGCGTAATGACTGTGTTTTGCCTGGTTCCTGGGGGTTCTCTCTCTTAACTGGACCCTTGATTTGACCATCAACTTTTCTTTTTTATGAGCTCATTAATTTTGCCTTTCTTTGTTGTATTTGGCTCAAATTTGTCTCTCATGATGGGAAGGACATACAACAGCAACAGCAATCCGATTTATTTAATGCCAATGACCTCATTCTGGGTACCATAACATAACCATGGGTAAAGTTTGGTGGAGATTGGCCCAGCTGCTTTCGATTCTATAATGATCAGAGGTACATACCCATGTACAGAGAATTGCCTTATTTTAGTTAGTTATAGACGAACACACTTTGAGTACCAAACACATTCTATTTAGTGATCCACAATCAACTTTTAAAATTAAAAGCACATTAACTCATAGTATATATCAAAGCAAAATAATGCCCCTGTGCTTGAATATGGCAGCGTTGGACTGATTTTGACAAGGTGCATTATTTTGTCATCCTGTACCTTGGCAGATGACAAAATAATTGCCTTGGTTAACATTCAAATGACACATTGTTCGAACACGTGGTAGAGCAAGTGTTTGACTCTTGATGAGATTCATTCCAATTATGCACAGATTTCTTCCCAAATTTGACAGAAATGACAGCTGTGGTGATTTTTTTATCCTTTGGCCAAAAATAATCTGAACTTGAATTTCAATAAAAGCAACAATCGTTTTTATTTTGTGTCTTGTTGACATGGTGAATTTGTGTATATATATATATATATATATATATATATATATATATATATATATATATATATATATATATATATATATATATATATATATATATATATATATATATATATTGTTACGGCTGTGGAAATTTTCAATACACCAGAAAGGTCTTCAGGTTAGATATATCGATAAGTTCATGTGTAGGTAGTCCACACCCGTTGTTTAAAGGGAATATGTGTGATTCATCTGGGCTGCGACGCTTTGAGTTAGCCGTTTTTCTTTCTCTATCGTTATTTTGGACCAATAATCCTCCAACAACTCAAACACAACCACCTTCGCCTCTTTACCTCCACAACTCCATCCCGCAAACATCGCTTCACCGCCATTTCCAAACGACGCCCGCTAACAAACTCAAACCACCACAGCAAACCCCCCACCACCTTCGCCTTTCTCCTTCCATGACCATCGGCCACGCCACCTGTCGGCACCGGGCATCGTGCTGTCCAGGGCCCGTTCGGTGATTCTTGCCGAACGCGTCGAGCCGCGAGTACAAATGGATGCCTTTACGGGAGGGAAATCGGATCAGGAGAGGCTCACACCCCTTTTTGCCTCACCAATGGCTAAACGGCGGGTGGTGTGGCCCTGCCCCCAAGCGCGATGCATGTGGACTCCTTTTAGGAGGGAAATCGGATGAGAAAAGGCTCACGCCCCTTTTTGCCCGACCAATGGCTAAATGTCGGGTGGCGTGGCCCCGCCTCTAAGCGCGTTTTGATCCGCGAATTAGCATACACGCTGCTCCCCCGGTCTATAAATACGCGAGCACAAGGCGACTCGTGAGTGTTGGGTTGTGCTGAGCTGTGGGTGCTGTGTTGGGCTGGCTGATCAAGTGAAGACGGAGGTCGTGGCGTCTGAGTCGTGTGTTTGCGGGGATCGGACGGCGAAGGGGACGGAGCTCGGAGTTGATGTCGAGAGACGAGTCGCGGAGTGAAGCAGGGACAGGGAAGAGGGCTCAGAGGCGAGAGTTCGCCAGAGTCGGTGCGGTCCCAAGGCCCCGCGAGCGGGACGGAGCATCCGCCATTCCCCTCTCTCCACCCCGCGCATCAACAATTTCCCCCATCCGCAATGACATAGCGCCGGTAACCCCGTCTGCTCCCCGCCCCAACTGTGGTGTCGACCGACCAACACGTGCCTGCGCAACACGCCTAAAAGAGCTCACCGACCACGCCAGTGGCACGGAGTCAGACACGTTACGCTGACATTGCGGCTAGCCCGCCATCGCGCCACGAGGGCACGGGTAAGACCCCTTCGGTCTCGTGGACCTGGCCGCTCACCCAGGTCCCACGTACATTTGGTCCACGGACCTGTCTGCCCCCTTGCCTATGAGGGTGGCTTTCATTTGCTTTTTGTGTAAATGTGTGTCTGGTGCCAGTCTTTTAAGTAAACCTGAATAAGTGCTTGTACATTGCTTTATTCGGTTGTAGCTCTGCGTTGCTTTCATTGCTTTGACTGTATACGTGCATTTTTGTATGGCTGTAAAATACGTGCTTGTCTGAGTGTGTAATAAACTACTTGCTTGTTGAACTGTTTTCCCGTTTCGTTGCGTCTTTTCCCTTGTTTGAAAGTTCCATATTGCATCACGTAAGGGATTGGTAGTGGGTTTAGACACCCAGCAAGTAATCTGAACCATCGAGGTCGGCGATAACTCCGCTCGGTTATCCCCTTAGCACGGAACGAGCTGCTTAAGCGGTTCGTGTCCGGAGCCGACCTGCGGCGTGGTACAACTCCTCGGTACGCTACTCGCGCGGGTACTTAGGTATATCGACATTCGGTGATTCACCCTATTTTGCGCGGGTAGAATGCGGACTGGGTTGTGGTGAGGTTAAACCTCCACCCGTGACTGGCTCCTGGCGGTAGTTCCAGGAGGGTCACGACTGAATTGCCCGTCCCGGTGGGCGAGGTGGCTGCTATTAGTTACGCGGCCGATCGCACGCCAGGCGGGCCAGAATTCGCAACAATATTATATACATATATATTTATTTATATATATTATATATCATATAGGAAATTCTGGTTAGTTTACATTTTGTGATTTTGTAATTCTGGTTAGTTTAAGAGATTCTCTCAGTTATTCATATGTGCAAATGAAATAAAGCCACGAATGCTTGCATCTCCAGGCATTTGCAAGCATTGCAATATACCCAGCGATTCATAGCTATGACGAACAGGCATTCGATGATATGAGTGAAGAAAGTGAAAAAAATATTTTATTGTTGCGGCCTGTTCCAAGTCAAATCTTGGTTGAGCAGGCCATAAAACATTGCGGCTTCAGACCCCAGTGAGGTTACCCAGGAAACACCTTAAGACCCCAAACAGCGAGGTGGCCAAGGATCACCTGATGAAGGATATAATTAAATGAGGCCATTAATTATCTTGAAAGGGGGTATTTTAATTAACTCAAACACCCAATTTTCACTCTTGCACTTCCTTGGAGTTTTCTCATATTGCATGCAAAGTTTCAGGCTACTCGATTTTTATAGTTTTGGAGTTATGGAGGAGACACGCTGACACGTACATGCATGCGTGTAAACATGTGGAGTGTCACGAGCACTCCACCGATCCCCATTAGACACAGTCTACACCAAAGCGTCACCTCCAACACAGAGGCCTCGGCTGAGTGACTCTGTCAAAGAGACAAAGATTATATGGTCATCATCAGTTAAACATCAAACAGAGCCACAGATCCGATATCGAGCTTATTTGCCCTCATCAGGACAGCACACGAATAAATATCCAACCGATAATGACCACATTAGTAGTTTATACATCAGGCACACCTCCCATCTGTTATGGTGAGCATCGCCATGGAGTATATCTCACACGGTAAAGCCGCATAATCCGCAAAGAACAACCGTCCGTCTGCCACCCAGATGATTGTTCCCACTAATGCGAACAATTCAACCAGATGGTGCATGATGCGATCGGCAGGTAAATCAAAATATGTGGAATGTGACGAGCACTCCCCTGATCTCCAATGGACATAAAATCTGGATTGGAGGTGACTCTTTGGTGAAGGATAAAAAAAACAAGCTCGAATGAGCGAAGATCCTCGTCCTCTTTATGATGACGTCATAAAAATGAATATGACGTCATTGTTGTGGATCAGCTTTGCAATAAATTATCTGTGCTAATGTCCAACTTGATTCCCACAAACAAAATTCAAACAGCTTGCCTAGTTTCGGAGGTCATGGTATAGACGATTTCCTCGGCGATATTATGACGTCAACTTTTTTTTCTAGGAAGAAATTCCAAAATCAGAGATGGTTACTCCCTGCGCGTGGGCTTTCTGCATATGCATGGCAAGTTTCACGAAGATCCGATGAAAACTCTGGGTTGTGAAACAAAAAATGTCAAAAAATAGGAATAACATCATAAAAATTGATATGATGTCATAGTGATGTATCATATGTGCGATAATTCATCTCTGCTAATGCCCCGTTCGATTCCCGCAAACAGAATTCAAAAACCTTGCCTAGTTTCGGAAATAATTTTTTAGGCGATTTCCATTAGCGGAGATATTTTGGTGTCGTAACTTTTTTTTCTAGGAGGAATTTTCAAAATCGGAGATGGTTACTGTCTGCGCAGGCTATTTTTACATGTAGATGCCAAGTTTTAGGAAGTTTCAATGAAAACTGTAGGCTGTGAAACAAATGAAACAAAAAACGTCAAAAAATAGGAATGACGTCATAAAAATTGATATGACGTCATAGCGATGTATCATATGTGTGGTAATTAATCTTTGCTAATGTCCTGTTCGATTCCTGCAAACAGAATTCAAAAAGCTTGCCTTGTTTCGGAGATAATTTTTTTAGACAATTTCCATTAGCAGAGATATTTTGACATCATAACTTTTTTTTCTTGGAGGAATTTTCAAAATCGGAGATCGTTACTGTCTGCGCAGGGTATTTTTTACATATATACGCCAAGTTTCAGGAAGTTTCGATGAAAACTGTAGGCTGTGAAACAAAAAAGCCCACAAGAACAACAACGTGAGTAAGACTTAGAGATCCTCCACAAGGATCTAAAAGAAGAAAAAAAAAACTTAATGCATTAAATCAAAGATGCTCCAAAAGCTCAAAAGCGTACTTGCACAACAGAGGCTTTTGATGCAAGGCTTTCTCAGCTTGTGTAGGTAAGCTTCTTTGGTGATCATTCTGATAAATTGATACACTGTACTGTGATTTCAAAATTCAAGTGAACAAAATTAAGTTTATAAATGATAACATTATACAAGTTATAAGTGATGTTCTAACTTAAACGAGAAAAAACACATATCTCAGAAAACGTAAGCGAAGAGGAAGAAGAGGAAGTTTCTCAACGAATGTAGGTAAGATTGTTCCGTGATAATTCTGATTATTCATACATTGTGATTTCAAAAGTAAGTTTACAGATGATAACATTATAATTTTCAAGTTATATTGTAGGTTTATAACTTACACAATAAAAAAATAGATCTTAGGAGAGCAAGGAGGAAGAAGAGGAGGTTCAGGAGTGTCCATAACAAAAAAAAAGAGTGGCTTGTGAGTGTCTCGTCTGGAGCGAACGTTCTGAGAGAGTGCTTAAGGTGCTGTCACACCTTGACGATTTAGCCAGCAATGGCAACGTATAAAAATGTATGTAAAACGTTGGCATACGCTGAAATTTTGATGTTTTTTTTTTAAGTTTTGGTCGTATTCATAACGTGTTGGTAATATGCATAACATATGAGTAACGGGCACAGAACGTTTCGTTGTCTTATAGATAACTTATACCAACGAATGCTTAGCCTGTTGTCCGCATTCACAACCTATGCCCAACGATAGTTTAACTTAGGCATAGCGCGCTGCACGTATCGCCGACAAACTCGTGGCGTAGCCTGTTAAAAACCTGCCGCACGCCGATTTAAATCATAACCGCCTGAGAATTGGAAGTGTCAACCACGCAGTCACACCTTGACGATTTAGCCAGCGTATGCCGACCTCTGAAAATGTGTCTAAAATGCTGACACACGTCGAATATGGTATGGGTAAGTTGTGTATACGTTAAGAGCACGCTGAAAAACGATGAAGTACGCTGTCATACTTCGTGGTACGTCTAGTACGTCATGAAATTTCAAGCATGTTGAAAATTTTACGAAGAACTCGCCGTATGGCTCACACGTTCCGCTACGCTAGGAATAAGTTGTAGGCATGATATGCGATCGTTGACACACGTCGACACAAGTTCCTTGTAAGTTACTCATAAGTCGAAACACGTCGAGGTAATGTTTAGCATACCCGAAACTTATTTTCTCTGTCAAGGCACATTTTCTTTTTTTCTCCTTGGCTCCGTGAAGGCACGTGACGAAATATCTGAAGTTGTTGTTGTTGTTTTTTTATATATATATATATATATATATATATATATATATATATATATATATATATATATATATATATATATATATATATATTTTAGTCTATCACGAATTTTAAAATATAATCGGACATTTGCTTTTAAGTTTCGAAGTCGACGTGACAATATCCTCAAACAGAAAATATTCACAGAGGATGAACTAAGAATAAGACATGAGCAAACTTAAGAGGCAATCAGACATGACGTAACAGCACGTGACGAAATATCGGGTTATTGTTGTTTTTTGTTGTTGTTTTTTTAAACGCTGCCAATACACCATAATATGGTAGCTGTAAATTAGGAACACGTTCAGTAAGTTCTGTGGTTGTCCGGAAGATGTCAATCATATATGTCAATATGCGTTGGAGGTACGTTACACATAGGTTCAAAGCACGTTACTCATAGGCTATAAATAAGTTTTGGGTACGCTAAGCATTACCTCGACATGTTTCAACTTATGAGTAACTTACAAGTAACGTGTGTCAACGATCGCATAACGTGCCTACAACTTATGGCCAGCGTAGCGGAACGTGTGAGTCATACGCTGGCATACGTCGTAAAATTTCAAGCATGCTAAAATTTGAGGACAACCACAAAGTACAACGATGAAAGCCAGTGTACTACGACGTATGGCAGTGTATTTCAGCGTGCTCTTAATGTTATCAAAACTTAAGGCCCGGTCACACCTTGACGTTTTAGCCAGCGATGGCAACGTATTAGAATGTATGTAAAACGCTGGCTTACGTTGAACTTTTGATGTTTTTTTTTAAAGATTCGGACGTATTCATAGCGACTTGGTCTTATGTATAACGCATTGGTAATGGACACAGAACGTTTCGTTGTGTTATAGATAACTTATACCAATGAATGCTGAACCTGTTGTCGGCGTACACAACCGATGCCCAACGATAGTCTAACTTAGGCATAGCGCGTTGCACGCATCGCCGACGATATCGTGACGTAGCCTATTAAAAGGCTGACGCACAACGATTCGAATCATAACTGCCGTAGAAATGGAAGTGTCAACATCGCGGTCACACCTTGGCGATCTTGCCAGCGTATACCGACCTAAGAAAAATGTGTCTAAACGTGGGGGCACGTCAAATACGGTATGAGTAAGTTTGGTATACGTGAGTAGAATGCTAAAGTACCCTATCATATGTCGTAGTAAGTAGAGTACGTCAAGAAATTTTAAACATGTTCAAAATTTTACGACGTACTCGGCGTATGACACACGTTCCGCATGCGATGGGGATAAGTTTTACACACGATATGTGGACGCTTACACACGTCCACAAAGGCTACTTATAAGCTACTCATAAGTCGAAACACGTCGCGGTAATGTCTTTTTTACGTGAAACTTATTTCTAACTTATGTTTGATGTGCTTTGAACCAATTCTTTACGTAGTCCCAACACACATCGACGTATGTAGACGTATTCCAATGACGTCTTCCGGTCGACAAAAAAAAAAAAAAATTAACGTGTTTCTAGCTTACAACTGCCATATAAAGACGTGTTCCTAGCGGTTTTGGGAATTGGTATATAAAAATGCTGCTCATAAAAGGGGAACCCAACAGTGTTTTCGAGTCCTTTTTGAGTCGATGTCCATGTCAGTAGTAACAGTATCAGTATCAGTATTAGTATTAGTATTAGTAGTAGTTTGTTCATGTTGGCAGTAGTAGGTGAGTGTGAGGGGGAGGGTGTGGGTTATGATGGATCGTCCTTGCGTCCGCATGTCCATGGGTAGGAGACATCTTTTCACCATTGTTCGAAGTTCTTCGCGGCTAATTTTTTATGGGGCTTTTTCAACAATGAGCTATAGCTTGTTTTTACAATTTAGGTCTATTCATAATGGGTTGGACAAATGCACAATGAACTAACAATGTGCATAGAGCACTTTGATTAATTATAGATACGATATACCAACGAATAATTATCATGAAGCCGGCGTTCACAAACTATGCCCAACGATAGCCTAACTTATCCATATCGTGCGGCAGTTTATCTTTGCCGGTGACGGAGGGTTTGCTATTCATAGGCTGCCACTCAACGATTTAAATGGCTGCATCTCCACTATTGAAAGTAGACGCTTGCGCTTAACAATTGGATTTTTTTTACACTCAACGACTTTTAAACGGTACCACTCAGCTATTTTCATTGTTTACAATGAACGATTTAAATTGGTCACTCGCCTTTGTTTTTTGACGCTGGGGTTTGGAAATTTTAATCGTTTCTATTGAACGTGCTAAATCGCTCAAACCCCACTATTGAAAGTAGACGCTTGCGCTCAACAATTGGATTTTTTTTACAATCAACGACTTTTAAACGGTACCACTCAGCTATTTTCATTGTTTACAATGAACGATTTAAATTTCTGTCACTCGCCTTTGTTTTTTGACGCTGGGGTTTGGAAATTTGAAGCGTTTCTTCTGAACGTGTTAAAACGCTCAAACTCGACTATTTTAAATAGACGCTGCCGATGGACAATTGGAATCATAGCCAAGCTAGACATCGAAGTGTGAACATCCTCATCATGCCGAAGATAAGTTTGAAGAATGCTGCAAATAAGTGTCCTGGCCGTGGCCATGGACGCTGACGCAAGAACGATCCATTATACCGACGTCTTTCAGCCTATGAGTAACTTAAAAGTAACGTCTGTCTGTGTGGCAACGATCACGTAACGTGCCAACAACACGTTAATCATAGGTTAGAAATAAGTTTTGGGTACGCTATACATTACCTCGGTGTGTCTCAACTTATGATTAACTTACAAGTAGCATGTGTTGACGTCTGTCAACGATCGCAGACTGTGCATACAACTTGTGGCCAGCGTAGCGGAATGTGTGAGTCATACGCCGGCATACGTCGTGAAATTTTAAGCATGAAAAATTTTGAGGACAACCAAAAAGTACAACGTTTAAAGCCAACGTACAACGACGTATGGCAGTGTTTTTCAGCGTGCTCTCAATGTTATCAAAACTTACCCATAACATATTCAACGTGTGCCAGCGTTTTAGAAAAAAAATTCAAAAATCGGCATACGTTGGCTAAAACGTCAAAGTGTGGCCGGGCCTTTACCCATAACGTATTCGACGTGTGCCAGCGTTTTATACAAATTTTTCATAAGTCGGCATACGCTGGCTAAATCGTCAAGGTGTGACAGCGCCTTTACAGAGGAGTAATATGCATAATAAGCTAAGAGGCGCTAGTCATGTACCCAACCTGTGCCCCAAGTTTCATCTGAATCCGTCAATAACTTTTTTGAGATATCATGCTATATATCATTTTTGGCCCTTTCTCACAATCGTAAAGAATCACTTTGAAAATTCGAGTATCCGGATCCGGATGTTCACGGAAATATATACATTTCATCCTTATCACACACCCAACCTCTCCACCAAATTTATTCTGAATCCATCCACAACGTTTTGAGATATCCTGTTCACATGCATACAGACAGAAAGACAGGGGTGAAAACATAACCTCCATCCACCTTCGGTGGCAGAGGTTAAATTATTGGTTAAATCAAGCACATTACCTTGCAGATTATACTCGCATTTCACAGCATGTAAATTTTGCTGACCACTAAATTGAGGTGTTATTCAAATACAGAACCTGCAATTTTAACACATTTCCCACCTGCTCTTCTGTGTCTCCTAGCAACCACTGAAAATACTTTAAAATGTATTCATTTCATTGCCTCATTAATATTTTTTTACCATTTTTGTTGTATTTAATAAATTATATTTGGTGTAGTTTTGTGAGCTTTAAAAACACTTATTTTACTCTAACTTTAGACATCTGACGAGATATTTTAATCGATTGATAAGTTTGGTTTTTATTTATTCGTATGCAGCCTGTGGCTGCTTGGCTGCATCATTTTCTGGGGGCGCAGCTGTGCTACAGATGCAATGCCCCTGTTGCCAGCACACTGGTACTCATTTTGCCAACCTCAGAAGGATGACAGACTGAGTCAACCCTACCTGGTGTTAATTCGATGGCTTGACAGGGGCTTGAATTCAAGACCTTAGGATCTTGAGACAAGCACGTTAACCATTAAGCCAACAACATGCCTTGATAAGCTTGGTGCTGTGTAAATGCTCCCACTGTTTTGATTACTTTACTTGCTCTGTACCAGAGAAGCACTTTTTAGGAATGTTGCTGCACAAGAAAGGCACTTGTCTTGTGTAGATTGGAAAATCATCTCATTTATCAAATAATTCAGTATAAAATTGATTATTATTGATATATATATATATATATATATATATATATATATATATATATATATATATATATATATATATTGCAATTCTAAAAAAAAAGGTGTAAGAATGAGTTTGGTTTTCCTTTTTTCAGCATTAAAAACACATACAGCATTCAAGCATTATCAGAACTCGAGAGTTCGTAGAACATGATACCCTGCACACTAGTGTTTAAGTACATCCTTCAGTTTTAATAAAATAATGATTTTAAAGATCGTTTAAAAAAAATCCAGAAGCTGAGAGCAACTGAAGCAGTCTAATACACCACCCTTATACACTGTAATAAGTTGACTCACAGTTTAGAAGATGAGGCTTTATTGATCACCGTCATAGTATGCAGCTTTAATCAGCAAAGTACATAGCCATATCGATGGCCTTTTCTTCATTCGGAGACTGTACCCTCTCACATACCACGCCCTCTCATGCTATATTATTGTGGGCTGGGCTTCGGTGGCAATAAACAACCACCAGGTGGAGCAGTAGAGTCGTCTCCCACCGAACACCCGGAATTTAGGTCGTGACCCTCGAACAACTCCGAAAGGACACAGGTCCATTAGCGGACTGTGGTCACCAATATTTCCACCGCGTGGCATAGGGTTAATTGTCTCAATCTCCAATATACCTAAATAATACGCAGTCTAGCTCCCGGGGAAACCACACCCTCGGCCGACTCTGTCCGATCCGAGTCGCAGGTAACGACTCTGAACCGGCGTAACTGAGCTGAGTTACCAGACCCGCGCCGGTCCCAATGACAACTTACCGGCCCCAACGGCCTTACTATTTCTCAATACGCACCTTGCTAGGCCAATGAGAGAAAGCACAGAAAACGAGCTGGTACATTTAACAGGGGTTTTATTTTACATTAGTCGGGAGGGAGACACAGAGGAGAATTATCCGAATAAAAGAAATGCAAACCATGTACAATGAAAAACACTTAATTTATACTTATACAGACTGGCGCCACACACACACACACACACACACACACACACACACACACACACACACACACACACACACACACACACACACACACACACACACACACACACCCAAAGAAATGATGGCCGCGGCCTGTACTAGCACCTGTACGCCTCGTGCGGCCTGCTCGAGCTTGTCCGGTGGTGGGACTCGGACCCGCCGCCAACAACGCAGCACCAAGGACCAAGAATAGCACCACGGTCACACGCGTGGGGCTCGTGCCCGCGGAGGAACTCAAGTCAAGTCGTCGGAGTCCCAGGGCGAGAATCAGGGTCCGTCCCGGACAAGACCCAGCAAATCTCCAACAGAGCTGCAACGAATCCTCCAACAAATGCCCCCCAAAACCATCAAGAGCTCACTTTCCCCACTCAGACCCCTCTTCAGATGGGAGGGATTTCTTTCCTGGCCACTCGCCTCCTGATTGGATGGTTGTATCGTGCGATCCGCAAGCCGTCCCTCATTGGACAGGCCCACGGTAGGCGGGGCAACTTCCACCTTTCTGGGGTGGAGTCGGAGCTGAGGCGATTGAAACTCTGCCTACCTCCTCACCTAAGGCCATGTGTGTAATGGCGACGGTGGAGCGAGGCAACGGTCCGCTGTCGTTGTTGTTGTAGTTGAAGTATAAATTCTAACTATAAAATAACTCGTAGCACACACACAAAATTCCCATTAGACAGAAGGAGAGATTCTAACTATAAACACATACTTATCGAAATAACTAAGCTATGGGGACTGCTGTCTGCTTGTGTGCAAAAGACTTGCAGATTCGTAACAATATATCGATACATAGCATGGTTCTTAGAAGTATTATGAAGGCGATTTGTGTTCTACAGTGTTCAAGTAAGTAATTCAGTTTAACTAAAGGTTTAAAAGCATACAAATATATTAATTCCAGGTTTTACCACCATTTTACCCAGTGTCATTTACCCAGTGTCAATTTACCCATTACATTAGTTCTTCATGCTTGTGGTTTGTGTCCTTTATAACATCCTTAAAAACAGTAAGTTTCCTGTTTGGAATGATTTTCAATTTTGTTTGACTGCCAGGCAAGCAGACAGGGTAAATATATTATCGCACCCATATCTGCGCATGCGCGATCAGGCCAAATTCAGAGCCAAACTATGGTGAAAGAATAAACTTGTCTTCCTATTCATTTTCCAATTTGTGTTCAAAATATAACATTAATTTTAAATAAGTTGTTTATCGATCACATACTGATGAGGTGGACGGATGGATGGATGGACGGACATGAACCAGTTGCTTCACCACGCTTTTTGCTTCGCGTGCGTGGGGTAATGAGAGATATGCCAATGTTTTTATTCCAAAATATAAGTACATATGCAGTTAGTTAAAAAAGTTTTACATATACATACTGGAATTTTTTTTCAACCACTGACTCACTGATATAAATGTTTAATACTTTCTAGGTGGGCTAAAAATTGAAATTTTGCTTACTGATTTAACTCAAAGCCACAATTACAGAAAATAAAATAACAATGGTTCGTAAATGTCTGAAACAAGTCAACAAAATTACATTTGATTAAGTCTTGTGGAGAATAAAGATTAAGTTCCAGACACCTACCCAACACCAAAAATGGTATAGATGTACTGGGGGGTATACTTGCAGACTGCGAGCAGATACTAGGATGTATCCTATGTGCAGACATAATAAATCTAATCGTTATGATGTATTTTTATGAAGTGGATTGTGCTTGCCTTCTGCTAGCAGCTAAATGAGTGATCAAAATGAGCTCTTAACTTAACAGTTTACAGGTATAGTAATTTTAATGTAAAAGTTTAAAAGTTATGAAATAAAACTATTGTTTACATTCTAATGGGTTACTAAGCAATGCTAACGGTAGAGTTTATGATTCTAAGTCAAAGACAAACATTAAGGGATGGAACTGGAGCATTAAGCCAAAGATGAAACGAACAGTGATTCTCGTGTTGTTATAGATGTTCTCATGTTGCATGTCGTTAACAACCGAGTGAATTTGAGTTATCATGTTAAGTTAGCATCTT
Organism: Eptatretus burgeri; assembly: GCF_056783735.1. NCBI lineage: Eukaryota > Metazoa > Chordata > Myxini > Myxiniformes > Myxinidae > Eptatretus > Eptatretus burgeri. The sequence goes on along the minus strand of NC_140962.1, from coordinate 138,984,358 downwards.
TGTTTTTTGATACCTTGATTGAATTTAGATTAGTAACAATTGTGGAGTAGGTTACAAGAGAGATGGCTGTCTGTCTGGAATGGGTTTAATTCCCAAACTGACATGAACTGCAGTACAGAAGAGTACAAATCATTTTTGCAAATTTTCAATAGATGTAATGAATGACAAAAATTTTAACTTTCTCGCTCACCCAGAAAGTTCTAAACATTTATATCAGTGATGAGCAAGTGAATCAGTCAGTCAGTGGTTAGAAAGAGCTTTATATATTAGATATATTTTATATCTTGGACTTTTATGAGAATGTCATTTGTGGAACGTTCATGATATCTGTGTCATTTTATTGGAATTACCAAACAATCCATAGCACATTGACCAATTCTCCAATCGGTATGATCATACATTCTTTGCATAAAATATGTATCTTTTTGATAAGTGTAACCTTTAACATGATAGTTTTGTTTTATTTTTAACACTGCAGTGTTTGCGAAACTTTTCCACATTTTCTCTAAACGTACACAACTTATTTCCCTAAAACACCAGTTTTCCCTAACTTCATTTGTGTTTTCACAAAGTGCGAGCTCTGCCTTTTCCGGTAATCTTCCCGGTATAGCCAGCGGCTAGTGCTGGACTGCTGTGTTTGATCGTTTATTGTCCATTACAGTTCCCTCATCAATTGCTTGAAACATAGGCTTTAACAGGACGAGACATGCGTTTACTCACTCAGAGATGATTGCTGTTATGTCTGCCCAGTGGATATCAGTGGCACAACCACACCCTTGTAAAATGATGTAGCCAAGCAGCCATCGGCTGCTTACGAGTATACACAAATGCCATTTGTATGCAGCCCTTTGTGACATCATAGACATCAACTGATTGCATTTTGAAACAGCAAATCTTTCGGCATTCAGCAGGCCAACTATGCAGATTACAAATTTACTACTACGACTACTACTTCATTGGCACCCATTATTCCCACTTTCTTGTTGCTGTCGGCCAGGCAACTGTTTTGGCCTGTCTTTCACGAATTGGCTGGTTCAACTGAAGATGATTTGTGCAGGAATTTGTAATTGTTCAGGGTAACCCTTCATTAATAATATCGTAGAAATTTTATCATCTACCAACGACCAGTTTCTGCGTCCTTAAGTTTAACCTCCTTCCGAAGATGTTGTACACATCGCCATGCATGCAAAAGACCAGGATGACTGAGCTGTCTCGCCTGGGTTTGAATCTCAAGGTATAAATTTATGGTGAGTGCACATACCTCTAAGGTGAAGCTATCTTACCAGTTCTTACCCTTGTATGTCAAGCTGGCACTATCCTATAGATTGTCCACTTCCATGTGATGCCAGTAGTTAGTGGAACTGATTGTCTTAATTGTCCTAAAAAAATACACAATGCCATTTCAAGTATTCAATAGGTAGTGGATGTATCATCCACAGATCTAGGAGCAGTGCTCATCGAAAGTTTCAATTTACATTTGAAAACTTTGTTCTCAAACTCTGCACTCAAACGGCACGCAATGTTTTGAATATTCTGTTGTGTGTTAAATGGACTGTGGAAAGTGTTTTGAAAAAAAAAATTATTGTTTTGAGGAACTTCAACCACATTGAAACTTATCTGGTGTATCCACCCTCCAAAAACTCACACGTGATACGAAATAAGCAAATCTATGGCTAAATCACGTGAAATTGTTTAAAAAGTCAGAACCACTTTTGTGGTTTTTAATCGCAAAATAATGAGATAGCTGGAGTTTACAAGAGCCCTTACACTTTGGATTGCCATTATTTATTTCATCCTCATCTTGCGGTAATATCAAGAACAGGTGTTATATGTATGAGATGGTGGGTGTCGGGGAGGGAAAGGGGGTGGAAAGGCAAGCCTGCGAGGATGCAGGGAATATTTCCTTGGGGCCCACTAGGCAACAAGGGGGTCTTGGAGAATCTGTTCATTCTTTAACGGCCCCAATTGATACCATATTCTTGTGGGGTCAGCTGGGGAACATTTTGGTGCAAGCCTTTCATGAATTGGCTGCCCAGGCCTGATGATAAACTGGAACTGGTTTGTACAAGAATGTGTCATATGTTCAGGGTGCTAGCGATAATTTAATTAATGTCCACCAACTAATGCTAGTAAATGAAACACTGAGTTTAACCTCTATTAGAGGGATGGCACTCTTGGTGAGGTAAATTCCTGCTCACGAATCACCAATCTGACAGTTTACAGTCCAGTCTGGAAGCAAATCAGGGCTAGACAGCTCTATCTCTGCACCATCCTGTCAGGACTGGGGGTAAAGTGGGTGGTGGGGGTGCACTAAATTGACAAGAATTCAAGCGTAGAAAAAGAAAAGACTGGATGATATAGAAAAGAAAAAAGGAGTTCATGGGAGCGTGGGAGTATAGTGGGCGAGACGGAAGAGAAAGATGTTTGGGGAAGACATGCAGTAGTCTGCAAAATTATTCACCCCCCTACCTGTAATAATGTGCCACATTTATATGAATAACAAATTATGTTGAAACAATTTTTCCAAACGAATATTTTTATTCATAACTGAAGAGATGAAACTAAATACTGTTATTCTTGAATGAGGTTAACTGTCAGGAATACCTACAAAAGCATTTCCAAATCAAAATTCACTGGTTGTGCAAGTATTCAGCTTCTTCAGTGAGTACCTGGTGGAAGAATCTTTTGTAGCAATGACTGTTATGAGTCTTTTAGGGTTGGTCTCTACCAGCTTTGCACAGTGAGATGGTGAAATTTTTGCCCATTCTTCACGTGAAAATTGCTCTAGTTCTGTCAAGTGTGATGGGGATCGCCGATGGACTGCAATCTTCAAGTCTCGCAATAAATGTTCAAGTCAGGACTTTGACTGAGCCACTGGAGAACATTTATTTTCTTCTTATTCAGCCACTACAGTGTGGCTTTAACTTTGTGCTTAAGATCATTGTCCTGCTGAAATGCGAATCTCCTATCCAGTTTCAGATTCATGTCTGACTCAAGCAGGTTTTCATTAATGATTCTCCTGCGCTTTGCACCATACATTGTCCCTTCTATCCTGGCAAGCTAGCCAGTCCCTGCTGATTAAAGCAGCAACATGATGCTTCCACCACCATGTTTGACAGTAGATATGGTGTTAACTCGGTGATGTGCAGTGTTAGGCTTGCACCAGGCGTAACTCTTTGAATTTAGACCAAAAAGTTCATTTTTGTCTCATCTGACCACAAAACATTTCTCCACATGCCTACAGTGTAATTTAAGCTCCATGTGAGCTTTTAGGTGCGTCTTTTTCAGTAATGGCTTCTTTCTTGCCACTTGTCCAGAGAGGCCAGGTTTGTGAAGGGAACGGGATATTGTTGATCGACGAACACTGACCCCCATCTGAAACATTCAGCCTTGCAGATCTTTCAAAGTCATTGTTGGATTTACAGTGATATCCCAAACCATTTTCCTGCTTGCCTGGCAGCTGAATTTGGATGGACGACCTGATCTGGGTAGAGTCAGGGTGGTATGATACGTCTTCAACTTCTTAATGGATTTCACCGCACTCAAAGCGATAATGAGTGACTTTGAAATCTTGCAACCCTTTCCTGAACGGTGCTTCTCCACCACTTTATGTTTGACTTCTTTGGAAAGCTCCTTGTTCTTCATGTTTGCCTTGTTGGTTGACCAAGTGAGTTGCACGTTAAAAATCAGATAAGTGGGGGAACTTAATTTTTAAGTTAAACCACTGATTACATCCAGGCAAAGGCGTACGAGGCAGGAGGTCAGGGTGGTGGGGCAAATCCCCCCCCCCAAATCGAGCGAAGCTTTTATAATTCGGGCATAAAAATATCAGGATGACAAAATATTGCAAGATGAGAGAATGATGACAGCCTATGATGTAAAAACTCAAGTGAATTCTCATATATTTGAATATTTTTGCAATTATCAATTGTAATCTTATTGGGATTAAAATCCTAGTGAGACAAATAGAATAAATATCAAATTTAATATATCTCTAGCAAGTGGCAGCTCTGCCCGACTCCCGAGACTTCGCCCACCCTCAAGCCCTTTCAAAATGATGTATAATTTTTGTCTTTGAATGCGTGTTACGCAATCACACAAATGCAGAAACATAATTGGCTGATGGTCAAGCAATCGCCAATACGTTATGGAAGGGCAAAGTCGCCGTACAGGGTTCTGGGACCTCTAAAAATCTGATCAGAAGGCTTCTCAACAATTTGCTGATTGGCTTTCGTGTTGTTAGATAATGTCTACAGAAAGTCGAATTATTTCTACGGAAACCGTCCGCAATACCGGGACTTCGTGAGCAGGTTTGTTCTCACCTGCCTTCGAGGGAAGCTGTGCGATGTCTCGGGACTTCTAATCGGCGGTTCATTGAAGGGGTTTCATATGTTTCTTTATTGGCTGTTCGTGTCGTCTCGGAGCTGTTATTAGTTAACCAGGAAAACAACAATTGTTAGTTAACCATTTTAAAATTGATCTTAGTTGGATTATTTAGTTTGCTCAAAAGTGTTTAAAATTATGATAGAAGGAATCACCCCATGCAATGGCTGGCTTATTAAGGCTTGCCTTGCGTTGGGGGAAGGGGTTTCCGAAAACATGTGTGCAGCGCATTGCACCACTTGGGCTGGTGGAGGGTGGAGGGATGGTGGAGTGGCCGTTTTAATTTACACCATGTTTTGTTGCCTGTTGATGTAAATATTTCAATTCACTTCTTATATGTATATTCATTTTTCTTTGTTTCAGATCATTCGTCACCGTGTGTGATGAGGTTACAATAAAACAAAAAAAATGTTCCCCATGAAATCGCGAAAGTGACCCTATCGCTATCGCGTGAAATGTGATTATCGCAAAAAAGAAATGGACTCTGACTACCAGGAAACGCATGCCAAAAAAGGCACGTAATGGCTTGAAGTGTACATTCAGGCAACGTAGCCATCATTTGGTCAAATTTGTGGTCGCCTCCCTAAAAAAAATCGGCTCGTACGTACCTGCATGCAGGTGAAACCCATTACACTTATTTTGTAACTTTTCAAGGAAATAATTTGCTCCTTAAGTGGTGTAGGGTTAATTAGGCAAAGGATTGAATACTTATGCAACTGAGAATCATCTGATTTTCTCTGTTAATCAAACTTATCTTCACATTTTATCTGCATTTTTTTTAGCTTTATCACTTTGGAGAAGTTTGTGAAGACTATATACATAAAGTTTGATTTGAAAGAATCATGAAATCAGCTCAGGTGGTATTAAAATGTGAAAACAGTTGTGGGTTCTTCCATCAGTTGTGGATTGAGGGAATGGAAGCCACATTTCTACGCATCTCTCTCATCTCAGTTTAATTTCACTTTCTTACATTGCGGAGGAACTGCGTACGTTCCGACTCTAAATATCTTGTTTGCGTGTCACACAAAGTTACGTGACAACATAATGCAAAGAACAGACCAGTAACTTATAAACCAACTCAAAGCTGAGACCACACGATATGCTGTAGCTGATTACACCGCCATGGCCAACAATATGATAAAAGAGCAAGTGCAGAAAGAAAAGTGCAAAACCAGCACAAATACACAATGCACTGTGGATCTTAATTAATGCAATTAATTAGCAACAGCTTCTTTACACTTCCATTTACTATCGAACTTTCATTTAATTGTCATCCATTACCGATATCCAATTACTCTGAATGACAGTTTTGCATTTTCTGCTGTTCTGTTCCTTCGCCATTACTTTTCCACATATCTGCGCCATTCATTAGCGGACATAAAAGATTTTACAAAAAGCCTTTTCCCATTTTCCACGCAACAATCGTCGAATCGATAATCATTACCCATCAATCATCACCTGCCCTTTTCCTTTAATACTCCCACCGTCCCAAGACTACTCACGCTCATTACATTTTATGGCAACCCAACAGTTTCCCATAATTGGTAATAAGTATTCATTGCAATCCTTGGTGAGGAACAGAAGCTCTTTAAGTTTCAGCATTTTAGGAACATATATGCTGTGAGTTAGATGCTGTTCTTACTGCTGGCAAGCAAGCTTGGAGGTATGGGTAGTTGTGCACTCGTCATTGAATTGTCTCAGCTGGGTTCGCTTCTCAACCCAGATATATACGTGCAGGGTGATGCATCCACCCATCCATTGGGACCATGCTCTTATGCTGCTGCCGTGTCGCTGCTGCCAAAGCAGTCTCCTGGGCTATTGGGCACAATCCTGGACAGGTCAGCACTCCGACGCAGGATACTCGAATGGCTCAATCATCCCAGCAAGCTGATACTCATTTTGCCGACCTCAGAAGGATGACAGGCTGAGTCAACCCCACCTGATATTAATTCAACGGAAAGCGCAATTTGAACTCAAGACCCTAGGATCCAAAGTCCGCCACCTTAAACCATTAAGCCAACACCAGGCATGTTATGCATCATTGTGTGTGCAACACATCTCAAGGATGTTAAGTTCGAGGATCCGTCGACCTACACGGGTGATTGGTTAGCCAGCCATTCCTGAAAGTATTGGGCCAAAAACATTATCCGACTGATTCACAAGGCGGGAATAATTTGGGACAGTACTAGTAGTAGTGATAGTAGTAGTTAGGTGCTGTGTTGAATGCTAATTTTACCTTCGACATTTACATGCGAGTTACCTTGTACGACATTTAATTCAATGACTGAGTAAGAATAATTTGCCCCTTGAATGGTCCCTTGCTTGGCAAACATCCATTGATTTCAGTCCCACTTGTCAGTATGTCTCCCACAACAACCAGCCTTATCGAGTGGAGGAGGAAAGGACAGGAGCCATCATGCACATAATAAGGCCAAACAAAATGCTGGCAGTGAAACCGGAGACATCTGAGAGATCATTGCACCACAAGTCTTGTTGTTTTGTATGCAGCCAGTGGCTGCTGGTTGCATCATTTCTGGAAGCACGGTTGTGCCCCTGATGCAGTACCCCTGTTAATAGCAAGCTGATGCTCATTTTGCCGACCTCGGAAGGATGACAGGCTGAATCAACTCATCCGGTGTTATTTAAACGACACTACAGGGATTCCAACTGAAGACACGAAGTTCTTAAGCCAGCAACCTTAACAATTGTGCCAACATCAGGCTTACCACAAGTCTGATTTTATCAAAGAACAATCTTAAATCTTGCAGAATCCCAGGGAATAGATGGGTCGTTTACACTGCTTAGACAGATGCAGTCACGCCGACGCAGAAGAAAATATGAGCTGTCGTTGTAGCCAAAGACAGGTTCCCATGTGAAATGTGAACACCTGGAGGCATGAATTTTGTTTATCATGTGCGAACTGCTGCCCAGACAGCAACGGCACTCTCAGCTAGCAAACAATGTAACCTGATGTCAAGGAATACCAGAGAAGATCAAACCAAGTGTCAGTTACCTGCAGTTTGGACAGGAATTTGTAATTTGTTCAGGTTGTCACAGATAACTTGCTGCCTCTTCGCAAAATACACCGTGGAATCTTTAACTTCCAGTGGCTAATGCTGCCAGATAATGCTGGCTTAGTGTTCATCCGAGAGACGTCACACACACTGATGTCCTGTCCTGTACCAGTACCAGGGTGAGAGTTTGGAGCTGGGTCAGGATTTGAATCTCAAAGGCAAGAGGAGAATTAGAATGGAGAGATAATTGTAGCATTGGATCATATCTGGAGAAGTAAAGAATGTACGTTTCTGGTTTTTAAAATTTTTTACCATGGGCCTTACATTCCTGATGTCATTATGTGACGGAAGTAATACAAAATGATTGTACCTTATATACAAAGAAATCCCTACTGAGTTCTATCTCTCTATTTTGTCCCTCAACCATGCTGTTGGTGTGTCCACCCCTTTCTCTTTCTGCTGTTCCTTCTGTTCTGTTACGTCCTAATCTGTTTGATGTTCTAGCTCCTCCATGAGTCTCGACTTTGGACACAACAAGTACCTCTGATTGAGAATGCCATTAGCTAGCTATCCTGTGCAGCTGCTGGTCGCATCATTTTCTGGGGGTACAGCTATGCTGCTGATGCAATGCCCCTGTTACCAGTAAGCTGGTACTCATTTTGCTGACCTCGGAAGGATGACAGGCTGAGTCAACCCACCTGGTGTTATTTAAACGACACAACAGGGGCTCAAACTCAAGACCCCAAGATCTCAAGCCAGCCACCTGAACCATAAAGCCAACACCAGGCTTGAGAAGGCATCTGCACAGCGACCAAGGGCAGGTCTAAAGACAGGTGGACACATAACTCACACCGTGGAAAACGTATCCACCTGAGAATTGGTCTCCGGCTCGTTTCACTGCACTTTCATTTATCTGCCAAAGTCGTCATTCATGCCTTGAAAGGAAGGATATTAATATTGAGAGCAAAAAATAGCCATTTGTTTCGCACGTTGTCAAAAAACAATTGCGTCCCGGTTGTATTTCTTCAATACGTGTTTATAGCATGCGAGTATAAAAAGGGAGGCCTTGCAGTGAACAGGTGATACACATAATGAATGTTACAAGAGCACAATGTGCTGTCACCGGTGACTGTCAAACCTGAATGCAAAGGTGTGCGCTTTGTTGGAGAGGTTGTTCTTGCCTTTAGTTGTTTGAGTGGTTCAACAACAAATCTGTTTACAATGGAGCAAAAACGTTCTGTTCTTTCAGGAACTTCTATTTTCTGCAACCTGTACTTGTTTGAAAGGCAAACATGGTGGTACGTATGTCCCGAGCGTGGTGTGCTTCTGTGTCCTGAGTGTTTGCGCATTTGTTCTGCAAAACTGCCTCCCGGTTATACAAACAGCAAACTTGTAAACTCCTTGATGCACAATGATTGCTACTGGAAGTTTCTAAGCAGCAGCCGGGTAGAGGGCACAAACTTTACTTTCGGTAGCATTTTCGGTGCTGTATGAGTATTCACTTCTTTCAGTACCGTAGATTCCTTTTGTCAATCTTTATGGCATAACAGAGTTTTTTTTTTTCATGTGCATTGCAGCGAAGGATGGCTCCCATAGCTCAGAAGTATCTCATGCATCAGAAGCACATCCATGTCCCGAGAAAATGATCGTATTCACAGTCAGGTGCTGCACATGAAGGACGAAGAAGAAGTCAGGGGTTGCTCTGTCAGTTTCCTCGATTTTCAATCGTCTAGTCTGGGTTTGAAGCTCAAACAGAAGAACTGATTGTCAACGTGTTTCACGAGTGAGGTGATTCATCCCTGAGTATGCCTTGCTTTTGGAGGGGGCATCTACCAGCTCTCCAATCTGCGAGGACTACTCCATAGTCTGTAATCCATAGTGCATTTTAATAATCCCATGGACCATGATGTTTGTTTGAAAAGAGTAGGCAGTGTTCCAGTAGCCTGACGAAATTGCTGCCTCGCTATTCTCTGACCAAAGAATGCTGTAGGTGACATTACAGAGTAACAGAGTATCAGGCACTGCAGGCAGCACAAACCTGCAAACTATTGGAGACGTTTGTTCGCAGTGGTTGTACCCCCCAACACAAATCGTTGTGCCAAATCTTCCCCATTCTTCCCTGCTGCCTAGATTTGTCAGGGCAGTGTGGTCACGATCAGAGTGTCCCATGGACCGGCCGTTTCCCTCTTGTCTCTCTCTCTCTCTCTCTCTCTCTCTCTCTCTCTCTCTCTCTCTCTCTCTCTCTCTCTCTCTCTCTCTCTCTCTCTCTCTCTCTCTCTCTCTCTCTCTCTCTCTCTCTCTCTCTCTCTCTCTCTCTCTCTCTCTCTCTCTCTCTCTCTCTCTCTCTCTCTCTCTCTCTCTCTCTCTCTCTCTCTCTCTCTCTCTCTCTCTCTCTCTCTCTCTCATGGCCCTGACTTCGTGAAGGCAAGTGTACATTGTACATCATCCTGGATGTGGGGGATCTCTGGGTCGCTCCTGGGAGATCTGTCAGCTATTTCCGTGCTGCGAGTTTGTTTGAGACAACTGTCTGGGGCGATACAATAACAACAATAACAACAACAACAACAACAACAACAACCTGCAAACTGTGAAAAATACCATTTGGATTTTGAAAATTTTCCCCCTTTTCTCTGACTTATGCAACTGTTTTCCTGAAGCTGTTCAATCACAGTCTTTCCTCCAAAGCTTCCAGAATGGACAGTACATTGCCAACTTGAGTCTCTCTCCCTCTCCCTCTCCCTCTCCCTCTCCCAATCTCTCTCTTCTTTCAGTACCATAGATTCCTTTTGTCAATCTTTATGACTTAACAGAGTGTTTTCCTTTGCATTGTAGTGAAGGATGGCTCCCATAGCTCAGAAGTATCCCACGGTGTCCTTTGAGAAAGGTAGGCAAGCTCACCTGCAATCTTTTCCACTCACATTAACCCAAACTCATACAACCCTCTAGTTGCAGGTTACTGTGGTCCTCCTCTCTTTCTTTCTCTTTCTCTCTCTCGCTTCTTTTTTCTGTTCGTGTTCATTACCTTGCTCGTTGTGCCCAAGTATTGCCCCACTGTCAATAATGTATTGGCTTTTTACCCACTGTTACCATACTCTTCCATGAGCTCAAATTGTATATGAAAAATATATATTTTAATTCCCTCGTAAGGAAGAATCGAAGCAAGAACTGTTGACTGACCCATTATATTATTGCTGTTTGTTGAATTCATCATCGTCATGTATTGAGTTGTGTACATTGTCACATATTCACGTATTGAGTACCTTTCTTTTTACAGGAAAGAGGGAGCACTCGAGTCCATTGTTAATGATGGAATCGGACTCTGACTCGCAACGTTGCGACTAGAAAACTCAAATGGAGCACTGAGTCGAGCCCATTGTCATGATAATGTCTAAATTCCATGTATAAAGCATTTCCAATTTTACTATTAAATTATCCTCCTGAATATAGCTCGTATGCTCGTATTAGTGACCGCTGTTTCCGCCAAGAGTGCTTCATTTTATCCAATTTAATTGGCCATTCATCTTCGAGTGAATCAGACATTTAAAAGAAAGACACTAGTGGCATTCTAATGGTTCTATGACAGACAGTCACAATAGTCCAAGATGCATCAAAAAAAAGTATAATGATGTGCACAAGCCCTTATATAAATAAATAAATAAATAACTTTTTTTTGTCCTAACCAGAATCACCCACTCCTTGGCAGCCAGGGGTGTTGTGTTATTATTCTTATTCAAATGTGTAATTCAAAACGCCTCACTGTACTGTAAAGGGTGGAGATTTGTAATATCCTCTCCCACCTGAAGCGGCGCTACACGATACACATTTACATAGAGAATTTGTGTCCCCCCTTCCCGCCCCCCAACCCCGAACCCACTCCCAAGACCACTGGGAAAGATAAAACACCCCTATACATTAACAGGGTCATGCTGATCCTATGGAGCAAGTCTGGATGTAATCGGCCCAAAACTGGAGCAGGTGTAGCGTGTAACAAAGAAACACACACACACACACACACACACACACACACACACACACACACACACACACACACACACACACACACACACACTGGTCTGTGAATTATAGTAAAGATAATCTAAATCAATATTCTGGTTGTGAGTCTGCTTTCCAAAATTGCAGATGACACAAAGCTTGGAGATAAGGTAGATCGTGGAGAGGATGTTGATCAAATTCAAGAAAGTCGAGATACTTTAAAAGGTTGGCAGATGCTGTTTCACATCAATAAATGTAAGGTGCTGGGGATGGGTAAGAATAATAACAATAGAGATCACGTGATGCAATGGGCAGTCTCCGATTAAAGAAGTGGAGAGTTGGCATAAGGCAAGGGGTCTGCTCAGAGTGAAGTGAATCAGTAAATGCAGGGAGTAGTCTCCCTGCAAAGGTAATGATAATAGAAACAGGAGATAGTGCTTTTAAAATTGAATTAGATAGGTACGTAGAAGTTGTGGGGATGTGGGAATCCTTAGCTGTTGGCATGAATGTGTGCAAGCTCAATGGGCCTAATGACCTCCTGCCTTTAAGTTCCTTCTACTACTACTTCAACGGCCCCTTTTCTTCCCAACTTCTTGTGGGATGGCTAAAGTAATGTTTGTGGCCCATCTTTCACGAAACGGCTGTCCAGGCCTGATCAACTGAAGGGGATTTTGGCAGAAATTTGCACTCTAATGTCCACCAATGACAAATGCAGATATATGGGCCCTTCAGCCTAATTTCCTTCCTGTGGCCCAAGATGCAAAACACCAGGGTGACAGTTTATGGCTAAGTCGAGCTTCAAAGCTAGCCTAGATAACTCAGAAGTGAACGCACATATACTGTACCTGTCGAGTGTCTCGGCTATCGACATGGCAGATAACCGAACTGTGAAAAACTTGGTTTTACACTGTATGGTCCCTCTATTAGTCTTGTTCTTAACGTCTGCTTAGAACACTGTATTTACCTCATTCACAGCCTCAACACAATGTGGCATATATCCAAGTTGTTTCAAAGTGTCTAACATTATGTTAGATCATGCTGTTGGTATTGTTATTTGCAAGTGTACAACCTATGATAAACTTGTGACTTGGCCTTGTGTATTTTTATTTCCGTCTAGCTGAGCAAAACGTTTCAGCTACAGGATGGCTTTAACCAAAACGGAAGGCCTGTTTGATGACCGTGTCACATGACCTTACTCCTTTGGTAATTCAATACGCGTAACTTGTACCACCTCCGGTCTTCAATTTGCTTACGTCTTTGCCCCTTTTTAAAATCATTTTCAGGTTACTTCCTATTGTGCTGTACCTACAGCTTTGGAGTACTTGTTTGATCACATGTGACATCACCTGGACAACCTGAAAGGCACCTTCCACATTCTTGTGTTACGGAAAGTGATTCAACCCATTTTACACATTTTGTCGAGGAAGGCAAAATACGATCTTGTATAACTCTTAATAAAACTACCAAATGGTGTTAAGTGGTGTTTCGAGGGGAGGTTGAGCAAACTTCTAAAAACATCTTATTGGCGTCTATTTTTAAACGTCTCGTTTCCTTCTTGGTGTTTGTTATTCTCCTCCACTTATGGAGGGTGTCGGGAACCCGTGACCAATAAACGATTCTACAGCTGAAAATGTACTTCTTGACAGATCGTTAATCCATCACATGGTGCTGCCAAAGCTTGAGCTTTCAACTAGTGCAGGAATTTGAATTTGGCCAGCGTACACACACACACACACACACAATGGAGTCCAAAGGGATGATGCGCATTGAACACGTTTGCTTTTAAGCACACAAGTCTGGGTTCGATTCCCGCCTGAAATGACTATAAACTGTCGGATCGGTGCTTCGCATGTAAGATGTTGTTGCATCATAAAGTGTGCTGTCCCTCAGGTGGACTTTAAACTGGGTGTCCCATCTGCTAGTATTAGTTGGGAGATGTTATAAATCCCACCATGTCTTTCTCCAAATAGGCGAGTTATCGCCAGTACCCTGAATAAATTACAAATTTGTGCTCGAATGTGCTCTGCAAAGTCCAACCACCGAGATGGGGGCTTTGGTACCCACTATGGATCAATGGTCCATGACAGACCCTTAAGATAGGTAATAACAAAAAATAGCAGGATGACTCAGTTTATTTTCCAAGGTGAACCTCTCCATTGTTCTCCATTCTTGATGAGTTCCTTTGCAAGGACCTTCTACACAGGAGGAGGGCCTTAGGCCCATGAAAGCTTGAGCTGGTGTTGCCAACTTATGGTTGTTTGTCAGTTCTCTATCCTTTTTCTATGCTGAGGGTCAACAAGGAAGCAGCATGCACTATTTTCGAAGTCTTTAGTATGACTTGGCCAGAGTGTGAACAGCTGACCTCCCAGAATGAGGGAGATGCTCTATCACGAAACTGAGTTTGGTTGTTGGTGATTAGCCCCAGTCAGTTCTGCTCGAGCAGACCCGCGACATGTAGCTAGCAGATTGATCTCCCAGGAGCGACCCAGAGATCTGTCACATCTAAAATGTTTTGCTCTCGTCTTCATGGAGACAGGGTCTACCACGCAGTCCTCCATAATCAATGGAGTTTGATAGTTGGTGTTGTCGTCGTTGTCATCTTTTTTTTCAACTTGCACATTAACTAACATGTTACCTCTCCACAAAGGTATACATGAATGTGGATTGGTCAAGCCACTTCCACGTCCACCTTTTATATTCTTCTTCTTTGGAATGGTCTTTAGATAGGCCTACAAAGTTTGCTTTCTTATTCAATCATATTTCTTTTTTTCTGGACAGTGTGATTGTTCTTCTTTTCTCCTGCAGTGTCCATGAAGAACCCTGTAAATAGAACACATGCAGAAGTTGAGTGGTTTCATTTTCGGTTGGCTTGTTTTGTGGCATTCCATCGAAGCACTTGAATCTTGTTATGCTACGTTTAGCCCTTCGTCCAACTCCACTGTGCAAATTTGTGTATAGTTTGCGAATTGGCCTCATCTTTTGTGGGATGATATGATTGATGGTTAATTAGATCACTCGTTCCAGTGGACAATCAGTATTTAAATTTTTATGAAGACCCAATGGCCCTATAACTCAGCTGCACATGATCGTCTTGACCTTTTTCGATCCCAGGATGAGATTTTAGGAACTGGTTTGGTACACCGTCCTTGCAATCCAAAAAGGAAGTTCATTCTCCAACTTTGATCAAAGCCTTTGGCGAGCTTAAGATCTTAGGGTCTTGAGTTTGAGCCCCCGTCATCCCGTTAAATTGCAACAGGTGGGTTGACTCAACCTGTCATCCTTTTGAGGTCAGCTGCTTCAGTGGCACAGCCTCCAGCAATGATGCAATTAGCAGCCACAGGCTGCATACAAAATAATAATAATAATATTAATAATCAAAGCCCTTGGTATTCATGTAATGATGGAGTTGGTTTGGGGTTTTTGACCCTCACACTGACTCACATGAGATGTATATTTTGGGATCACTCAAATAAAGTTGTGATTGACTACTGTTCGGAAGGTTTCTGCCCCCAAGTGATATGAAAATCCCACCATCATTTTTGAAGAAGTTTATAATGTTACCAGATGGATGAACGGCTCAGATGGTAAAAGCTTCCCAGAACTTTGTCCCAGATTTGCTTAGATAAATATAGAATAGGAATGTTTTTGGAGAAATATACCCATTCAGAGAATTGTGGTAATATTAGATAAACCACTACTACTACTACTACTACTACTACTACGTTTAATGGCCCCAATTATACCCACCTTCTTGTGAGGTCAGCAGCGGGATTGGTTTATTGGCTCAAGTCGTTCTTGAATCGACTGGCCATGTCTGACGATCGGCTGAAGGTGACTGTCGTAATTTTAACATCCATCAACGACCAGTCCTGGCAGATAGGTCATCCGGCTTAAAACCCATCAGATGGACAGCGCACACATTGATGCCTAGTCCTCTTTGTGAAACACCAGGATGACACTTTATAGCTGGGTAGGGATTCAAACCCAGACTAGACTGCTCACAGGTGAGCATGCATACCTAGAAGTTATCCTACCAGGCCTACTAATTGATCATCTTATTGAAAGTTGACACTCGACGGTGAGCAAGCCGATGTGTTGTGAACAAGGCCTACAGTAGAAGAAGTGATCGGGATTGTCGCTGGAGTTGTACTTGACTGACAGCACGTTAATATGGTTTCTCCACTAATTAGTAACTTACACTAGTGTTTGATCGTTTTGGTGAAGACACGTCTTCCACAAATGTTTTCTCATTGGTTTTGAGATTTATGCCTTAAGGCTTGGTCACAACGAACCCACGACGCATTTGTGCCATGACACGACAGAAAATTTGGGCAAATCGGGGGTCGTCGCAAGACAGGCCTACGAAATTTTGAGCATCGTGGCATCGACTTGCCGTCATGAGGCAAAATTGGACATGCACCTTTTTTGCTCGACGATTTCTTTGTGGTATCTATGTCTTGTGGCTGTCGTGAGTCTGTCCTACGTTATATAGTCGGGAGACGGACGCGCGAGCGTCCCATGACTGTTGAGCGACAGTCGCACGACTGTCGCACCCGCATCCCACGAGTGAACCACGACCTGATCACGTGAAAAATAGCCCCCCGACAATGCCCGACAACTCACGATGGTCCCACGACTGTCGCACGACTGACTTGCGACACACCCACAACACAACCAAGACATATCTTTTTTTTCTGTCGCGTCCCCATCGCCAAACCATCTTTAATGTGTCGTAGCCCTTGTGACCACTCGAAATAGATTTCGGGCATGTTGCAAGATCTGCCACGACAAATATTTTATGGGTCTACCACGACAAAATTTCGTACGATCCATTGTGCCGGGGACTTAGGCCCACCTCACACAAGTCGACGCAATGCAACAACATTGTCGGCGACAGTTTTTGACAATGGTGTAAAGTGCGGCGGTTGACATGCCTTGTCAACTAGTTTTTCAGATGCATCAGTGACAATTGTAAAAGTGGAACATGTTCAACTTTTACGAAGTATTCACGGTAATCGTGCATCATGGTGTAGTGTGTGCCAATCGCTGACAATCACCGATGCGCGAAATCTATTGACAGCTTTCAGTAGTTTCAATCCGGAGTGCCATATCAACTTCAGCATAAATGTATTTTTTTTTTTTTAGCTTTTGTTAACTTTGAAGCCCAAAAAGTATGATGAAAGTTCAGTGTAGTCACCTGAACCTGTCTTGTGTTTCCTAAGTATTGAACAACAAACCTTCAGGAACAATACATTAGTGCTATTTGAGGCACTGTTTTATAAAAACTTTTAATGACAAAGTCTCTGCCTTTGAATTGCATTGATATATACCGACTAGGTAGGTGTGTGTGTGTGTGTGTGTGTGTGTGTGTGTGTGTGTGTGTGTGTGTGTGTGTGTGTGTGTGTGTGTGTGTGTGTGTGTGTGTGTGTGTGTGTGTGTGTGTGTGTGTGTGTGTGTTATTAATTGTTATCTCCATAATTCGGGTTTCAGAAGGTGGAACGGATCCCTCCCAGGACTCGAAGTATCCACCTCCGTTTCGGAGAAGTATCATGATTCATTTCCTCAGTTGCGAAGTTGTGTTTTTCTCAGTTTTGTTCCGAGGGCTCCTTTCAGGATCGTCACTGAGCCCTGGACAGCCTCCAACTGTAGCTCTTTTGTAGTAATTTTCCCAGAAATGGTTTTTAATATCCCTGTGATGTTCTTCTTTATCACTACAGAAGCTCCAACTATCACTGGGACAACTTTGGCATTCTTCAGTTTCCAGGATCTTTTCACTTCATTCTTGAGGTCTTGGTATTTGGTCATTTTCTTGATTTCTGCATCGTTTAGTCCAAAATCACTGCTATTAACACCTCAATCAGCAATGCTTTCTTCTCTTTTTTTGGATTTGAGTACTATGTCCAGTCACAGTGCTTTGTTTTCTATGTTCACACTGGATGGGATCAACAGGTCGTACTTGCTCATTATGTTCTTGTTTTCATTGATTGCTTTTGGTCCGTGATTCCATGAGTTTTGTGGAACTGGGATATTGAAATTTCTGCCGATATGCCAGTGGATTACTCTACATACCTCGTTGTGCCTTTGTGTGTACAGCTGTTCTGACATGAGTTTTTACCTCCTGATATGAGGTGACTCGTGCTTCTGTTTCTACATTGCAAAATCGACACTTGTCAAATTGATTCAGTCCGGCCATTTGTTTTTTAAGCCATTCGTGTAGCGTCCTTGATCTTGGGCATTTAAAATGATTTGCTCTCCGCCCCAATTGAGCTGACCTCTTCTTAGCCATTCCAGTGATCCTTCTTTATTTATCCCCAATCTGTCCAACCCTTTTTTATATATATATATATATATATATATATATATATATATATATATATATATATATATATATATTTTCCCCTGCTTTTTTGTCTTTCTCCCAGTTGTAACTATATATCGGTTGATATTTCGTCTTGTATTTTTCTACTGTCTTTTTTGCAATCATGGGGGTTTATTTGTTTCTGTTTCGATTTGGAGCATGACATCTTCTATTCATACCTGTTTTTGGAAGTTTTTTACAAGGTGAGTAAGAGATATCTTTTCTGGCTTGTTATGTTCATGCTTGTGTACAAACTGTATTCAGTAGTCTGTTGAACTTTTCGCATACTCTGATAATTATCTTACAGTCATCGCTCGGTGCACTTGATTGAGTTCCATTAGGCCGCCACCCCCTTTCCTCGGCAAGTACATTCTCGGGATGCATTGATTTTTGTGTAATAGTTTGTGGATAGTGAGAAGTTTCCTTGTTTTGATATCTAGTTTTCTGATTTCTGCTTGTGGCCAGTTTACTATTCCACAACTGTAGTGGAACACTGGTACTGCTAGTTGGATTACAGCTTTGATTTTGTTCCTTGGGGAGAGGTATGTTTTCAGGATCAGCCTCGTTCTCCACAGGTATTCTTTGGTAATTGTTTTGCGCATTTTTTAAGACATATTTGGTGGCCCTCTTCTACTCCAAGGTATTTGTAAGATGCTTCGTTGTCTTGCTCCTGTATTGTTGTATCGAGGTCGATTTTATGTTGTCTGTTTTTGTTGGTCTCCCTTGCACGAATGTGCACTTGGCACACTTTTCTTGGCCAAATTCCATTTGGATGTCGTCAGAGTACCGCTTCACTAATTTCAGTTGTTCTGTCAATTTTTCGTCATTCAGTGAAATGAAATCATCTATGTAAAGTAGATGTGTCACCTTTCTTGTTTCCTTGGACATTCTTTGATAGTTATCTGTGTGTGAATGTGTGCGTGTGTGCGTGTGTGTGCTTGTGCGTGTGCGTGTGCGTGTGTTGGGGCGGGGGGGGGGGTTATAACTGGTTGTTATCTCCATATGCAGTTTTTAGGAGGCAGAACTGAGCCATTCCAGGTCTCAAAGTATCCACCTCCGTGTGTGTGTGTGTGTGTGTGTGTGTGTGTGTGTGTGTGTGTGTGTGTGTGTGTGTGTGTGTGTGTGTGTGTGTGTGTGTGTGTGTGTGTGTGTGTGCGCGCGTACACAAGTTGCTGTTGTTTGCTGCTATCTCCACATGTCGGTGGGTTTTGGGAGGTGACAGAGACCAGCCAGGTCTCAAGGTATCCACTTCCTTAAACCTCTCAAAGTGTCCATTAATATCCTTCGTGTTACTGCCTGCTACTGGCACGACGTCTGCGATGGACCAGCACCAGTACCAAAACAGCTGCGCTCAGACCTTTTATTTCCCCTTATCATCGTCTCGCTTTATTGATTCTTCATTGCCCTTTTGTTTAACGAAAATAGTGACACAGACAGTCGTTTAGTGTGAGTCAAGTGTGCGGCAGTGTCCGAAAAAACAAGATTGTGCAAGATGCGTCGCCGACAATGATGTTGCATTGCATAGGTGAACATCGGTTAGTTTGTGGCGGCCTTAAGG
Organism: Eptatretus burgeri; assembly: GCF_056783735.1. NCBI lineage: Eukaryota > Metazoa > Chordata > Myxini > Myxiniformes > Myxinidae > Eptatretus > Eptatretus burgeri. The sequence goes on along the minus strand of NC_140962.1, from coordinate 138,965,052 downwards.
GTGACTCTGCTTTCGATCGCACATTCATTCCTTCATTCTCCAGCTATGATGATGTAATGGTTGGAGCATCAGCTCAGAGTCTGGGATCCTTCATTCGCCAGCTATGGTGATGGAATGGTGAGAGCGCCCGCTCAGAGTCTGGGAGGTGAACGATTTAAACCCTGGCCGAGTAATCCCAATGACATAAAATAGTACGTGCTATCTCCTTGCTTGACACTCGGCATTTAAAAAGCTAGAACACTGACAGTCCCCATAGGTTGGCATCCATTGAAGAAGGAAATTCCTTCCGAGGAAATGCCCCACTGATTGCTGTGATAAAAGCGGTGACATTGTTATGGTGTAAATGGTACCCAGAGTGCCCCAGGAAGTGATGGCTTCCCCCAAGCTCAATGGATGTATTTGTCTCATTTAACAGTCCTGCATTGTGCTTCACATATTTGTCTGTATGTTTTTGTGTGTGCTCGCTCCACAACGAGCCTTTAGATCCTGTAAAAAAAAATAAAAAAATTCCCCTCAATTTCATTCCCAACCATTGGACAGCCATATAATTCTCGGGACCATTTGGTTGGATCACCAAGGATTCAAAGAGATTTTTTATTTTAAAGGCTTTTGGCCATCAAACCTCCCTGATGACCTGGATTAGGGAAGAAAAAGAGCACAAATAGGGAAGGAAATATGAATAAAGCATTTACTCCAAACCCTGTTTTGTGTTGTACCAATTTAGTGTGTTTTTAATTTTTTTTGTATACAATGTCAAGGCTTGTATAAGAGCCAACACACAGAATGTACAACAAGGGGAACAGGAGACAAGAGGGGAGGGAGAGGGAAGGACAAAACAGTGGGGAACAGAGACATTAGGAGGTCTGTGGAAGAGGGAGGGATGGGGTGGGGTATACGGGGTAAACAAGATGGACACAACAGGGACTTTCAGGACCTTACATGACAGGGACTTTCAGGTCCTTGCACTTCAGGGACTTTCAGGAAGGAAAGCAGGGAATTTGAAGGAGGTGGGTTTGGGGTGGATTCATGTGGGTAGAAAAGATCATGTTTTTGGATGGGGGAAGATAAGAGATGGTGGTGAACAGCTGTTTTGAAGACCTGGAAGGAAGAGTGGGATTAAAGAGAGGGTGGGAGTTTTTTTCAAATGTGGGGAAAAAGATGAATGAAAAAGTGAAGGTGAGCAATGATTCTTGATTTTGGTAGTTTTACCAGAAGGGGGTTGCTGATGGACCTTGAGTGCTCTGCGGAAATATGGGGGGGTCAGGTCAGGTCAGGTATGGGAGCATGTGCCAGAACAGCACGTCACTGCGTCCACTTTCCGCCGGTACTCCAGGGGCCTCCGTCTGGCCATCCCCCAGGCAGATGCCAGGCCCATCCCCATCTCCTTGAGATGATGGTCAACCTGTTGCAACCATGAGGCACGTGGTCGACCCACTGGCCTCCTCCACTCATGAGACTCCCTCGCTGAGAGAATCTGGTGAGCAGGATCAGAGTCAGGAAAACGAGCCACATGTCCATACAGCCGCAACTGACGCTCACGGACTATGCAGGTAACAAATCTCATCCGAGTCTCTCTCAGCAACCGTTCGTTGGACACAAAATCCGACCAGCGATAGCCAAGGATTCTCCGAAGAGACCTGGTACCAAAGGAATTAAGTCTCCATCTCAGATCCTTGGTCAGAGTCCAAGTCTCGCACCCATAGAGCAAGACTGGAAGTACCAAGGACCTGAAGACTCGGACTTTCGTCCTCCCGCACAGGTACCGGCAGCGCCACACCCCATGATCCAGTGAATCCATGACTCCCCAGGCCCGACGCAGACGTCTATTGACCTCTGACTCGCAGCCAGCAGAGACATGAATATCACTGCCAAGGTAAGTGAATCTCTCCACGACCTCAACATCCTCACCACAAACAGACACAGACAGGACAGCAGCATCCAAGATGTCACCGAAAGCCTGGATCTTAGTTTTGACCCAAGAAACCCGTAATCCCAACGGCTCCGACTCCTCATTCAGCACCTCGAGGGCCCCCAAGAGGATGTCTAAAGTCTCCGCAAAGATGACTGCATCATCTGCAAAGTCAAGGTCCGAGATCTTGACATTCCCAAATGACGCACCGCAACTTGATCTCTCCGACATCCTCCCTAGAATCCAGTCCAGACAAGTGCTGAAAAGTGTGGGGGCAAGTACACATCCCTGACGAACTCCAGTAACAACTGGAAATAAGTCAGAGATGGTACCACCACACTTCACAGCACTCTCAGTACCAGAGTAGAGTTCAGACATCAGATCGATCAGTTTTGGTGGCACCCCACGAAGACCAAGAATCCTCCAGAGGACATCCCGATTCACTGAATCGAACGCTTTACAGAGATCAACATAGGCTGCAAGCAGCCCCTGCCGAAACTCTCGTCTGCGTTCGGTGAGGACACGAAGAGCAAGGATACGGTCAATCGTTGACCTCTTTGGTGTAAAGCCTGACTGCTCTGGACGCTGGTGCTCAAGCAGATGGTGGCGAACCCTATCGAGAATTATCCGAGCAAAGACCTTGCCCGGCACTGAGAGCAGCGTCACCCCTCGGTAGTTGTTGCAGTCTTGGCGATCACCCTTCCCTTTCCAGAGAGGGACAACAAGGCCCCTCTTCCAATCAGTTGGGATGATGCCTGTGTTCCAGGCAGAGCACAAAACTGCATGCAACGACACGAGTGCAGCATTTCCACCAGCCTTGAGAAGTTCGGCATGGATGCCACAGATCCCTGGAGCTTTGCCCCGTTTCAACTGGTTCACCGCAGCCCGTGTTTCCACAAGCGTAGGTGGACCACAGTTGATTTGAGGGTCAGCAACAGGGATTGTAACACCCTTGACGTCCAACTCGACAGTTGGGGGATCAGCCTGGTACAACCGCTCAAAGTAACCGGCCCAGCGGGCCTTCACTTCAGACTCCTCTGTCAAGAGCCTACCACTCTCTGCTCGAACTGCAGTGCTCCGAGGGATGGGCTTGGATGAACGTAATGCGCGAATTCCGCTGTAAGCGGGACGAGAATCACCTGTCCACAGGTGATGCTCTACCCCCTCACAGATTCCTCGCACATAGGCCTCCTTGTCCACCCTCAGTGCACGTACAGTTTTACGCCTCAGCTCCCTGAACAGCTCAGCTCTGCCATTCAGCCTGGCCCTGCGACTCTGGTCAATGGTACCCAGTGTCCCTTGAGAGACAAAATTCTTCTTTGCCCTGCGGTGAGCTCCAAGGCATCCACCGGCAACATCAAGGACGGTGGTCTTGAAGGCGCTCCACAACTCTTCAGGACCCCCCAAAGCACCCAGACCCCCCAAGTGTCCACTCAGCCTGTTCGTAAACTCCTCAGCTACTCTCTCATCCCTGAGCTTGGCAACATCCAGCCTCGGCTGGGATGGTACCATTCTCCAGGATTTAAGGTGCAGCTTTAGAGTTGCTACAACAAGCCTGTGGTCAGTATTGAGGAACTGAGCACTCCGGTAGACCCTGCAGTTCTGGATCATCCTCCAACGACCGTCAATGAGGACATGGTCAATCTCCTTTGCCACACCGCCAGCGTTGGAATACCAAGTCCAGCGATGAGCTTGTGGGCGCTGAAACCATGAACCAGCCACCCTAAGTCCATGACTTCTTGCAAAGTCAAGGAACTTAGTGCTATTCTGGTTCATAGTTCCTGACCCATGGGGACCAACACACACCTCATAACCGTCCCTATCAGTTCCAGTCGATGCATTGAAATCCCCCAAGACTAGAAGTGTATCTCGTCTGGGGCACTGATCAACCACAGACTCGAGTGTGGCGTAGAATGCATCCTTCATGGTGAGATCACTCGCCTCAGTCGGAGCATAAACAGAGACCAGGGAAATGACACCTAAGGAGTGACGAATCCTTAATCTCATAATACGCTCGTTGACCGGTGTTACCTCAATTATCATTGGGGTCAGCTTATTGGACACAGCTACAGCAACTCCTTGGGTATGGTAACCATCAGAGCGACCAGACCAATAGTAGGTGTAACCACCCACCATTATCTCGCCGCAATCCGGTCTCCGAACCTCAGAGAGAGCTGCAATCCCGATGTCCAAACGCTTGAGCTCAGATGATAACAGAGACAGGTGATCATCCTCTCTTAAGGATAGGACATTCCAGGCACCCACCCGAAGGGACCGCCTCAGGTTAACCCAAGGAGACCGCCGTCTGGTGGACGACACCTCAGCACCACTCCGACACGCTCTCCCGCAATCTGACCCAGGGATGTTACCCCGTGGTTTCCCTCCTATCAAAGATTGGGGGTCCCGAAGGCTTTGCCCCAATCCCGTCATCCGGTGAGCTGCCCTGCGAAGGGAAGCTGCACAGGAGGTACTCCCACGGAGTGGGTTTTCAGATTTTTTTGCGTTTTTTGCGTTTTGCGGAATGAAGGGTTTTACGGTGGCCGGAGTGCAAATCCTGCCACCAACCTCCAAATAAGAAGTGACCCAACTGCAGGAGGACGTCCGCAGACACAGTTGGGCACTAGATATGGATGGCCGTTGGCTCACAAGGAGCTCCTCCGCCCTTTAACAGGTTTTGTTTTTAATCCTGCTGGGTGTCCATATCCAAACACCCTCCTCACCAGAAAACCTGGTGGGGGAGACGGTTTAGTCGCCGACAACCCGACCATGGAACAGGTTAGTACAGGTTTACATGGTACCTGTAGCAGGTCACAGATCGAACCTGACCTGACAGACGGGTGGGGGTGGGAGGGGAAAGATGACAGTCAGAGCCCTTGGGGCAAGGCTGGAGAGGAGACTGTAGAAGACAGAAAGACCACCGACCTGCCTTTTGTGAGAGAGTGAGTGGGTCAAAGACTCGGCCTCATTGCAGGAGGTACCAATGATCCTAAATGCCCTTGGTTTCCACAGCGTGAATCCAAGAAAGGTGAGAGGTAGGAGGACCAGCCCAGAGGGGAGAGCAGTACTCCATCAGGCTGTGGACGAAAGCTTTGTATGTGGTCAGGAGCTCAGGTGTGCCAAGGAAGGACTTTGCACGACGGAGGATGCCCAGACTTGGTTTGGAGGCCAGTTTGGAAATGTGACTTCCCCAGGAAAGGTCATGGCAGATAGTGAGACCCATAAGCAAGTGGATGGGGGTTAATTTCCAGATGGTCCTTTCAGAGAGACATAGTGAGAGTGTTAGATTTGTCAGGATTTAAAGACATGTTCCAAGTCTTGGATCAACTTGTGATTTTAACCAGACCTGCAGAGAGTGAAGAGGCTGCTGCTTGCTGGTCTGAGGGATGACAGATGGTACGACAGAGGGTGAAGTCATCAGCAAAGAGATAAAGAGGATTTTCCAGAAAGTCGGAGAGATCATTGATGATAACCCGAAAAAGCACAGGGCCCAGAACGCTACCTTGAGGAACTCCAGCCTGGACAGGAAGAGGGGATTAACGAACTCCATTTAGGGCCACACGTTGACTGCGACAGGAGAGGAAGTCTGTGACCCATGAGTGGAGATGGCCTTGGATATCATATGAAGAGAGTTTGGTGAGCAGGGCAGGGTGCCAGACCATATTGAAAGCACGCGATATGTTGAGGGAGATGGCTCTGATCTCGTCTGACATTGAGGATCTCCATCCATTATTGGGAAAGCAGAAGCAGCATATCTGGGGTAGAGTGACCTTATCTGAATCCAAATTGATGATCGGAAATCGAGCCATTGGAGAAGAGGAAGGATTTAATATCAGAAGCGATGATGGATTCCATAACCTTGCTGATGATTGGGAGAAGGCTGATTGGTCTGGAGTTGCAGGGATTAGTTTCTGCACCTTTTTTATACAGAGTGGTAATGTTTGCTGATTTGCAAGAAGAAGACAGATGACGTTGAGCAAATGAGAGGGTGAATAGAACAGAGAGAGGTTAAGCAAGAGCAGAGGAGCAGGTTTTTAGGACACGTGGGCTGATGCCGTCTGGACCGGTTGCAGAATCTCAGTCGAGGTTTGACAAATTTCCACCTTGTCAGAAGAAAAAGACACAGAGTCCAGGAACAGCTGGGTGCGACTGGGTAACGTGGGTGCAGAAATCGATGGGTTTGGGACAAAAGATTTAGAAGCAAACACCAAGTTTAGGCATTCAGCCTTTTCACGTGCAGTGTCAGCTGTGCGGCCATTTGACGTATCAGAGGGAATGGAGGAGGAACATACACCAGAAACATATTTAACTAGATGCCACCAGGATTTGAAGGAGGGAGACAGGGTTGAGAGCTCAGACTTGAGATTAGAAAGATGTTTCCTGGCTCTCCTGAGTGTAGATGCACTCCTGTTTCGAGCTTTGTGGAAGGAACTGAGATTGCCTTCAGTTGGATTTGCCTTCAATAAGGTGAAGGCAAGTTGTTTCAGGACAACTGCCTCGTCACAAGCCACAAATGTTGAATGCTTATCCACGATGCTCGCCGATTTATTGCATCGGCGATTCCACTTGTGGTCATTTCAACCTCGAATGGAATTCTACTTGACGATGTACACTACCGGTCAAAAGTTTTAGAACACCCCCATTTTTCCAGTTTTTGCTGAAATTTAAGCAGTTTAATGTTTCAATGTACTCTGAAATTAAAGCATAGAACAAATAAACAATTGCAGATAAAAAAGAAATCATGGAATCGTTTTGTTGAACAAAATTTAATCGAGAAATTTGACTCATCAAAGTTGCCACCTTTTGCAGATATAACAGCCGAACATACTCGTGCCTTTCTTTCAACAATGGAAATCAAATATTGTTCAGAAAGTTCTTCCCAACACTGTTGCAGAAGTTCCCACAAATGTGTTGCACTTGTAGGTTGCTTTTCTTTCACCCTTCTGTCCAGTTCATCCCAAACCAGCTCGATGGGGTTTAAGTCTGGAGACTGTGCTGGCCATTCTATGATTTTAAGCCTACCGTCTTGTTCTTTTCTTCTAAGATAGTTCTGACAGAGCCTGGAGGTATGTTTTGGGTCGTTATCTTGCTGTAGGATGAACCCCTGACCAACTAGGCGTAGACCAGAGGGTATTGCATGGCGCTGCAAAATGCTGTGGTGACCCTTTTGGTTCAGGGTAGCAGTCACTCTGTGCAAGTTGCCGACTCGAGATCCAGCAAAAGAGCCCCAGCTCATCACGCTTCCTCCTCCATGTTTTACAGTTGGTGTCACACACTGAGGAACCATCCTTTCGCCTACTCGATGACGTACAAAAACCCTGCGTGATGAACCGAAGATTTAAAATTTTGATTCAACGGTCCATAAGACCTTGCAATTTTCAGTAGTCCACTGGTGGTGCTTCAGTAGCCCAGGCAAGCCTCTTCTTATTTTGCCATCTTAGCAATGGCTTTCTTACTGCCACTCGACCCGTCAAACCTGCAGCTCGAAGTCTTCTCTTCACAGTTGAAACTGAGACTTCCTTACTTCGACCAGTGTTGAGCTGTGCTTGAAGCTGCTGTCCTGTGAGCCGCCGATCACGCAAGCTGTTGACTCTCGGAAACTTGTCTTCTGATTGTGTTGTGGCTTTGGATCTGCCAGACCTCTTCCTGTCAGAGTTTCCTCCAGTTTCCAAGTGCCTTTTGATGGTGTAGGAAACTGTACTCACTGACACCTTGGCTTACTTTGCAATTTATCTGAAGGAAAGACCTACACTTTTGAGGGTTACAATGATTTGTCTGTCTTCCTTTGTTAATTGTCTTTTTCTTGCCATTATGACGGCAATATACTACTTCCTGCAGTGCAATATTGTCCAAATAATGCTTCAGAGGGTTCAGCAACACAGTCTGTTCCAACACTGCTTTTATACAGAGGTTTTGTAACTAATCCACAAAAGTTGGGACACCTGAAGGAATTGTTTGCATCAACTTTCAAGGCTTAATTTACTTCTATTGCTGCAGAACAGCTACAGTTGCTAACCCATTACTTGTTCCCTGAAAAAGGCCTTTTTTAACAACTCTGACATTTACATTATTTTTCAGTTTTTGGTAACCTAAACTTTTTTTCTTTTTTTTCAACCTCTGGCAGTTTTCTGCTTAGCTTTATACCATTTCAGGTTATTCACTGGACTTGAACTGCTTAAATTTCAGTAAAAACTGGAAAAATGGGAGTGTTCTAAAACTTTTGACCGGTCGTGTGCATGTCTGGAGAGTATTTGTGTGGTGTATGCTTGTGTGGCATGTACTCATGTGCATTTGGAAATGGGGAAAAAAGCACACCCGAAGTTTCTTATTGAGAGTTAGACTATTATACTACTACTACTGCTAGTACTACTATGAGTCATCGTTTTCGTTTCACATGCAACCTGTGGCCACTGGTTGCATAATTTCTGGAAGTGCCACTGTGCTGCTTATACAGTGCCCCTGTTCCCAGTAATCTGGTACTCATTTTACCAATGTCGGAAGGATGACAGGCTGAGTCAACCCACCTGCTGTTATTTCTGCCACACAACAGGGCCTTGAACTCAAGACCCTAAGATCTCAAGCCAGCCATCTTAATAGTTAAGCCAACACGAGGCACTACTACTGCTTTACTATGACTTCTACTTCTACGACTATTCTACTATTGTTCTACTAGATCTGTTCTACTATTCACCGTTCCTCTTCATCGTCCTCCGTAACTTTTTATTTTGTTTTGCTTTGGTTATCTGAATCTAGTTGGTTAATTTGGTTATTTTTTTCTTTTCACGTTCTGTTAGGCTTGATTATTGTTTTTGTGTTCAGGCCTAGTCGGGCGCTTGGCGTGCCCTTGTCACTAGTCACCCAATGATGGCGTTTATATCGCTAATGTACTCACATATTTTATTGTTTTGTTTGGCACACTTTTGGTAAACGAGTGGGAGAGTTATTTTGTTAATAACGTGGTTTTCGTCGTTGGAGGTATAATTATTTAGGTATCATGCCTGCGAGAAAAGTGGGTTGAAGTCGCTGATGGCACTTCTATTGCAAACACGTACACCCATTTCAGTCCTTAACAAGGAAACATGGTGTGAGATGCGAGTGTTGGGAGAAACTACCCAAATAGAAGTGTACAGTGTTTGAGTGCAATGGCTAATGTTGTTGGTTCATCAGCAATAGTTGCAGCCTCGAAGATGTACGGAAGAGCTGTGTTCTTTCTCAAATCCGAGGCTGCAGCAAATAAGGTGATTGAGAACGGGTTATTTGTCCAAGTCAAACTGCTTTCAAACCTTGGTACACGGATCATCCTCTCTAACGTACTTCCTTTTATTTCCGATCATGTAGCGGTGCCATTCTTGGAGTGATTGGGAGTGCTAAGATCGTCCATTAGGCATGTGCCTCTGGGATATCGTGAGCCTGTCCTACCCTAGGTCATATCTTTTCCTTCAAAAAACAAGTTTCCATTGCACTGAATAATGACACTGAATTTGAGCGATCCTTTGTTATTCCTTTTGAAGGAAGCAATGATAACGTTTTTTTTAACATGGCTAATGATCCTTGTTGTTATAGACAAGATATGCCTGGTGTTGGCTTAATGTTTAGGGTGGTGGGCTTGGGATCCGAGGATCCTGAGTTCATATCCCACTCAGCTGTTGAATTAATTCCAGGTGGGGTTGACTCTGCCTGTCATCCTTCTGAGGTCAGCAAAATGAGTCCTAGCTTGCTGGTACTCACAGGATTAGGTATCCTGTGTCGGAGTGGCGACCCATCCAGTCTTGTGCCCGATAGCCAAGGAGACTGCTTAAGCAGCACCGATGCTCTGCACAGAGTATGGTCCCAATGGATGGATGGATAGACAAGATGAGATATTTTTAAAGGATACTTGAAGGGGTATTTTTGAGGAGAACTTGGTAACATATGTCACTACCCTAATTTTTGGGGGTGCTGAATCCAAAAAGTCCAAAAGGATGCCAAGCTCTATTTTTAGTCTTTGATCTTCAAAATTGAAAAACAAAATGCCAAATACGTAGGTGCAAGGTTGACCCCCGTCCGACCAGTAATTGTGGACCCCGGGCCTAAATTTTGATGTCTTTATGGAAGCTGGAATTCTGGGCCAGAATGCAATTGAGCAAGCAATGGCTGGGAAGACATACCATAATGCTATGTGAGCACATAAAATTACTTTGAAAGCCTTGTGGCATACACTGGGATCAAGCTTCCTTAACATTGTTGAAGCTGCTGACAAGCAATTATTACTTCCACCACTGAAGGTGAAGGAGATTATGTTTTCACCCCTTTCTGTCTGTTTGTCTTTGTCTGTTTGTTTGTTTGTGTGCAGGATATCTCAAAAAGTTGTGGACAGATTCAGACAGAACTTGGTGGACAGGTTGGGTGTGTGACAAGGAAAAATTGATTCAATTTTAGTGAAGATCCAAATCTGGATCCGATAATTTTTTAAGTGATTCTTCACCATTGAGAGATTGCGCTAAACCGATGTATGTATGTATGTATGTATGTATGTATGTATGTATGTATGTATATATATTTCACGATATCTCAAAAAGTTTTTGAAGGATTTTGATGAAACTTGGTGGACAGGTTGAGTGTGTCACAATGATGAAATGATTCGATTTTGGTGAAGATCCGAATCCGAATCTGGATATGAGAATTATTTAATTTTTAAAGTGATTCTTCACCATTGAGATCGGGCCAAAAATGATATAGTATTGTATAGCATGATATTTCAAATATGTATTGGGCCCGATATGTTCTTGTGGATCAGGCATTGCGTGGCGGAGGTATACGCTCCACCGAGTGCCCTTCTAGTTTGATGATGTTTCAAATGCTGCTGTTGGTTTGGCTGCTGCTAAGACCCTGATAACATTGCTTAGATGCCATCGATTCAGCACAGTGATGGAAGCCTTTCTAGAAGGAAAAGAAGAAGAGAACATCAACTTCTCTTTCTAGTTTGGATATATAGAAATGGCATCAATACTTCTCATGTTCACACAAGCTCCGCATGATGGGATATGAGACTTGCACCTGCACTCTTACAACTGTGGTAGATGAGGTCCTGTATACCTGGCAGAGATGAGGATGTTACCAACAGAAATATTGGCAGAGTTCCAGCAGGAGAACTTTGTCATTAACCGATCTGCCAACAAATTTAACCCAGTTGATCCAGACCAGGCACAAGAGTGTATCAGTGGAATTGGGAAGAAAGGAGGAGGGATAGTTTGCATCACAAAGACAACCTCTGCCAAAGCCACTGGACTCTCTCCGATAATTATCTGAGGTCCTGCAATGCAGCAGATACCCATGAGATGTATCATATCTAACCCAGTGGCATAGCCAGTCATAATGAGGCAATGCTAGGAAGACATCAGTGAGACAACAGAGATGAGCAATCATTAGTCTCGATGCAAAAGAATTTACAAGTATTCGCATCTAATGTGCATCCAACTGTGCTGCAACAGATTGCCACAAAAGATCTTGGAAATGAGAAAAGCAGAGGCTCTGCTAAATGCCAGAAAGCAAGGTCAACAACAACTGGATACATTTGTGAAGGACGGCCTTCACGGACAATCCTGAACACCTGGAAGTCATTCTATATATATTCCCATAAAGAGGAACAATGTCCCACGTTCGAGACTGCATGAAGTGGTACAGCACAGCAGCGAAACAAAATAAAACAAGAACACTGTTCTAAAAGCAGACTGGAATGTTCTGTAACACGTAACGCCTTATCATATCTCATGTGTCTGGTCGTAATATTTACATTGACAGCATCCTCAAACATGAAATAATGCCTGTACCACTTGCTCTTGCGCAGATGAATCGCAGCTTGAGAACGGGGAACAAATCCATGTTTGCTGACATATTGATTTCAGACATTGAATTTCCTGCAACACTCAATCTTTGTGGTTAATCTGTCTGGGTTGGTAAATCTGCATGTCTGGTGATAGATCGGCAGGCAGGAGTTGTCTCCATTGGAAAACCAAGTGGTTCAAATACATTTGGTGATTTAGCATATGTTTCGTCTGTCTTACAGTCAGACTCACCATTTTGGCGCATATGTTATATTTGTTCAGTATAGATTTTTAATCTATCAAAACAGATATGCGGCAAAGGTGAAAAAAGACCACACCAGCAATACGACATGTGATTGAAGGAAGAGATGTTCCACTTCAAAATTATTGGTTAAACTTCAATACCTTGTCACAAGGTAGAACCTTGCCTGATTCCAATCAGAAGAGATATTGGCAAATGCGTGACGTGACAAAGAAAATGCCATGACCAGTGGATTTGCAGATGAACAGGAAGTCACGTCATCTCATGCAGCCACTTATAACTTCACCACGCTTGGGACAACACACGAGGAAGCTGATACACGGCTTGTTTTACACACCATGAATGTCCATTTTGATGCAATGGTTGTACCAGCATGGAGTACGGATGTCATTCTTCTACTTGTATCACATTTCAGCCATGTGAATGTTCACCACCTCTGGATGATGACCGGAACTGCAAAGGAGAGAAAAATATATACCCGTTGATGCTATCTATCACAAGTTTCCACCCAGGGCTACCAGTGCATTTCTGCCATTCCATGCTCTTACCGGCTGCGATACAACATCGTACATCTGTGGTCACACATAGCGGTCAGCTTGGAAAACATTCCTCCATCACGAGGAGCTACTCGGTGATTTGGAAGAAGAAAGCCTGATGCCCAGGAAGCTTGTCAGTTCCTGACTCCTTCGTGTCTCTTCCCGGCTATTGTTTGGATTGAATTTTGGAAGACAGCAACTTGAAGGGGCATTTTTGAGTCTAAATTGGTAACGTGTTTCTACTCCAATTTTGGGGAAACTGAATCAAATCCGGTTTGATTGGCCTGAACCCTGTTCTGGTGGCGGAGTTGCGCTGTAGATCAAAAACTCAATTTCTCACTCTGGGTGTACTGCTCTTACACTTCCCAAACCCCAGGAGTACTTCTGGCTGCAATTTCCCCTCTGGTCTCACCTTATGTTTGTCATTGTGTTGTACCGTCCTCCCAACAGTGATGACTCCATCTACATCTCTCCCAGATGGCATGGACCAACTTTTAATCACTCATCCCAACTCTCTCTTCCTTATATGTGATTTCATTTGTCACCTTGCCAATTGGCTGGGTATTGGTACCTCTCTTACCAGCCATATAACACTTCTGCAAAAGACTTCTGTGACTCCATTGGACTGGCTGACTATGTGAATTTTCCCACCTGGATTTCTCCCAATGGCAAATCTTCCCTTCTGGATTTGGTGATGACCAACTTCCCCACCAATGTACCTTGCTCGTCCTCTGCTTCAATTGGCTCACCTGATCATGTGCTTGTGAAGGTCAACATCTCTCTGGACATTCTCAGAGAACAGCCTCAACGCCGGCGAGTCTGGCAGTTCACTTAGGCAAACTTCAGGACATCACACTTCAGGATTGGTCTCCTATATCTACCACCCCTGATATTAATTCAGCTTGGGAATTTTTCCACAGAAACCTGCACGTATTAATCCCATCTCATTCTTAGTTATCTTACCCATTCTCCTGCATTTCTTACTCTGAATCCTGTGGGGAGGCACTTGCTTTAAAACAACTTGCAGTCTCCTCCTGGAAGGCAAATCCAACCAAAGGCAACTTGGCAACCCTCAACATTCATGGAAAAGTTTCTGGAAACCTTCAACTTTGACTCTGCAACTAGATAGGATGGCATCAGCTCACGTGTCCTAAAAACCTGCTCTGCTGCTCTTGCGCTTCCTCTCTCTGCCCTTTTCACCATGTCATTTACCATAGGTCATCTACCATCTGCTAAGAAATCAGCTAACATTACAGCATTATATAACAATAGGACCATCTGTCCTGAAGCTCACCTGGATCAGAAGCAACAGTCAGTTAACCCCCTCCCCCACCCCACAGACCCCCTTAGACCCTGATTTTTTTTAATGTTGTGAACAAATTTTGGTGCATCACGGGTGATGAAGGTTGTGGTCAGGTTTCATTAAAATTGTGTGTGTAGTTCGAAGAAGAGAGCAATTAACTGTTTTTTGGGGGGGGGTGGTGGGGAGGGTCAAACCCTGCCCTGTAGACCCCCTTAATGAGCACAGATTTTTATGCAGACAAACTTTGGTAAATCACAGGTAATGAAGGTTGTGGTCAAGTTTCATCGAAGTCGTGTGTGTAGTTTTGAAGAGGAGAGCAAACACTTATTTTGGGGGAGTCATAAAAACCCCCTGTCGACCTAAATGAGCGCATATTTTGACGCAGTGAATGCTCTTTCATTAGGCATCAGATATGAAGCTTGTAGCCAAGTTTCATCAAAATGGTTTGTTTAGTTCAAGAGATAATGACTGAAGTGTTTACGGACTGACTGACTCACTGACTAACTCACTCACCTACGGACACTGCTCGGTCAAATAAGCTCATCTGACTGAAGTCCAGTTGAGCTAAAAAGTTGCAAAAAACGGATCCCCTTAACTGCAGACCAATTAGCTTCCATCCAATCAGCAAGGTCATGGAATCCATCATTGCAGTTGACATAAAAATCATTCATTTTTTCCAACAGCCTCATTTCAGATCCTCAATTCCGATTCAGACCTGGTCACTCTACTTTGGACATGCTGCTTCTACTCTCCCAACAATGGTGGAGACCCTCAATATCAGACATGAGCCTCTGGACATATCTCAAGGGCAGTTTCTCTGGACATATCTCAAGCTTTTGATACAGTCTGGTATCCTGACCTGCTCTCCAAACTCTCTGCCTATGGAATCCAAGGCCAATGGCACACATGGCTTACTGACTTTCTCCACTCGTGTAGCCAACATCATTCTTTCTCCTCTCTCTGTCAAGGCTGAAGTGCCACAAGGCAGTGTTCTGGGTCCCATCTTATTTGTAATTTTCATCAATGTTCTCACTGACTCTCGAGAAAATCCTCTTCATCTCCTTGTTTATGACTCCACTCGAAGCCGTGGCATTGCTTAACCTCCAACACAGGCAGCAGCCTCTTCCCTCTCCTCAGACCTTGACAAAATCACAAACTGGTCAACACACTTGGAATATGCCTTACAATCCTGAGCTCTCTCTCTCTCTCTCTCTCTCTCTCTCTCTCTCTCTCTCTCTCTCTCTCTCTCTCTCTCTCTCTCTCTCTCTCTCTCTCTCTCTCTCTCTCTCTCTCTCTCTCTCTCTCTCTCTCTCTCTCTCTCTCTGTCTCTGTCTCTGTCTCTCTCTCTCTCTCTCTCTCTCTCTCTCTCTCTCTCTCTCTCTCTCTCTCTCTCTCTCTCTCTCTCTCTCTCTCTCTCTCTCTCTCCGAAAGGACCATACCGCAAACCCTCCCATCTACTTTCTCAACAACCCTCTCAAAGAGGTTTAGTGTCTCAAAGTCTTGGGTCTCACTCTCAACCATTATCTCTCATGGGCAAGCCACATTTCAAAGTTGGCCTCCAAAGCCAGATGCCGACTGGGCATCTTCCGTCATGCAAAGTCATTTATTGGCACATCTGAGCTCCTATCCACCTACGAGGCTTTCATCTGCAGCTTGATTGAGTACTGCTCTCCCCTCTGGGCTGGCTTTGCTGCCTCACATCTTGCTGAGCTTGACACCATGGAAACCAAAGCTTTCAAGATCATTCAACTCTCTCAATAAAGCTGAGTCTATGGGATGATCACTTCAACATCGCCGACAGGTCGTTAGTCTCTCTGTGTTCTTCTGCCTCATTTCTGGTCTTACACTGTCTGCCTTTTCCATGCTTTGTCTCCTCCCCCCCCCCCCTTCCCGGGTATCTGCAGGATGCATGCGGTCCACCAGCAATCCCCTCCTGGTGAGACTGCCCAAATCCAGAACCACTGCTCACCTCCACTCATTCATTCCTCTTTTTTCACACCAGTGGAACCACCTTCCACACTCTCTTCAATCGCATTCTTCAAGATCTTAAAGGGTCTTCAGGTCTTTGTGGGTCTTAAGGGTCTAAAGGACCTTAGGGGTCTAAAGGGTCTTAGGGATCTTAAGGCTTTTGGGGTCTTCAAGGTATTGGAAGTATTAAAGGGTCTTCAAGGTCGTAAAGGGTCTTATGAGTCTAAATTCTAAAGGGTATAAAGTGTCTTTGGACTTTTAAAAGGTCTTTGGGGTCTTTCGGTCAGACTTGGTCTGTGTGCCAAATGTGGTGGTTGTCGACACAGTGGTCTTTGCGAAAAATGTGAACAGACACAGACAGACGGATGGACGGACGACAAATTAATCTTTAACATTAATTACAAAGTCTGGGAAATCAGCTGGCTAAGATGATATATACACAGAATTCCTTAAGAACCTTGGGCCAAAAGGTAAAGCATCCTTCTTTACTGATGTCCATCAGTCTGGCACCATTCCTTCGATGTGGAGAGAGGCTAACGGTTATTACGCTATCCAAGCCAGGGAAGCTGCTGGATGACCCTTCAAGCTACCGACCAATATCATTACTCCGCACATCATACAGGTTGTTTCAGCATCTTCTGCTAAGCCGTATGTCATCGCTAGTTGAGCCTTTCATCTCAATGAAGCAGGCAGGAATCGGACCAGGGAGAAGCTCTGTAGATCTGGTCCTGCTTTAATAACATACATTGAGGCTGCGACCAATGCTCTCTCAAGAGTGCTGTTAGCAGCTTATGTCACAGTTTGGAGACATGGGCTCCTTCTCAAGACAGCAAAGCTCCTTCCTTGCCATACAGCCATGCGAGTACCAGCATCTATGCTTAGCAACCATCGTATCAGAGTCTTACTTGAGGATATGATCATTGCACCAAGAACTCTGAATGATGGTCTCCCCAAGGATCAGTGTCAGCCCCAATACTTTTCAACATATATACAAGTGACCTACCTGTGACTACTTCACGAAACGTTGTTCATGCTGATGATCTCGCTCTTGCCTACCAATCATGCCGTCTTGATGATGTGAGCAGAATTCTGATGAACAACCTCATGGTTTTGGAGGAGTATTTCACTAAATGGAGACTCTGCCCCAATCCATCAAAAACTGCCGTCACTGCCTTCCATCTGAGTAATCACCTGGCTCATGCCAAACTACATGTTTCCTTCTGTGGTAAGTCGGTCCAGAATGAACCACACCCCAAATGTCTTGGAATCATGATCGATCGCAGCCTGACATATAGTACTTCACCTCAAAATTCAGCTTGGTATCCACAACTTGATTCAGTACACCCAAATTAGCTTAGAGAGACAGGTCACCAACTTCAACTCAAAAATGCCCCTCGGGCTCTTAAAATGAGCCTTTTCAAGAATTTGGTTTTGACTTATTTATCAGGCTAAGGATCACTTGAGAACACACTGCCCCACTGTCTTAAAAAAAGTTTCTGCTCCTCAGTGCCCTGACAGGCCAAGGGAAGTTGGATGTGTTACTCCAGATACAGGAGTACCTGCTCCTTGATGTCCTGAAAAGTCTAAAGAGAATGAAAGTATAACTTCAGAAGTTTATGTGCCATCTCCTGGTCCCTGCTTATCTTCTGCCATGGATTAATGGCAGACGATAAAGTTGGAGAAAAGGGGAAAAGCGTGCAGGAGAGAAAATCAGAACCAGCAGACGAGGGGGCTGTTGATCACGTTGGTACCTTTGAAGATAGAACTGATATGGACTTGGCAAAGCGATCCACAATGTCAATTGTTCTGGAAAAGATAGAGTTGGTTACTCAACATGAACAAATGGAAGAAGAAGATGATATTGTTCCTCAGGTAACAGATCATGAATGTGATCAACTGTCACATGCAGAGAGAGGCCTACCAAAGAGTGAATCAGAGAGATAGAGTATCCATTACCAAACCCAGTATGGTAATGATGACTGATTTGGTGGCATCTCCTGTCTTTGCAGAGTCAAATTAGACTGACATGTTTGTCATAAAGAAGGTACTTCCCAACGCACCAATAACAACTTTATTGAACCTTCAGAATAAACCAGTGATTTCTACATCCACGGTGGCAGTTCTGCAAGAAAGGAACACCACCGAAGGTTTAAATGAATCTGCAGAGACCTTTATTGTTGAAATAAAACATGCAAAAGGAACCAATCATGCAAGCATCTCAGGCTCTGTTCTTCATCGCACGGCCCGCGAGCCACTGGCGGCCCCTGTTGGCATAAAGTGTGGCCCCTGACATGTGGCCGATAACACACAAATGCGAAACACCCCATCATAATCCACCATAAATGCTATCAAATTGACTCCATGGTTTCAAATGAGTGTTCCAATGCAAAGCATAAAAGCAACATAACTACATCAGGATATGGTTACAGTGGACAACCAATTCTGCTTTCAGCCCAGTTAACCACAACAAAGAAGAGTATGTGGAGGCAGGGCCTCGTAGCAGCCATTATGGAGTGCTGCAGACAGTGTGGCAGCTGTCACACTGATGTCTTGTCAGTAAAAGTACCCCCACCCCCTCTAAACCAATCGTGAAGATCACTGGTCTAAGGCATCGCCTGTACTGTCTGAGGTCTCAAGTGTTGTCTGCATCCACGATATGCACAGATGGGAAGTTGACAAGCACATTCCACCAAAAGCACCTCAAACGGAAAAAAAAAAACTCCTTGTCTCCTTAAATGTAGCATCTTCAATTCCGACAGCTTTGCCTCATGGGGAAACAATGGCTGGATCATGAATACAGAAGCCTGTGCAAGATCTTTTTTAAAGTAACGACACGGTAGAAGATTTGGCACACAGTGAAGACGTACCAGAGGGGAGAGACCATGAGCTCTCAGACAGTGAACATGATGGGAGCATTGGTGACTGTGAAGGAGATCAAGAAGTGATGATGAGCTGAGTCAATTGGAAATGCCTTCAGGGTGTCATTCTTGTACTCCTGGCTATGAGGTATTAGAATTCCTCAGAAAAAAGTTTCCACAGTTGGAAGAAAGTTGAAATTGTCTTTAAATGGTGGAAAGACTATAACTTACTAGTGCATTCCCTGTGCATAATGAGAAGAGAAGGTCACAGAAGTAAAGCTTCTGGCTTGGCTGAACAAGTCCAAGTCAGGAAGTTTCTTTCAAAGTTGAGCTATGGGTCTAAGAATGAACTGGCTTAGGCTGGGGCTTTCTACTTTATAAAACATCGAACTCTAAATTACACAATGATGGCAACAGGTTTTCGTCTGGGATCATTGAATGTTAATAGGTGTATAGATGTGTTCCGATTACACCAGGTATTGTCCTGCTTGAAGGAGAAACTTGGAGTAGCCCTTCCACGGAAGACCCACACAACTCAAGATGCTGCCTTCTGATGGAGAAGTCAATGGCAACATCCTGTGGAGTGGCTATCCTCTTCTCATCAGTTTTTCAACCTGATATACTTGTAAATGAGCTCCAGATTAGGCCATTTGTTAAGGCGCTGTCACACCTTGACGTTTTAGCCAGCAATGGCAACGTATAAAAATGTATGTAAAACGTCGGCGTACGCTGAAGTTTTGATGTTTTTTTTAAGTTTTGGTCGTATTCATAACGTGTTGGTCGTATGCATAACATATTAGTAACGGGCACAGAACGTTTCGTTGTCTTATAGATAACTTATACCAACGAATGCTTAGCCTGTTGTCGGCGTTCACAACCTATGCCCAACGATAGTTTAACTTAGGCATAGCGCGCTGCACGTATCGCCGACAAACTCGTGGCGTAGCCTGTTAAAAACCTGCCGCACGCCGATTTAAATCATAACCGCCTGAAAATTGGAAGTGTCAACATCGCAGTCACACCTTGACGATTTAGCCAGCGTATGCCGACCTATGAAAAATGTGTCTAAAACGCCGGCACACGTCGAATATGGTATGGGTGAGTTGTGTATACGTTAGGAGCACGCTGAAAAACAATGAAGTACGCTGGCATATTACGTGGTACGTCTAGCACGTCGTGAAATTTCAAGCATGCTGAAAATTTTACGACGTACTCGACGTATGGCTCACAAGGTCCGCATACGCTGGCATAAGTTCTCGGCACGCTCTGCGATCGTTGTTACACGTCGGACACACGTTACTGGTAAGTTACTCATAAGTCGAAACATGTCGAGGTAATGTTTAGCAGACCTGAAACTTAATTTTTAACCTATGAGTAACGTGCTTTGAACCTATGAGTAGCGTGCTTTGAACCTTTGTGTAACGTATCTCAAACGCACATTGTCATATGTAGACGAATTTGATTGACGTCTTCCGGGCGACCACAGAACTTACTGAACGCATTTCTAACTTACATCTACCGTATAATGGCGATTTGGCAGCGTTTAGGTGAATTGGTATATACAAATGGGCTTCACAAGAGGAACCCGTCAGTGTTCCAGACTCCATGTTGAGTAGATGTCAATGTCAGTAGTATCAATAGTAGCAGTATTAGGTGAGCGTGTCAGTAGTAGTAGTAGTAGTAGTAGTAGTAATATTGGTAGTAGTAGTAGTAGTATTGGTTGTAATAGTAGGTCCATGTCAGTAGTAGTAGGTGAGCGTGATGGGGAGGATGTGGGTGATGATGGATCCTTGTTGTGTCCACGAATAGGAGACTACTTTGCACCATTGTTCGATGTTCTTTTCAGCTAATTTTTTTTACCTCATTCCCACGATGAACTATTTTTTTGTTTCAGTTTTTAAAGTATTCAAAACGACTTGGACAAATGCATAATGTACTAGTAATGAACACAGAACACTTCGATAACTTACAGATAAGTTATACCAACGATTGATTAGCGTGTTTTAGGCATCCACAACCTATGCCCAACGATAGTCTAACGTATGCATAGCGTGGCAGCGTATCGTCGACGATTACGTGAGGTTTTCTATTCATAGGCTGCAACTTCACTTTTAATAAATGGCTGTCACTCGCCTATTGTTTTTGGACGCTGGTGCTCGGCAATTCAAATCGTTTTCATTGAACGAGTTAAATCGCTTCCACAGCACTGCAGTCACGGCACCAACAGCAGCAGGCTCAGTGCCAGCCTCATGCCAGGCTCAAGTGGATCCCTGTATAAGGTGTACTGCTTGGTTATCCTCGGACCCACTCTGGCTAGCAGCTCGTCGAACATCGCTGGGGGCATTCGCAGGAAGTTGATGAAGGATGCATGGTCCTCGTTCTGGAGTTCCACCATGAGCTGGTCATATATGCCGTAATGGCGTCGCTTCCCGATCCATGGTCTCACCCAGTTCCTTCTCCTCCGTTCACGTCTTCTTCTCCCGGCTCTATTGGCACGCAACTGGTGCAGTGTCAACTCGATGAGGTGATGTTGATGTTGGAGGACAGGTAGGTATTGTCGTCTCAGCCTTGCCGTATCCTCCATCTCTTGGAATGACATGGACATGTACTCACCACGGTCTAAAAAAAGACGGGTTCCTCCTGCGAAGCCCCTTTTTATATACCAATTCCCCAAATCGCTGCCAATACGCCATTATACGGTATCTGTAAGTTAGAAACGCCTTCAGTAAGTTCTGTGGTCGTCCTGAAGACGTCAAATACGTCTACATACGTATTTGTGCGTAGGACATGCTTTACAAATAATTCCCAAGCACGTTACTCATAGGTTATAAATAAGTCATGGGTACCCTAAACATTACTTTGACACGTTTCGACGTATGAGGAACTTTCAAGTAACGTGTTGCGAAGTGTGAACAACGTTCGTGTAGCGTGCTTACAAAACGTTACTCATAGGTTAAAAATAAGTTTCGGGTATGCTAAACATTACCTCGACGTGTTTCGACTTATGAGTAACTTACAAGTAACGTGTGTCGACGTGTGTCAACGATCGCATAACGTGCCTACAACTTATGGCCAGCGTAGCGGAACGTGTGGGTCATACGCCGGCAGACATCGTAAAATTTCAAGCATGGAAAAATTTGAGGACAACCCAAAAGTACGTTTAAAGCCAGCGTACGACGACGTATGGCAGTGTTTTTCAGCGTGCTCTTAACGTATACAAAACGTACCCATAACGTATTCGACGTGTGCCAGCGTTTTAGACAAATTTTTCATAAATCGGCATACGCTGGCTAAATCGTCAAGGTGTAACAGCGGCTTTACATAAGTGGGCCTGTTGGTCCATTGGACAAAATTTTAATTTTCATTCTTCTTCATGGCTTTGTAGCACACCTGCCTGCTCTACTGCTTGAGCATTAGCGTGCCTTTTCACCAAGCTTAGATGTGCTTGGGCCGGGGAGGGATTATATGTTCGTTATTATTATCGCCAAATGATACTATCATTATTGTTGTTAATATTACTAGTATTAATTAATATATGCTTTGTTTTTGTAATTTATTTATTTTGTGATTAGAATTCCATGCCGTGGAAGGACCAATTAAGCTGCTCTATACACCTTAATGTGGCGTGCATTTAAAGAACGGGAATTATTCCAGATCCTTTATAGTTACTTAGCGTAATCAACTCAGGAGGTCATGACGATCATTTTGGTGTATCACATTCCACATCAGAAAGCTCCAGTAGAACTTCACAAAAAAACATGCCACACACTCCTCCCCCACCCACAGACACACACACACACACACCTCATCCATTTATAATATTGTTGCGGAAATGGCCCTTAGTATGCTACTGAATATAGGATTAGCTCAGATCCCCCATTAAATGCATGTTTAGCCAGGCTGTTTGGCAACATGGACGTTACATGTGTGTCGGGAGGTGTCACAGGCATATTTGTTTGTACAGTGGTGGTGTGCCGAGGGCTTCTTCTTCTTCTTCCCCTCTCCGGACGAGTCCCTGCCCAGTTGGCTGAGAGGGAGTGGCCAAAAAGAGGAAGTGAAACTAAGGGGAGGAGTTTGTCGGCTTCCTAAAGGGGAGGAGCCAGTGGGCAGCGAACGGAGACCTCTTGGAGTAGTTCAGTTGGGGGGAACAGTCGGTTTCGAGGCGTACTCGGACTTCGAGGCGAGAAGGAAAGGAAAAGGTGGAAAAGAACTGAGAGGACCTGGCTGCTGTGTGCGTCTGGAGTCGGCTTTGAGAGGAGGTGATCGACAGGTTCAACCTGCGTCTAACGACGGAGCCTCTGACTGTCCCGACTCACCTCACGGCTCGACGACGTTTTGGAATCCCATGGACCCAGCCTGCCGGAGCCCGGAACCCCGATTTGGCCTTGTCTGGTGAACAGGCCAGGCCTGGACTTGTATGCTGGACCTTGTGAGAAACCAGCTGGCGCCCACCGTCGATCTGGCGGTCTTGTGCCATCGACCTTACGCGGGGTGTGAGCGCGCGGAGGCCGTGTGCGGTGCGACAAAGGAGGGTGAGCGCCATCTTGCCACACGGCGTGCTTGAGCTTGGGGGCTCGAATCCATGAACATCCGCTTGTTACGAGCAACATTCGTGCTTTTGACACTTTCCTCTCGTCCATGAAACATCACCAAGTACTCTGTCTTGTCTGCATGTTGTTTAAGGCATATCTCGGTAGGGACCCCCTCGAAACCCGTAATCTGTAGTTCCCTAGCTAAGAACGGGTTATAGATTGATAAAAACATTGTCGTGAATATTTTGCTTGTGTTGTGTTCCCCGATGTTCCCCAATAAATCTGGCTGATTCGTATGAAGTTGCCGCTATGGATCAATTTGTGTCGCGTCGAGGAACGATACGTTCAATTGGTATATAAAACCAAAATGGTTACAGACTGGCAGAAAACGCTCGGCATCTGACAAAACCAGTCTGTAACCAGGGTCTATTTCCCCAACTGGTAAGGTCCAGGGGTAAGTTGGTATCGCGATTGAAGACGTGTGACCCGAGGCCTGTGCCGAGCCAGCCGGTGTTATAACCCCAGAGATGGCGGTGGTGAGGGTGGCGCCGAATCTGTAACGTTTGGCGCCAAGACTCGGGTGAGAATCCCGCCACCGCTGAATCCTTAACAATATATTTGAAAATACAGTTTAAAGATGTTGTTATTAACCTCGTGAACATTTATGCACCATTGTTAGACCTGTAAGAGTGCGTTTCTTTGATCACATGCGAATATTTATGCTCACCTTGCCTGGCAAAGAATGTGTAATTATAATTGGAAGGGTCTTCAACTACACTCTCAATCCCTCCCTTGATCGAGTAGGTCAAGAGCCGCATTGTCCTCCTGCAAAAGTCTTGCGCAAAATGATAATGCTGATTAACCTGAGAGATATTTGGCATATGCAGCACCCCCACAGACACATCATTCAAATGTACAAGTATATCTCACATTCCCGACTAGACAGAATGTATTTGTCTCACCACTGATGCAGGAATGTCAGTGGTATGAAATTTTCACATCTTACAGATCATAATTTGACCTGGATAAAGCTTTATGGGGCTGAGACAAGGCATTGAACTGAGTTTTGGCACTTTTTATTTGTTTTTTTTTTGTTTTTTGGCACCAAGATGTCATTGAAAGCCTGGATCTTAGTTTTGACCCAGGAAACCCATAATCCCAGCGGCACTGACTCCTCATTCAGCACCTCGAGGGCCCCCAAAAGGATATCTGGAGTCTCTGCAAAGATGACTGCATCATCTGCGAAATCAAGGTCAGAGATCTTGACATTGCCAAACGATGCACCGCAGCTTGATCTCTCCGACATCCTCCCCAGAATCCAATCCATCCAAGTGTTGAAAAGTGTGGGGGCCAGTACACACCCCTGACGAACTTCAGTAACAACTGGAACTAAGTCAGAGATGATACCACCACATCTCACAGCGCTCTCAGTACCAGAGTATAGTTCAGACATCAGGTCAGTCAGTTTTGGTGGCACCCCACGAAGACCAAGAATCCTCCAGAGGGCATCCCAATTCACTGAATCAAACGCTTTACAAAGATCCACATACGCTGCAAGAAGCCCCTGCCGAAACTTTTGTCTGTGTTCGGTGAGGACCCGAAGAGCAAGGATATGGTCAATCATTGACCTCTTTGGTGTACAGCCTGACTGCTCTGGATGCTGGTGCTCAAGCAGATGGTGGTGAACCCTATCGAGAATTATCCAAGCAAAGACCTTGCCCAGCACTGAGAGCAACGTCACCCCTCGGTCGGTCGTTGTTGCATGCCAATTGTAGATACGAATGATCTTAAATGCCTTAGTTTCCACAGCGTGAATCCGAGAAAGGTGAGAGGTGGGAGGAGCAGCCCAGAGGGGAGGGCAGTACTCCATCAGGCTGCGGAAGAAAACTTTGTATGTGGTCAGGAGCTCAGGTGTGCCAAGGAAGGACTTTGCACGACGGAGGATTCCCAGACGGCGACTGGCTTTGGAGGTGAGCTTGGAGATGTGGCTTTCCCAGGAAAGATCATGGCAGATAGTGAGACCTAGAAGCTTGAATGAAAGGACTTTTTCAACAGGATTGTTAAGAAAGCAGATTGTGGCAGGGGGGGGGGGTTTCCAGAGGGTCCTTTCGGAGATACATAGTAAGAGTGTGAGATTTGTCAGTATTGAAAGACATGTTCCACATGTTGGACCAGCTTGTGATTCTATCCAGATCTGCAGAGAGTGAAGAGGCTGCTGCTTGCCGATCTGAGGGATGACAGATGGTACGGCATAGCATGGAGTCATCAGCAAGGAGATAAAGAGGATTTTCCCGAGAGTCGGAGAAATTATTGATGAAAACAAGAAAAAGAACAGGGCCCAGAACACTGCCTTGAGGAACTCCACCCTGGACAGGAAGAGGGGATGAGAGAATTCCAGTAAGGGTCACACATTGACTGCGCCAGGAGAGAAAGTCTGCGAGCCAAGAGTGGAGATTACCTTGGATACCATAGGAAGAGAGTTTGGTGAGCAGGGCGGGGTGCCAGACTGTATCGAGAGCACGCAATATGTCTGGAGAGATGGCTCTGATTTCATGTCTGGCATTGAGGACCTCCATCCATTGCTGTGAAAACAGGAGCAGCAAGTCCAGGTTAGTGTGTCCTGGTCTGAAACCAAATGGATGATCAGAAATCAAGCCATTGGAGAATAGGAAGGATTTAATGTCAGAAGCGATGATGGATTCCATAACCTTGCTGATGATTGGGAGAAGGTTGATTGGTCTGTAGTTGCAAGGATATGTTTTTAGCACCTTTTTTATGAAGGGCAGTAATGTTTTCTGATTTCCAAGCAGTTGGCAGATGACCTTGAGCAAATGAGAAGGTGAATAGAATAGAGAGAGAGGGTGAGCAACAGCAGCAGAGCAGGTTTTTAGGACAGGTGGGCTGATGTCGTCTGGACCGGTTGCAGAATCTGAGTCGAGGTTTGACAGCAAACTCTCCACTTTCTCTGAAGAAAAGGACACAGAGTCCAGGGACAGCTGGGTGCGACTGGGTAAGGTGGGTACAGAAAGCGATGGGTTTGGGACAAAATATTTAGAAGCAAACATGGAGTTTAGACATTCAGCCTTTTCACATACAGTGTCTGCTGTGCGGCCATTTGAGGTAAGGGAGGGAATGGAGGGGAAACATACACCAGAAACAGATTTGATTAGACGCCACCAGGATTTGGCGGAGGGAGAGAGGTTTGAGAGTTCAGACTTGAGATTAAAAAGATGTTGTTTTCTGGCTCTCCTGAGGATAGAGTCACACTTGTTTCGAGCTTTGTGGAAGGAACTGAGATTCCCCTCAGTTGGATTTGCCTTCCATGAGGCGAAAGGAAGGCGAAAGTTGTGTCAGGTTTCCTTTATAGGGTGCACTACACCCATTTTTTTCATCGATTTAAAACGTTGCCTTTTCTATGGTATTGTGCCCTGCTGGAATTTAAAGTGGCTTTCATCTTTTGACGTTCCAATGATACCTGTCAACATTAATGTTTAATTTCCTTCTAACTCGGAGACCACAGCTCCACTGCTATGCATGACGTCCTCATGCCTTTCAGTATGAGATTTAACTTCCAACATGAACACCCACCCTGGACCCCCGACCAGCCAGTTCTGGTCCTTCCTCCAATCAATCCCTGACAAAAGAAAATTATCATGACATCTGATGAAAATTTCAGCAGATTTCTATCAGATCTTAGAACAAGTCATCAAAGATTTTTGAAAGGGATTCAGTTGTCAGTTCTCCACCATCCTACATCAAACCATGCATTTCACTCCGATCTTTCCTACTTTGTGTGGCCATCTGCCAGATCCATATCCATCTGTTCCTCTCATTCCTATTGTCAGTAAATACACAAATTTTGTTTGTTTGTATATAAACATATCAGTTTTTCTTTTCTTTAGAGTAAAGGTGAATGCATGAAGTGACATTTAAAACCTTCACTTATCCAAACATTTTGGCTGGTGTATCCCAACCGTGCACACCAGCAGGGTGTCACTCTGTGCATGGCTTAGTCCTGCCCAACACTCTTGCTGGTCTGGATTCCTAAAACAGCCTCCTGCATGGAATGAATCGGTCTTAATCTAAATAAGCAACCTCTCTGCTTCACTGGAAAAGAAAATAAAGCAAACAATACCATGGCCAGAGCTAAATGTTCTTGGAGTGAATCATTGTTGAGCCACAGTTGAGCTGAAAGCTTGCTGTGGAAGGTCACAGACATTATCGAAAGGAGATCATCTATTTGTAATGTATATGGCTGGCAAGGTGACCTACAGGTATGCACACTCACCTCTTCGCTATCTCGCCTGGGTCTGAATCTCAACCCAGCTATAAACTGTCATCCTGGTGTCTCACAGTCAAAACCACTGCATCAAAAGTGGTGGGGGACTAACTCCAGCCAAGAAATTGCTTGAGCATCCTCATGTGTCTAGTGGCTCAAAGATTCTAAATGAAGAATAATTTATAACGTGTCTAAATACGGCAAAACCTTTGACTCCTCTCCATCCATATGTATGCATCCAAACTTCTCGACTCCTCGCCATCTCCATCCAAACTCTTCCTTGTATGCTCCCGCCATATGCCTCTTCCCTTCCCTACATCATACCCCTTCCAAACCTCCATCCCTTATCTCCCCCTCCTCCCACACATCACAAATCTTCCTAATTCTCCTTTCGATCATTTTTCCATCTTTCTCTCCTCAATTTTTATTTTTTTCATTTTGCCTTAACCCTCACCACTTCCCTTGCTGATGGTCCTAAGATAATAGATAGATGGCCCTTAATGGATCCAGACAGCCATGAGTATCAGTCACCTTTGGAATGGTTAGCCTCATACAGTACAGCAGAATGTTTTGAATTTTACTTTTCTGTTTACTATAAGCGATTGATGCTGGAGGCAGATGATATGGTCAAGTTAAAATAATGAGCAATCCACTTCACTCTCTGCAGGTGTTTCGTGAAGCACAGCAGCAGGTGATGAAGATTGAGCGCTGCGAGCTGAGGAATGCTGAACGTCCGGCCGAGGATGGAGATGAGGGCAGTAGTCAAAACAAAGGGTCAGCACCACCACGTCTGTCTCGACACGAGCATCGCGCCTTAAAAACCCTGGGCCTCATCATGGGGGTGTTTACAGTCTGCTGGCTACCCTTCTTCATCATAAACATCATAGACCCTTTTTGCAAGTGCGTGCCTCAGACCATACTGGTGCTTTTCAATTGGTTCGGCTACGCCAATTCAGCGTTCAACCCGATAATTTACTGCCGCAGCGAGGATTTCCGGGCAGCCTTCCGCAGGCTGCTCTGCCCATGGCAATTCTCAGACTCGTGGGCAGACAGGTGGCCAACCCGAAAACTGCTGTCCGGGACTATGGCCAACAAACATTTGGAAAAGGTCACCCGCAAAACGTCGGTGGCCAACAATTAAACCAGGAAAATGATCAACTCGAAAATGGAGCTTTACCCTCACTTGGTCAGCAATGAAAATGACGTGTATTTGGGATTATCGGATCAATGAGTGCCCGTATTGGCCTGTGGGTTGAGGAACTGCACTTTAGATTGTCAAGATGTTCCAAGGGCATGGAAAGGGATGATATATAAACGTTGAGTCAACGAATAAGGCGTGGAGGTAAACGTTGGACGATGGTTGTTTATACTATTGCAAAGTAGCTGCAACAAAAGCCCTGACAGGAGGAGTGGATGGTTTATTTGCTAAACATTCAAAAGGATGTCTCCCTCAATGGTGGTGCTGCCCCACATATGAAAGGTCAATGGATACTCATTGGTCACGGTAGTTGATTTCCAAATGAAGATGACAGTTTCACTCTCAGCGACTTAACAACAAACTCATTCTTAATTCGTCAACTGCTGTTACAGAAAAAAAAAAAAAGTTTTTTTTTTTTTTTTTAGTTTAACAAAAAGTTTCCTTTTGTTCAGCAACTGAATGCTAATGTTACAATGGTGGCAAAGTCTGCATTTTAAGGATCATTTCTGGATATACGTTTCTCCAATGAAAAATTCAATTTTTTTATAAGTAATTTAAAAAAACAAACAATGTTGACAGGTCAAGCACATGCACTTTAGCTCAAAGACCAAAGTACTGCATGTGGTTATGTAAAGCTATAGGATAAGGTGCGTAGAAATGGTACTTTAAACCCTTGCTTCTAAGACTAAAATGTGTGGCCATACAAGATACCCACAAACCTTGGCCCTAAAATCTAAATGTGTGGTTATATAAGAAACTCATGAACCTTGCCTCTGAGGCTAAAATATGTGGCCATACAAGACATTAATGCAATGTGTGGCCATACAAGATACACATGAACCTTGGCCCTAAAGTCAAAATATGTGGCCATACAAGAAGCTCAGATCCTTGGCCCGAAAGTTAAATGTGTGGTCATACAAGATACTTCTGAATATTTGCCCTAAATTCAAAATGTGTGGCCATATAAGATGCTCATGAACCTTGGCCCTAAGGCCAAAATGTGAAGCCCTATAAAGTACAACAGCTGTGTTCAGTCTTGGTCAGCAAAACGAAATCAGCATAAAGCATCGTTTTACAAACAACCTTGGTATATCGTTTAACACCACATAGCACGGAGGTCATCAGGGAGCAAAGTGAAGCAGGATGCCTCCTTTTATCAGGAAGCAAATTGATTCAACACGTCATCTGTGACATTATTACTTCAAGGTTGACGGGGGTCAAACATGTTTTTTGGAACAGCAAAAACATCTTCAATGAGACACCCCAGGTCAGAGTGCATCATCCCCAAGCTCAAGTGATAATTATACTTTACGGTCCAAGAAGTCCATTGGCAGACTATTTTTTTTTTAGGCGGTGGAGGTCATTTTCTACACCTATTTAACCACTACAATGGCAATGACCATGTATTGCTGAGCACACGGAATGTCAGGCATTGTAAGCCATTACCAATCATGGATGAAGAAGCCTCGAAACTGCATAAAAAGAATCTGATAAACTGCCACGTCATCGTTTCCTTTTCAGTGAGCAACTGGTACTGCAGTTGAAAACTAGAACGGCACTCGGCAGAGCACATACCTCCGCCAGGCTAAACATTTTACGTTTTGTATCCCACTGGTAAGCCGGATCTGCATCCAAGATCTAATCAGCTTGTTCTTGTCACCCACCCATCTCATCCACCAAGTTTCGTCTGAATCCGTCCACAACTTTTTGAGATATCGTGCTATTTATCGTTTTTGGCCCTCTCTCAATGGTGAAGAATCAGTTTTGAAATTCTTGTATCCGGATCCGGATCTTCACCAAAATCGAATCAATTCAGCCTTGTCACACACCCAACCTGTCCACCAAATTTCGTTCGAATCAGTCTGCAACATTTTAAGATATCCTCCTCTCAGACAGACAGACAAATGGAGGTGGAAACATCATCTCTGGCCATCTTGGTTGGTGGAGGTAACAACTTTCCTGAAATTTTCCACCTTGATTGTTTTAGAATGGAAAACGATTTCTACCGATGTAAATGTTCTATGCAATGGTGGTTTCGGCTTATTGCGAGACGTTTCGGACACAGCGCGAACGATCACCCATCAAATCATTCACCTGCTCTATGTCTTCCTTGATGGAGCTTCACTCCATCCTACTTGTGACCATCTTGGCCGCTCCACAGCCAAGAGGGAGCCAGAATTGTTTACATGGAAAATAAAAGAACGCTTCTCATTTGGTTTTACTTTTGTTTTCACGAAACACCTTCAGCTACTTTTGAGGCTTGACTGCTAGTACAAGTACTGGCAAAGTGTCGTTAAAGAGGACGGTCACCTTTGTATCCCTGATAATTAATCAGGTCTTCATTTTGGAATACTGTTAGATGAACCCTGAGGACTGAGAATGAAGAAAAGGAGATCGAAATCCGATTTGAAAACGGCTGCTTTGGATTTAGTATCGAGGTGGCGTAATGATTGGATCGTTACACGGGGGTGCTTCACCAAAGCACCACATGGGCTTAAGGATTGGAAAAAAAGGTCATGCTACAAAAAATTGAATAACCTGTTATTCTGTTGACGTCATCATCTTTTAAATATCTTGTAAATTGGTATGCATTCATAAAGATCGACTGTTAAATTCCAATTGGGGCATTTAGAAATTGAAATTATACTGTTTTGTTGTGTTTTTACAAGACAGTTAAGAGATTATGATGTCACAATGATGTAATCTCACCTATTGTATCAGTTTAATGGATATGATGACATCACCATTGAATTCCTTAACCTCAAAAACAAACTGTGACTTAAAATCTCACCTCGTCCAGGAGCATAGAAAGTCCCGTGGGAATTTTTTTGATGAAAGCATGCCACGACTTTGGATATATGAAGGGGGGCCAAATAAACAATACAAACCATGATGGCAGTCAGGCAAACTGTTCTGGGGTCTGCAATGAATTAAATTATTGAAGTCTACCTCTAAAATACCAGTTTGGATTTTATTTTTTTTGACAATTTACAAGTATTATTGATTGAATTTATTTTTCAAATTCAAATTTATTAAAAAACACAAATATACTAACTCCCTATAGTGTGTATGCAGCCAGACACATATTATATACACCTTAATGGTACTCATAAAGGACACACATTTTTGGAGGTAACTTCAAATGGACAGCTCATCAACCTCATCCTCCTCATCTTCTGTATCGTGTTCTT
Organism: Eptatretus burgeri; assembly: GCF_056783735.1. Lineage (NCBI taxonomy): Eukaryota > Metazoa > Chordata > Myxini > Myxiniformes > Myxinidae > Eptatretus > Eptatretus burgeri. The sequence goes on along the minus strand of NC_140962.1, from coordinate 138,933,216 downwards.
CCTTGTGTCCTTGTGGGCCACATTGTCACATTCATCATCTAGGTCGGAACATCCATAAATATCCATACAACTGAAGCCTGCTTTGAGACATGTCCATTTTGCTGTCTGGCATCGTGACTAGTTGCAGTTACTTTTTACCAAGGTGAGTACCGATTTTGGGGCTGAAAGTTGTATTGTCATGATTGGGACCCATGTTCTTCCTTATAGTGTCCAGCCATAATCGCTGGGCGGTGGGATGTCAGGATTTGCGGTAATGTCATTGTACCACACAATGGCTTGAGAATGCAAGTTGCTTGGTGAAGAGCAAGCATCCTGTGATGGTGGTAGCATTTCTGATTGTGATTGCTTTTTTGAGAACATCCACCATCGCAACTTCTCCACTGTCACAATCGAGATCTCGGGTAGGTATACTATGCAGATGAACTTTTCAATCGCATGAACAGTGTTGTCCATAGGCAGTGGGGTTGTGCCAAGGATACCAATGCCGTCATCACTCTCATGTTGGAATGCTTTCCAGAAAGCAAGTTTTCTCTTTCCAGTAAAACTGCCTGTATTGTTCGCTCCACTGAGAACATGAAGCATTGGCAAAGCAGCAGTTCTACTAGGTCCAAGGGCCTCATAGATGGGTAGAAGTGGGATGACACAAAGCCTCTGACCAGCTACGGTGACAAAATAGGTGTTCTAACATCATTCTGGATACCGACGGTGAACTAACATGAACACATCAGTGTCTGGTGGATGAATGGTGATACTGGATGCTCCACAAGCTGTTGCATCCATAGCATGTCCCAACATATTTGTATCTGCTTCCTCCTGGTTGCTTTCAAGGTAGTTCATATTTCTGTGAGTTGCTTTGTACTGAGATCCCCATGCAAGGACTACATGTTTCTCATCAGCCATCATTTTCCATTAACTTCTTGGCCAGGTTGCAGGTGTGTTCCATGTTTGTGTTGTTGCTTAACAGGAGTTGCTTCGTAAGAACATTCACTATGTTGGTTGTATAATTTATATGGTATGATATAACTGACTGACGTCCTTGCCTTCTGTCACGAACAGCTGTCGTCAAAGACATGGGCACATCTTACTGGTCAAATATGAGGAGCATTTCATCCACATTGTTGTATCTGCTGAGTATACGGTTTAGGAAGTGTTCAGCCAGTTGATTGCAGTTCTTTATGTGTACTGGTTTGTCCAATGATTGGACTTCTGCCATTGCATCTGCAAGTGCTGCCTTTACTCCAGGATCTCCAATACTGTCGTCTGAATGGTTACCTCGATTACAAATTTCACCTTGAATGTCATCTTCAGGTTGGTTGGAGATGTCATATCTTGATTCATTGATTTCAGGTAGCTTTTCCAGAATGCCCATCAGGCTACTCTTCAGTTGACAGTGCAGCATTGAAACATCCATTGCAAACATCAACCATGGCGCAACTGATAGCTTGTACTTTCCTGCAGTTTTAGTAAGGTTGATATGTGGTCTAGATTTTGAGGCCAACATCATATGGGTGAAAAGGTTCCGGTCTTCTTGAAGCTCAATGATCTTGACTCTGGTGTTCAGTTTCAGTTGCTTTCCCGTAGTTTTCCATGTCTTTAGTTGGTGTTTCTTCATTAGGGTCCATATGTTAAATGTGTCTGACTTGATGCGGTCCTTGATAAATCCTTCGAATAGCTTTCTACCAATGGTGTTCTGTTCGCAGAGATCGTTTCGCACTTTCTCAGGCATGATTTCCTTTTTCACCAAGTTGTACAGTTCATCACTATCATCTGTAAACGGATTGGTGAAGCTCTGGATAGCTGCAGTGTGGGCTGTTATCTTCTTCTCGTGCCGCATCAACACAGTCAGAGAAACAGCATGATGATGCATGTGGTTAGGAGAGGAGAAGCCAGCTACTCGGTGAGCTTCTCCTGAAAGCTGTACTCGTTCAAGCGCGACGCCAAATAACCTTGTGTGAGCATTCATGATAAGGGTGATGAAAAAAAAACAGGAGATGAACAATTGAACATTTCAAACATGAAAACAATGTATGGGTGGAGTTGGGTTAAAAAAAAACATTACATGAGTGGAGGAAGGTTAAAAAAAAAACATTACATGGGTGGAGGAGGGTTAAATAAACATTACATGGGTGGAGGAGGGTTAAATAAACATTACATGGGTGGAGGAGGGTTAAAACAAACATTACATGGGTGGAGGAGGGTTAAATAAACATTACATGGGTGGAGGAGGGTTAAATAAACATTACATGGGTGGAGGAGGGTTAAAAAAAAACATTGTATGGGTGGAGGAGGGTTAAAAAAACATTACATGGGTGGAGCAGGGTTAAAAAAAAAACATTGTATGGGTGGAGGAGGATTAAAACAAACATTACATGGGTGGAGGGGGGTTAAATAAACATAACATGGGTGGAGGAGGGTTAAAAAACATTACATGGGTGGAGGAGGATTAAAACAAACATTACATGTGTGGAGGAGGGTTAAATAAACATTACATGGGTGGAGGAGGGCTAAAAAAAAAACATTGTATGGGTGGAGGAGGGTTAAAAAACATTACATGGGTGGAGCAGGGTTAAAACAAACATTACATGGGTGGAGGAGGGTAACAACAAACATTACATGGGTGGAGGAGGGTTAAATAAACATTACATGGGTGGAGGAGGGTGAAAAAAAAACATTACATGGGTGGAGGAGGGTTAAGCCAAACATTACATGGGTGGAGGAGGGTTAAATAAACATTACATGGGTGGAGGAGGGTTAAAAAAAAACATTGTATGGGTGGAGGAGGGTTAAAAAACATTACATGGGTGGAGCAGGGTTAAAAAAAAAACATTGTATGGGTGGAGGAGGGTTAAAACAAACATTACATGGGTGGAGAAGGGTTAAATAAACATAACATGGGTGGAGGAGGGTTAAAAAACATTACATGGGTGGAGGAGGATTAAAACAAACATTACATGGGTGGAGGAGGGTTAAATAAACATTACATGGGTGGAGGAGGGTTAAAAAAAAAAACATTGTATGGGTGGAGGAGGGTTAAAAACATTGTATTGGTGGAGGAGGATTAAAAAACATTACATGGGTGGAGCAGGGTTTAAAAAAAAAACATTGTATGGGTGGAGTAGGGTTAAAAAAAATTTATTTGTATGGGTGGAGGAGGATTAAAAAACATTTTATGGGTGGAGCAGGGTTTAAAAAAACATTGTATGGGTGGAGGAGGATTAAAAAACATTGTATTGGTGGAGGAGGATTAAAAAACATGGGTGGAGCAGGGTTAAAACAAACATTACATGGGTGGAGTAGGGTTAAAAAAAAAACATTGTATTGGTGGAAAAGGGTTAAAAAAAAAAACATTGTATTGGTGGAGGAGGATTAAAAAAAACATTGTATTGGTGGAGGACGGTTAAAAAACATTGTATGGGTGGAGGAGGGTTAAAAAACGTTGTATGGGTGGAGGAGGGTTAAAAAACATTGTATGGGTGGAGGAGGGTTAAAAAACGTTGTATGGGTGGAGGAGGGTTAAAAAACGTTGTATGGTGGAGGAGGATTAAAAAACATTGTATGGGTGGAGGAGGGTGAAAAAACGTTGTATGGGTGGAGGAGGATTAAAAAACATTACATGGGTGGAGCAGGGTTTAAAAAAAAAAACATTGTATGGGTGGAGGAGGGTTAAAAAACATTACATGGGTGGAGCAGGGTTAAAACAAACATTACATGGGTGGAGTAGCGTTAAAAAAAATTATTGTATGGGTGGAGGAGGGTTAAAAAACATTTTATGGGTGGAGGAGGATTTAAAAAAACATTGTATGGGTGGAGGAGGATTAAAAAACATTGTATGCGTGGAGGAGGATTAAAAAACATTGTATTGGTGGAGGAGGATTAAAAAACATGGGTGGAGCAGGGTTAAAACAAACATTACATGGGTGGAGTAGGGTTAAAAAAAAACATTGTATTGGTGGAAAAGGGTTAAAAAAAAAAACATTGTATTGGTGGAGGAGGATTAAAAAAAACATTGTATTGGTGGAGGAGGGTTAAAAAACATTGTATGGGTGGAGGAGGGTTAAAAAACATTGTATGGGTGGAGGAAGGTTAAAAAAACGTTGTATGGGTGGAGGAGGGTTAAAAAACATTGTATGGGTGGAGGAGGGTTAAAAAACATTACATGGGTGGAGGAGGGTTAAAAAACATTACATGGGTGGAGCAGGGTTAAAAAAAAAACATTGTATGGGTGGAGGAGGGTTAAAAAAAACATAACATGGGTGGAGCAGAGTTAAAACAAACATTACATGGGTGGAGTAGGGTTTAAAAAAAAAACATTGTATGGGTGGAGAAGGGTTAAAAAAAACATTTTATGGGTGGAGGAGGATTAAAACAAACATTTTATGGGTGGAGGAGGATTAAAAAAAAACATTGTATGGGTGGAAAAGGGTTAAAAAACATTGTATTGGTGGAGGAGGGTGAAAAAACATTGTATGGGTGGAGGGGGGTTAAAAAAAACATTGTATGGGTGGAGGAGGGTTAAAAAACATTGTATGGGTGGAGGAGGGTTAAAAAACATTGTATGGGCGGAGAAGGGTTAAAAAACGTTGTTTGGGTGGATGAGGGTTAAAGAACATTGTATGGGTGGAGGAGGGTTAAAAAACATTGTATGGGTGGAGGAGGGTTAAAAAAAAACGTTGTGTGGGTGGAGGAGGGTTAAAAAACGTTGTATGGGTGGAGGAGGGTTAAAAAACGTTGTATGGGTGGAGGAGGGTTAAAAAAACATTGTATGGGTGGAAGAGGGTTAAAACACATTGTGTGGGTGGAGGAGGGTTCAAAAACATTGTATGGGTGGAGGAGGGTTAAAAAACATTGTATGGGTGGAGGAGGGTTAAAACACATTGTGTGGGTGGAGGAGGGTTAAAAAACAGTGTATGGGTGGAGGAGGGTTAAAAAACGTTGTATGGGTGGAGGAGGGTTAAAAAACATTGTATGGGTGGAGGAGGGTTAAAACACATTGTGTGGGTGGAGGAGGGTTAAAAAACGTTGTATGGGTGGAGGAGGGTTAAAAAAACGTTGTATTGGTGGAGGAGGGTTAAAAAACGTTGTTTGGGTGGAGGACGGTTAAAACACATTGTGTGGGTGGAGGAGGGTTAAAAAACGTTGTATGGGTGGAGGAGGGTTAAAACACATTGTGTGGGTGGAGGAGGGTTAAAAAAACGTTGTATGGGTGGAGGAGGGTTAAAAAAACGTTGTATTGGTGGAGGAGGGTTAAAAAAACGTTGTATTGGTGGAGGAGGGTTAAAAAACGTTGTATGGGTGGAGGAGGGTTGAATACATTCCAGCCTATCAGTGGGATACAAAATGTGAAGGAGTTATCACAGACATCCTGAAAAACATTAAAAAAAAAACAAAAAAAAAACAAGGGCACGCGGTGGAGCCCATTTGGGTGTACTGGCCAATTCCCCAGGTTTGCCAAGTGTGAGTTGCTGAAACAGTTGGAGAGTATTTCGTAATTTGATAAGAGAGCCAGAGATCTCTCACATTCTCTTGGGGTTTTTGACGTTCATTAACTAATGCTAGCAGTCGGGATGCTTCGCTTCACGTTCGTCTGAGGTCCGGCACACACATTGATGCCACGTCCTGGATGTGAAACGTCAGGATGGTAGTTTATAACTGGGTCAAATTTTGAAACCAGGTGAGACAGCCCAGAGGTGAGTGTGCGTACCTCGAGGCCATTCCTCTAGCAAAAAAATTTCATCGGATTTTAAAAACAATACAACCACAATACGCCACAACCTGCTGAACGCCATTTACATATGCGCAGAGTGAGAAACTCTACCCTAAAGTGTCTGTCGTGGATTGTAAGGTACCACAACATCTGCTACTTATGAAGGAAAATGGCCCAGACCGGTGTGCTGATGCTTTCATTGAGGTTCACAGTTGGGGGGGGGGGGGGGGGTCTTAGCAGTTATTGAAAAGAGAATTCTAAATTCACCTTTCCACATATACCATATGCGTTACTATTGTTCAATCAAATCACGCAATGCATCCTGGTTATATAAAGTGATGTGATCTGGTGACCCCTTTGTAAAACATCTACTTATTACGTGTACACAAGGTAGGGAGGGGTGGGGATGGGGGGAATTGGAAATGCCAACATTGAGAACAGGAACACAAAGGAAGAGGATAGGAATTGAGGTATCTCCTTATTGTGTACATGAAAAGGTAGGGAGGAAATTGAGGAAAATAAGAGCATGTTGGATGATTGCAGAAGAAAAGGAGGTGAGCGGAGTTTGGGAGAGAAGGGAAGGATATATAAGTAGGAGGGCGATAAAATAGAGGGAAGGAGCAGAGAAAAAGAGTTTAAATAAAAATTCTGCCATGTTAGCATACAAATGAAACAGACGACTCCAAAAGTGAAGGACAACAGGGTAGCAGAATTAAATGTCTGAGTGGAGACAGAAGGGATGGGAACATTGGATGGGATGTCAAGAGAACTAGGGAAGGGAATTGTATGATATACCGTTAAAAAGGGGGGGGGGAGGGTGGTGGCTGTCTGGTGGGGTTTCCCATTTAATTCTCCTTAAAATAATTTACTGGATTATGACGTCATTGCCATTCAGAACAGAAAAAATAGTTAAACAAGTCAGATAAAAACACTTAAAGGAGAAAAGCACTCAGTAGAGCGCATACCTCCGTCATGTAATGCCTGATCCATGAGAACATATCGGAGCCTAATACATTTTTAAAATATCTTGCTATACAAGTACTATCTCGTTTTTGGCCCTGTCTCTCAATGGTGAAGAATCACTTTAAAAATTAAATAATCCTTGTGTCCAGATCCAGATTTGGATCTTCACCAAAATCGAATCAGTTTGTCCTTGCAACACACCAAACCTGTCCACCAAGTTTAGTGCAAATCCGTCCAAAACTTTTTGAGATATCGTGCTATATATTGTTTTTGGCCCCATCTCTCAATAGTGAAGAATCACTAAAACAATTCTAGTAGTCGGATCCGGTTCCGGATCTTCACCAAAATCTGAGCAGTTCGTCCTTGTCACACGCCGAACCTGTCCACCAAATTTCGTCCGAATCCATCCACAACAGTTTTGAGATACCTTGTACACAAACAAGAAGGCGTCATGGAGCGCACGATACTTGCAAAATCCATAAAACAAATTTGACCTCAAAAATAATTGGCTCGTTGAATTCAATGACCTGAAATATAAATCCTGTTCAAATTTCAAGTCAATGGGATGAAAATTGAGGATTTTAGAAATCTCACCTAACTTGTTAACTTTTGACCTCTATTGACCTTTTGGTCGATGTTGACCGAAAAAATAATTTGCTGGTTGAATTCAGTGACCTGAAATATAAATCGTCTTCAAATTTCAAGTCGATCGGATATAAATTGAGTATTTTAGAAACACCTCCTTAGTTGTTGACCTTGGGCCTATGTTGACCTTTTGACCTCAAAAATGAAATTGCTCATTCAGCAAGGAATTGCCGGAATAACTTTGTCATATCTCCATGATCTCTGAAAAAACAAAAACCTGGAAATCAATTTGGTTCTTATAAGTCGATAGTGCTACTGTTTAATGAGTTATAGCACTTAGTTTGGTCATGATCATAACTTGGAGGTCAATCGGACTTGAAATGGCGTTTTTATCGCAATTTGAAATTTTTGACCCGACCCCCCTGATCCCCGATCCATTCGACCCCCGACCGGTAAGAAGGGTGTTGGTGTGACACCCCAATGAGACATATGGTTGGATGCAGAATTGGAAGATACACATTTTGGATTTGGTTTGAAGTCGATACGTCCATTTTAGCGGACGTTATTGCGAAAATAAGAATTCCGGTTTTTTGGTGACCTTGACCTTGACCTTTGACCTAGATTCACCAAAATGACAAGTGTCTAAGTTGGACCATGGCCGACGTCTGTACCCAGTTTGGTCATGATCACTGAAACCAACCCACACCACAAATCTACAACTACCCCCCCACATAAATATTTTCATACAATAACACCAACCCACACCACAAATCTACAACTACCTCCCACATAAACATCTTCATAGAATAACACCAACACACACCACAAACCTACAACTACCCCCACATAAACATCTTCATTCAATAACACCAACCCACACCACATATCTACAACTACCTCCCACATAAACATCATACAATAACACCAACCCACACCACAAATCTACAACTACCTCCCACATAAATATCTTCATACAATAACACCAACCCACACCACAAATCTACAATTACCTCCCACATAAACATCTTCATTGAATAACACCAACACACACCACAAACCTACAACTACCCCCACATAAACATCTTCATACAATAACACCAACCCACACCACAAATGTACAAGTAGCTCCCACATAAAGATCTTCATACAGTAACACCAACCCACACCACAAATCTACAATTACCTCCCACATAAACATCTTCATACAATAACACCAACCCACACCACAAATCTACAATTACCTCCCACATAAACATCTTCATTGAATAACACCAACACACACCACAAACCTACAACTACCCCCACATAAACATCTTCATACAATAACACCAGCCCACACCACAAATCTACAACTGCCACCCACATAAACATCTTCATACAATAACACCAAGCCAGACCACAAATCTACAACTACCTCCCACATAAACATCTTCATACAATAACACCAACACACACCACAAACCTACAATTACCTCCCCACATAAACATCTTCATACAATAACACCAACCCACACCACAAACCTACAACTACCTCGCACATAAACATCTTCATACAATAACACCAACCCACACCACAAATCTACAATTACCTCCCACATAAACATCTTCATACAATAACACCAACCCACACCACAAATCTACAACTACCTCGCACATAAACATCTTCATACAATAACACCAACCCACACCACAAATCTACAATTACCTCCCACATAAACATCTTCATACAATAACACCAACACACACCACAAACCTACAACTACCTCCCACATAAATATCTTCATACAATAACACCAACCCACACCACAAATCTGCAATTACCTCCCACATAAACATCTTCATACAATAACACCAACCCACACCACAAATCTACAATTACCTCCCACATAAACATCTTCATACAATAACACCAACCCACACCACAAATCTACAATTACCTCCCACATAAACATCTTCATACAATAACACCAACCCACACCACAAATCTACAACTACCTCCCACATAAACATCTTCATACAATAACACCAACCCACACCACAAATCTACAATTACCTCCCACATAAACATCTTCATACAATAACACCAACACACACCACAAACCTACAACTACCTCCCACATAAATATCTTCATACAATAACACCAACACACACCACAAACCTACAACTACCTCCCACATAAATATCTTCATACAATAACACCAACCCACACCACAAATCTACAATTACCTCCCACATAAACATCTTCATACAATAACACCAACCCACACCACAAATCTACAATTACCTCCCACATAAACATCTTCATACAATAACACCAACCCACACCACAAATCTACAATTACCTCCCACATAAACATCTTCATACAATAACACCAACCCACACCACAAATCTACAACTACCTCCCACATAAACATCTTCATACAATAACACCAACCCACACCACAAATCTACAATTACCTCCCACATAAACATCTTCATACAATAACACCAACCCACACCACAAATTTACAACTACCTCCCACATAAACATCTTCATACAATAACACCAACACACACCACAAATCTACAATTACCTCCCACATAAACATCTTCATACAATAACACCAACCCACACCACAAATCTACAACTACCTCCCACATAAACATCTTCATACAATAACACCAACACACACCACAAATCTACAATTACCTCCCACATAAACATCTTCATACAATAACACCAACCCACACCACAAATTTACAACTACCTCCCACATAAACATCTTCATACAATAACACCAACCCACACCACAAATTTACAACTACCTCCCACATAAACATCTTCATACAATAACACCAACACACACCACAAATCTACAACTACCTCCCACATAAACATCTTCATACAATAACACCAACCCACACCACAAATCTACAATTACCTCCCACATAAACATCTTCATACAATAACACCAACACACACCACAAATCTACAATTACCTCCCACATAAACATCTTCATACAATAACACCAACACACACCACAAAAAATTTTTGTGCGTAAATGTGTGTAACAAATGTGTGCGTAAATTACTTTTTGTCACAGTGGTTGTTTTTTGAGAATATAATTACAAATTGACATTCAAGACAATGTTCGGTGATAATGTAAATGGAGTACATGTATAAACGGGTGTTAAATGTGACAAAAGTTTAAAATATAAACCACCTCAGAGCAGTCATCCTGAGCACCGTCTGGAGATTCTCGGAGACGCCCCTCTCCCCTCCCCCTCCCCCTCCTCCGGTGGAGAACTTCAGACTTTAGAGGTTATTAGGGGAAAGTGGTTTCCAAAACCCAAAGTCATTGCAGATACCACAGGGAATGTAATGGCAGACGAAGGAACATCAAGTAGGAACTCATTTATCAATCATTCATTCATTCATTCCCGACACCACATGTTCGCTCTGTGAGATTGGAGTATCATGTGTTCATGAACAACTGTGGAACTTGGTTTGAATCCTCTTTCCATCCCTTCCCTCCATCCATCAATCCCTTTCCCCAATCTCTTCGTTTGTTCTCTCTCTCTCTCTCTCTCTCTCTCTCTCTCTCTCTCTCTCTCTCTCTCTCTCTCTCTCTCTCTCTCTCTCTCTCTCTCTCTCTCTCTCTCTCTCTTTCTCTCTTTCTCTCTTTCTCTCTTTCTCTCTTTCTCTCTTTCTCTCTTTCTCTCTTTCTCTCTTTCTCTCTTTCTCTCTTTCTCTCTTTCTCTCTTTCTCTCTTTCTCTCTTTCTCTCTTTCTCTCTTTCTCTCTTTCTCTCTTTCTCTCTTTCTCTCTTTCTCTCTTTCTCTCTTTCTCTCTTTCTCTCTTTCTCTCTTTCTCTCTTTCTCTCTTTCTCTCTTTCTCTCTTTCTCTCTTTCTCTCTTTCTCTCTTTCTCTCTTTCTCTCTTTCTCTCTTTCTCTCTTTCTCTCTTTCTCTCTTTCTCTCTTTCTCTCTTTCTCTCTTTCTCTCTTTCTCTCTTTCTCTCTTTCTCTCTTTCTCTCTTTCTCTCTTTCTCTCTTTCTCTCTTTCTCTCTTTCTCTCTTTCTCTCTTTCTCTCTTTCTCTCTTTCTCTCTTTCTCTCTTTCTCTCTTTCTCTCTTTCTCTCTTTCTCTCTTTCTCTCTTTCTCTCTTTCTCTCTTTCTCTCTTTCTTTTTTTTTTTTTTTTCTTTTTCCAACTTCCATGAAGTGATAAACAATGCGTGGTCGTAATAAGTTCCCACAGGTGGTTGTGTTGTGGTTTTGGAGGTGGTTGCCTTGTGCTGTGGTGTTTGTGTTTTGTGGTGGGCTTGGACGGATGGGCACTTTTTGTGGCGGTCAAGGCGGCTGCTGCTGGGTTCGATTCCAGGGTTTGAATTTTGGAATTCGGCTCCGGTTGAGAGATTCTGGTGTTTACCACATTTCGTTGTGAAACGTGTTCCGAAATTAAATAAACGCACGAAACGCTGGCGTCCCCGGGTGTTTATAAGCATTGCATCTATGATGTGATGGGCTCCAGAGCAGGTCAACAGGGTGGCAGTTGCAGTTTGAGTCGCATACCTCAAGTGAAGTCCATGCTATCCAGTTTGAATGTGCTGTTTTAAGGTCCCGCATTTTGTTCAATCCAGTACTAATGCCGGCAGATGGGGCCGTACCCCCCCCTCCCCGCTTCACCTTAAGTCCCCCTCCCAAATGCAAATGGAACCCCCCCCCTCCTCCCTTCCCTTCATGTCCCACTACCAAAAGCAAGTCCAGAACACCCACTTTCCCCTCATTGATCTCCCATCCTCATCGCCCCCACCTCCTCCTCGCACCCCCTACCTTCTGGAGTGTATAGCGACATGTGGTGAAGCATTGCTCTTCCTCCACCCCTTCCGCACTGTCCCCTCCTAGCTCCTCCGTTAACCTCCATATCCCTCCACCCCTTATCCCATCCTCACTCTCTCCTCCGTTCAACCTCATTGCTCCACCACCCTTCCCTCCTCTTTCTATCCCACTCCCTCCCTTCTCTCTCTCACTCCCCCCCCTCTTCTCACCTCTCTGCCCCCCCCCCCCGGCGGGTGGTATTTGCTCATTCAAAATATTTAAAATGGTGTTTTTTGGAGTAGGCTATTTCTATTTTCTTGTTCAGAGAAAAATTTCAACATCTCTCGTAGTTCCCACCACAAAACCAGATCCCTTTCAAATTGCAAAGCCTATTGACATCTGCTTTGTACTCAAACTAAACTCAATAAAAACAACAGCTAAAAAAAGGAAGAAGTAAAATGTATTATCTGTGTTCTCCATGTTGTCTTAATAATGGATTGTTGAACATTTGAAGACAAAAACTCAAATGGGAGAACCGTTACAGCCTGGACAGACACTAACTAAAAAGCGATTCATTCAAATGTGGACGTTTTTTGTTGCAGCATCTGAAGTATTGAAGGTCACGAGTTCAGATATCCCACTTGCGTATCAAAAGCTGATTACGTCATTGACCTCTTCATCAAACACAATAAAGTGCAAAGGGAAGGAAGGACACAATGTCCAAGGAAGATAAATCGTAAACAAGGAAAGAAATGTTTCTGCCAAATCATTAGGTTCGCCTGCAATTAGTTTCCATCTGAATCCCTGGTTCATAGTGCAAGGGAACCGGGGATCGAATCCCATTCCTATACACCATTTTACTGGCCCTTCTCGACTACACATTCATGGAATTCATACGTCTTTGTCCTGCATGTGATGGATTATGTACAAGCTCCTCTACAAGCCTGAGATCACTGCAAAAAAAATAAAGCGGGGAGGTGCTCGTAACATGAGATATCGTAAAATAAATAACCCGACAATGAAATATTGTACCGCAATGTTCGTGACGTCACAATGATTGCTCATCCTACTTGTTTCACAGATGATCGCGTGGGGTTGATCCATAAGCTATTTTCGTTCATTCATTGTGTGCGGCGGTGTCTTGAAGGACTTGGCACGTTATTGATATCAAATACAAGTTTATAAGTTAAAAGGAATAAATACACAAGAAGAAGACGACGTCGTGCAGAGCACGATACTTGCAAAGTCCAGAAAACAAATTTGACCTTGATCATAATTGGTCGTTGAATTCAATGATCAAATTTGCAACTCCTCTTCAAATTTCAAATCGATCAGATGAAAATTGAGAATTTTAGAAATTCGGCCTATGTCGACCTTTTGCCCTACATTGACCTTAATAATCGGTGGTTGAATTCAGTGACCTGAAATATAAAACCTCTTCAAATTTCAAGTCGATCGGATGAACATTGAGGATTTTAGAAATACCACATTAGTCGTTGACCTCGGGCCTATGTTGACCTTTTGACCTCAAACAATGGGCTTCTTCCTTTAGACAAACTCTACCTTGTGGTGAAGTTTCGTGAAGATCAGTTTAAAATTGTGGCCTGTAGGCGACAGACAGACCGACAGACAGACAAGCCGGTAGGCGGCGATGGGTCGCTGAGCATGGAAACTATAAGATATAGAGCAAAATGGATGTCATATAGCGGATCAGGAATCACCTTAAGATTATGCATATCAAATCTCATCCAGTTCCATCTACTGATAACTACTCGGTCGGTATCCATTTGAATGAAAAGTACCGAAAATGCGGTTTCAAATCAGAAATCCCCAAAGTTCGAGGGGGTGCTGTGGGTGAACAAAGGTCTAAATCGAAAAACTGGCTCGATCGTTTGTGCACAATGTATTCCAGATCAGGCCAGGTGTAAACAATCACTTATCCACACTTAAGTTACCTACAAGTCCTGCCAATGTCCGTGTACCCCTCTATCGATATCGAATCCCAATGTAAACGTATCTACCTTTTACTGCTGCAACTACCTTTCCAGGGATACCATTCCATGTATTCATTAACTGCTCTCTTCTTGATGTGTTTGAGCATGTTTGCGTCCAGCTTATTCACTTCCTGTGTGCTCTTTCACCTCCCTTTGATCTCATTCTTCCCCCCAGGTGCCCCTCCATTGTCTCTCCCTCTCCGCTGCCGTTGGTATGCTTCCCCCTTCCCACTATGTTCTTGTTCTGTTATGTTCTGGTGCATTCTGTGTTCTCGCTCTTCTATGAGCCTCTGTTTTTTTTATAGCAATGCGCTAAATAATGGTGTAAGTAAGATATTAAATATTTTTCCTGAAAAAGGGGGGATCCAGATCTTTTGTTTACCCTTTTTCCCTGGATCAGCCAATGCCAAGGTTCTAAATGACCATTTAGGAGATCCTCGGATTTGCCCAATCTCAGGCACATCCCCTTTACTCATCATCTTTGTTACAAACACAAAACTCAGCAACGCCAAGGCATAGACATCGACTCGCTCGAATGACTATAATAGGAAATGCCTGAGAATCCCGAACGTCGATGACAAAATGACCTGGCACGGCGATAGCTTCTGGAAAGTGTGACAAAATCTCCAAAATATAATCATTGCAATCGTAGTACCCCCTTTGTCATGACGTCAGCCTCCTGGGGAGTCAGATGGAAACAGGATGTGTGGCTGTGACCACACCTGCCAGATAAATGGTGAACAAACCTGATGTTTTATGAGCCTAAATCATGCGTTCCGTGTACATGGTTCAGTAATATGGCGTAAAAGTAAAAGGTCACGTGTCATGATGAAAAGAGGGTGGCTTGTGGCATGTGTGTGTTACATTCTTGAACCTCTCCTCTCCTTTCCCTCATCGAAGGCTCCACACCTGCCCTTTCCATTTCCTCCCCTTACTCCATTTCCCAGCAACCAACCGACTCTCCCCTCATTTCTCCAGCATCCAGAAACCCTCCTAGATCATTATTCCTTCTCTTTCTTTTTTCAATTACAGTTCTTTCCTTTTTGCTTCCAGACCCACCTCCGAAACCACTAACCCCCATGCGTATGAAATAAATAAATTAACTGATTATTCCTTAAGACTAAATAATTTGCGGTGACACCCCAACTTCTCTCCAAAAATCCAAAATGGCCGCAAAGCTCAACCATAGCTTCAGTCATCAAATATGCCCTTGACCACCAATGCCCCATAAAAATTATCTACGATGTGGTTTAGAAAGAAAGTTCATCACCGAGTTGTTGTTTTTTATGCCTCTGCTGACAAAGTCGCCAGAAGCGTTATGTTTTTGGGTTGTCCGTTGCTCCGTCCGTCCGTCCGTACAGGCAAGTTACCTCCACCACTGAAGGTGGAGGAGGTTATGTTTTCACCCCTTTCCGTTTGTTATCTTGCCAAAACGAAGTTTTTGCAAGATATGTTGGTCAGCTTGTATGTGTTTTTGTTTGTTTGTTTGTTTGTCTGTAATCACGTATAAAAAAATTCTGTAGAACACAGTTATTATCGGAAATTTTTGTAACTTCGCATATCAGAGGCCTATAGGAGGTCCCTTTCAGTGCACAAAATTTTGAAGGTCAAAGGTCAAGGTCACTTTGTCGCAAATCAGGGGAGTCGACGAAACCCTTATTTTTTGAGTAATTTTCATCGGATCGTCTTCAAACTTCATGGGAATATCGTTCATGGTCTGGCGCTCAGCTGATTAATTTTTGGTGGCGATTGGCCTTGACCTTCATGGTTAGCGCCTAAGGTCAAACATATTTGACCCCAAGGTCAAATTTTCAAGTTTTAGGAACCATATCGTGTAGTACCTCAAATTGAACACCTCGATGAGTGCTTTCTAGATATGTCAAGCTTGAGACATTATGACGTCATTTGGTGACGTTATGAGGCAAAAGCATATTTTTCATGGTTACTCTGTAGAACGATTCTCATCGGAATCTCTCGTAGGCAGATATTCCACAAGGAGTCGCTCCTGGTGGATAGCAGCTCTGTTCACCTCAGTGTGACCTTAAAGAAGTCACACGTGGTCACCTTTTGGCAAGATACGGGTGACCCTGCGGGTGACAGTGGTTTGTTTGTCTGTCTGTTTGTCTGTTTGTTCGTTTGTCATCAGCATAATTGGTAGTAAACGTGGGCGGATTTTGACCAAACTCGGGTGGTAGGTACATCTTATGAGCTAGTGCTTTGGAAATTGTGATGGTTGCTGGGGACGCTTTGGTTCCCTAGCAACAGCCGAAAAACCTTCAAAATCGGTACCGTTCATGCGAAATCAATTCCGAAACCAATTATCCCACATAGGCTTATGAAATTTGGCATGCATCATCTACAGGTGATGCTCCACAAAATATATTCCAGTTTTTTGTGATGTATGGAATAGTTTACCCGCAGCGCTCCCTACAATTAGGGTATGCCAAAAAATTGGCGAAAATTGAAGGCCCCCTAGCGACCAGGTGAGTGCATCGATCCGAATGAAACTATGCAGGTTCATAGCACGAAATGAGTACGTTACAACTTTGCCTCAGTACATATTGACCGATATTGCTTAGGTCAGGGGTCAAAGGGCAAAAATCGATATGCGAGAGCTGGAGGTGCCTTTGCGCCAAATGCTACTCCTCCGAGGGTTATGGTCAGATTGTCATGAAAATTCACACTAATCATATGGAATGCATCGTACACAAATGATCGATCAAGATTTTCGATTTATATCTTTGTTCACCCACAGCACCCCCTTGAACCTTGGGGATTTCCGATATCAAACCGCATTTTCGGTACTTTTCATTCAAATTGATACCGAGTAGTTATCAGTAGATGGAACTCGATGAGATTTGGTATGCATAATCTTAAGGTGATTCTCTATCCGCTATATGACGTCCATTTTTTTCTATATCTTATAGTTTCCAAATGGTAACCCTCTCAACTTGGGTGTCCGAGGGCCATTGATCATTCCCGCTGAAAATTCAAAGTACACTCGCCTCAAGACGGTTGAACCGAATTGAATGAATCTTTACATGCTTATAGACCGTAATGAGTTCTACAACTTTGCTCCCTTGCATAATGACCTATCTCGAGTAGGTCAGGGGTCAAAGGTCAATAAGTGCATTTTTCGGGCGAAATTACCATTCAAGGCACCCTTGCTCCTACACGGGTTAACCGATACGAATGAAAGTTCATAGGTACATAGTACTCAATGGGTACTACAACTTTGCTTCAGGACATATTGACCTATCTCGGCTAAGTCAGGGGTCAAAGGTCAATAAGTGCATTGTTCGGGCAAAATGACCATTCAAAGCCCCCTTGCTCATTCACGGGTTAACCGATTCGATTGCAATTTCGTAAGTACTTAGTACTAGATTAACTCAGATCAGGGGTCAAAGGTCATCGGATGCTCGGCGACCCATGGCCGCCTACCGGCTTGTCTGTTTGTTTGTTTGTCTGTTTGTTTGTCTGTGTGCAGGATATCTCAAAAAGTTGTGGACGGATCCGGATGAAATTTTGTGGACAGGTTGTGTGTGTGACAAGGACAAAATGATTTGATGTTTGTGAAGATCCTGATCTGGATGTAATAATTTTTAAAGTGATTCTTCACCATTGAGTTATTGGGCAAAAAACGATATATAGCACGATATCTCAAAAAGTTGTCAATGGATTCGGATGAAACTTGGTGGACACGTTGGGTCTGTTGCAAGGGCGAATTGCTTCTATTTTGGTGAAGATCCGGATCTGGATCTGGATACGAGAGTTATTTAATTTTTTAAGTGATTCTTCACCATTGAGAGATCGGGCCAAAAACGATACAGTACTGTTTCAAAAATGTATTGGGCTCAATATGTTCTCGTGGATCAGGCATTGCGTGGCGGAGGTATGCGTTCCACTGAGTTTTCTCTGGTTTTTTTTTCTGCAACCGCCCCGATTGACAAACACTTTTCACCATGTGGTAATGATAATTATGATGTCACCGGTCACGTTGTGTGGCAGCCATGTTGGGAAAAAGGAAAAACTTTGGACCTCTATATCTTCGAAACCGCACCAAGGAAAAAAATTGAAACTTGGCAACTTGTAGCAAGTACTCCATATGGGAAATAAGTGTGATTTTTGATAATGTCATAGGTTGCTTCGTTATGACATCATAATTGCATACGTTAAACACTTTATCCGATGAGTATGAAAATTTTGAGAGATATCTAGGCGTGGATAACCCAAAAATATTTTAACGGGGAACAAAGTGAATACCTTTTGGATTTATTTTTTTTCATGTCATGAACAAACTTTGATACATCAAGGGTCATGAAGGCTGTGGTCAAGTTTCATCAAAATTGTGTGTGTAGTTTCAGAGAAGAAGTTGCAAATGTTTGTGGATCGATGGACGGACGGATGAATGGACGACATGGCATCCCATAAACTCTCTGGAAAATTCGTTCCAGGTGAGCTAAAGAGGGGTTTAGGGAGAAGTAGTTTTCAGCACAAACATTCGAAGGGGGAGACAACACGCTTTCTTCATGATTACCGACACATATTCTTATTGCGGTTCATTATACCTCATTCTAACATGAAAGCATGAACTAAGGGAAATAACTATTTTAATCGATACATTCTTAGCCCTTATGAGTCATTTCCGCAACAATATGATAATGGTGACTTCCATGGTAACTCACGTTACATTTGAAGGTCATATGAGAATGTATCTAGTCCCCCACAGCATTGCTAACAACTGCAATGATCCAGATTATTGGTCAGGCGAGCATTGACATTGAACCTATTCTGTGGTATGGTCTGATGATGAATGTCTTCATTGTGTGGTGTAGCATGTGGCCTTTTTAGGCATGGTAACTCGTGTTACAACAAATGGACATTGTCAAAAACAACTAAACTTTATTAACTGTTTCTCCTCAAACAGACGTATGAATTACGGAGTGGCCAGTTATGTATAATGATTGAGGGTCCATACTTGAATTTTAGAAAGAATGAAAAGTGAACTGCAACATGTAACTTATATAACGATGAAAAAGTGAGTAACTCACGTTACACAGTAACTCACGTTACAGTTTATGGATGACTGCTATGTACTTTAGCATAGAATCTGATCATTGTTTTGTTGCCAATAGGTCAAGGTCACTCAAACGGGCCAGAACCTGGGGATGTTTCCCAACGGATATATTAAAAAATTTAGTGTATGGTTCACTTTATTTTTTTTTCAACCAGTGTCCACTTTTACATGGAAGTACCCTAATACGAGTTCCCTGACACGGAACTTCAACTTAGGCAGAGGCCATTAAGCCCATCAAAGTCTGTGTTCATATTAACAACTTGAAGTTGTTTGTTTTCACCAATTGTGTTTTTTTTTTTTTAACAATATTTAACAAAGGTCAAAAGTTACTCGATTTAATGTACCATTAATGAAATACAGCACTGTAAATGACATGTGGTGTTCTATCATTATTCAGGTCACACACTGTTTAGTCTACCCTCCCACTTCCCCGACACCACAAATAAAACAAAATATTTAATTAACTAATCTCTTGTTACACAGGTTATCAAAGTTTGCCACTCAAGGAAGTATAATTACCTTGTTTGAGTGAATTGGTTAACAAACAGCACAAGACTAAATCGTCTTATCTCGTATCTTGTGATTACGCTTGCTCTTAAATAACAGAATAGTCATTGAATATTGAACCTTTGGAGTAAACCAACCCAAAACAAGGAGTCTGTGCGTACATGGATCGTAGTACAGTCTCCACGGTACAATGGCAAACACAACTCCAGGTTTCAAGATAAAACGCACAAAGCACACATGGAAACTTTTAGACTTTGTGTGCGGCATGTGCTGATTTATTGAACACATATATCCGAAGTATGCAACGTGTTACGAATTGTATTCTTTGACATGATTCACGAGACCCAGCGTCTAGCCATCTGGTAAGAATGAGCCAACAACAAAAAAAAAACGATTGAACCATCGAGATCAGGAAAGAAAAAAAAATAAGTTTTTTTTTTTTTACCTTCCCTTCCTTATAGTCCCAGAAAACATGGATGGCCAGTCGGTGCTTCGTTAAAATGGTACGGACTAAGGTAATTGGTGACTACTGCACCTTTTTTGTTTTTGTTTTTATACATGGTCTAGGTTCGTGGAAGAGTTAGCAAAAGGAACAGCAGGAGAAATGGGAAACGCCAACAGCAGGGTGGAGGGAGAAGGTAGATGGTGATGGACAAACAAGGTACGCAGGTAACCATGAGGAGGGAAAAAGAGAGGAATAAATGAATCGAGGTGAGCAGTGGTTCTGGGTTGAGGCAGTTTGACTAGGAGGGGATTGTTGATGGGCCGCGTGCATCCTGCAGATACTTGGGGGGCTGGGGAGGGGGCACAGAGCACGGATGGGGCAGAGGGTGGTGCAAGACCAGAAATGAGACAGAAGAAGACAGAGACCACTGACCTGTTGGCGATGGCGAAGTGATAAGAAATACCTGATCATATTGTAACTGTTTGTGGGTGCGAATGGACCCCGAGTCAGTTCAGATGAGTTTAGTTCGACATGTGGTCACGTGGTGAAGCGGCTCCATAATGTGTGGAATCGATTTGTCATGATCATATATGCTGACTGCCTTTGGTCCCACGATTCTGTCATGCAAATTCCCCTTTTGAGGTTTCATATTTCTATTCACCATGAAGAACTTTGGTCACACCCTTCTGATTTGCTCAGAAAATCTGCTAATCCTGTTCCCAACGAAGAATGGGGCATCCCTGGTGTGTGTGTGTGTGTGTGTGTGTGTGTGTGTGTGTGTGTGTGTGTGTGTGTGTGTGTGTGTGTGTGTGTGTGTGTGTGTGTGTGTGTGTGTGTGTGTGTGTGTGTGTGTGTGTGTGTGTGTGTGTGTGTGTGTGTGTGTGTGTGTCATTGATTGGTATGTACATATGTGGGTTTCAGAATGTGGAATGGAACCCTCCCAGGGCAGGCTCAAAGCATCCACATTCATTTCAGTAAGGGGTCACGATTCATGGACCAAGCTGTGAAGTTTTCTGTTCTCAAAGTTTTGTGCCGAGGGCTCTCTTCAGGATCATCGCTGAACCCTGGACACCTTCCAACTGTAGTTCGTTTGTTATAATATTCCCAGGGATGGTTTTTTAATATCTCTGTGAGGTTCTTTGTCATCGTTCCCATAGCTCTAACTATCACTGGTACAACTTTGGCATTCTTCAGCTTCCAGGATCTTTTCACTTCATTCGTGTGGTCATGGTATTTGGTCATTTTCTTCATTTCTGCATTGTTTAGTCCAAAATCACTGCTATTAACACCTTATTCAACAATGCCTTCTTCCCTTTTTTGCACCTAAGCATGACATCTGGTCACAATGCCTTGTTTTCAATGTTCACACTCGATGGGATCATTAGGTTGCACGTGAGTATGTGGGTAGTACGTGGCTTCATTGTTTTCAGTGATTACTTTGGGTTCGTGTTCCCACAAATTTTCTGGAACTGGAATATCAAAGTTTCTGCAGATGTGGCAGCGGATTACTTCACAAACTCTGTTGTGTCGTTGTGTGTACAGCTGTTCTGACACTTTTTTTTTTCGTGTTCGGTCATTAAGAAGAACATCATTCTCTTTGCTAACCCACCCTCCACCCCTCACCTGTTTTTCTCCTCCCTGCACCTCTCTCTCTCTCTCTCTCTCTCTCTCTCTCTCTCTCTCTCTCTCTCTCTCTCTCTCTCTCTCTCTCTCTCTCTCTCTCTCTCTCTCTCTCTCTCTCTCTCTCTCTCTCTCTCTCTCTGTCTCTGTCTCCTCATCGCTCCCCCTTCTAATAAAATGCAGCACTCTCCTCCCACACCTCTGTCGCTCTCTCGCTGTCTGTCTGTCTGTCTGTGTGTGTGTGTGTGTGTGTGTGTGTGTGTGTGCGTCCCTCTCACCCACCCCCTCCTCACAACCCTCTCTCCCGCAGTGCATAACAATGTTTAGTGAGGTGTTGCGCTTCCCACCTACCCCCACCCCACACTTTCTCCCTCTCCCCTCCCCATTCCTGTCTCCCCCTTCTTCACCCTCTGTGCCTCCCCTCCCCCTCCTTTCACCTGCCTCCTCTCTCTCTCTCTCTCTCTCTCTCTCTCTCTCTCTCTCTCTCTCTCTCTCTCTCTCTCTCTCTCTCTCTCTCTCTCTCTCTCTCTCTCTCTCTCTCTCCCTCCCTCTTTCCTCTTTCTCCCCCAACCCCACCTTATTGTCCACGTCAGTGAAGTGATGGGTTGTATTTGCCTATATATATATATATATATATATATATATATATATATATATATATGATTGGGGTGGTTGTGATTATACATTTTGAAAGAAGAAGAAGGCGCTTCCAACCAAAAGTAAAAACGAGATCGACTCCGCTAATTTGAGTGAAAAAGCGAGAGCACAATCGGTCTCAGGCGATGTTTCACCAGCATCACAGCTGGCTTCCTCAGGCACAAAAGATCCTGAGCCTCGGCACATGTCCGTTTTTTATTTCGATACGACGCCTCATTTCCGGTCATGTGCTGGTGCTTGAGGTCAAATGGAGGAATGCTTGTTTTTTAATGAACTTTGGTCACACCCTCCTGATGTGAGTCTTCCCTCCCAACCCATTTGTATGTATGCACCCACATCCCCAATTGGTGTTTATTGTGGTTTTCCCCATTGTAATCTGTCATTTTGTGTTTTTCTTTTATAATAAATAGCAACCACGATGCCTGGGTTGGACCCGAGACCGCAAAAGTCAGGAATGCACTCATGGAGCCAGACAGTCACCTGGAATGGAAGCCTCCAGAACTAGGTTTGGCCACTTGAGGGAGCACGGCAGTACTCCGGAGAGTGGCCAATCAGTGCGGGCCGGGCAGCGATAGCCCTGCCTCGCAATAAAGTATAAAAAGACCGTGAACAGTGGAAACCATCCCTCTCTGTGCTGTGGACTCTCTTTGTTCAGCTCTCGACTACCTGCTCCTTGGACTCTGTCTCCTTTGCTTGGTTCCTTGTTTGGCTCCGCAAGTGCTCTGCTACTGAAACTCTCTTGGTGTGGCTTCCTGCTGTTCATGGTGCACTGTGGTGCCGGGCAAGCAGAAGAGCCCTTCGTGTCACGTGCTCCTCGAAGCATTTTGGCAGGAAATTCTGACACGAGCCAGGAAGTCTACGCCGCATAATTCTTTTGTGTCTAGTCTTCTCCCTCTAAATGTCCTGTCATCCGATTGAGTGAGGGGTTTAAGGCATAAATAACTCAGTTCATCATTGATACCATTGGCCTGAGGGATATTATTGTTATTTATTCATTAGTATAAGTTTATGTTGCTGCTTGTGTCCATGTCCCCTTCCTTCCCTTGCCCCCCCCCCACCATTTTTTGTGGTTATTAAATTATTCCTGTAAATGAGAACCTGTGTCATGGCCATCGGGGAATATGGAACTCCACAAGTGCACACATTCATTGGCGGAGTAAACCCGAAAGAGGGTAATAACGTGGCATCTCCTGTTCCCTCTACTCTCAATTTTTTTGTTGTTCTCTTTTGCTTCTTTTTCATCTCCTCCTCCCTCTTTCTTCTTCTCTTTTCTTCTCTTCTCTCTCTCCACTATCCCTCCCTCCCTCCACCTCCTCTCTCTCTCTCTCTGTCCACCAGTTCTCTTTCTCTCCCTCTTCCACCCATTTCCCCCCTCCACCTCTCTCCTATCTCTCCACCCCTTCTACACTCCCCTTTCTCTTCCTCAGAACCATTTTTCACTTTGATTGCATTTTATTCCAAGTTATCTTCGCCAGTGATCTCAAACTTCATTATCAAATCAAAAGCGAGGAATCATATGATGGTATCAGAAAACCCAACTCTTGTACAATCGGCCAGGCTAGTGGCGGGGATGGATAGCATGCAAAGGAACATTCTGAACAAAAATTATGGTCCATGGAAATCTGTCTTCAAAAATGTGATTTTTCATTAAATGGTAGGAAATAGAACTTCCCTCTGCAGATTAGTATTATTGGTGATCTCCTTCGATGGGAATTGATGTCGAATTGACAACCAAGCGCAAGGGGCCAGTTTTTCATTGCTTCCTGCTGTAAATCTTGTGTTCCTATGCTTGGCTTTTTACAGGCGAGATGTTACATCAAAAATGCATTAAACTCCCCAGTGCCCATTTCAGTGAGACGTGCGAAATGTGAGCTTTAAATTGCCCTCTTTTGCTGAGCGTGAGAAACACAGCCCCTTCATTGTTAACTTACCAGCTTATCAACCTTCCCTGCAGTCTTCCTGGCTTTTAAAAAAATTAATTAATAATTAATTAATTAATAATATTAAAAAAATTAATAATTCTTTATCAGGGTGCACAATCCCTGACCCCTTTGAAAAGAGAGAAAGAGTGTGGGGTATTTTTGGTCCACAAGCTGAATTCCAACTGAAAGACTAGCTTTACATGCACACCTGGATGAAGGCTTGCTCCAAGATGCAGCACCCCCAGCATGGAACTGCACCAGAAAGGAAGGAAGTTTTCATTGAATAAATACTCAACCCCATCAGGAATTCGAAAGCAGGGCTAGAAAGTTCAGAGATAAGCATACTAACAACTGGGGTATCCATCACCTTATCGGAAGAACATTTAGTTCAATTTACATGGTTTTCACCTCTCTGTGATGTTCTGCCCGACGGCACGTTGGATGCTCATGTAAAGCAGCCCCACGGCAAGTATTAGAGTGGGTGGTTTGCCTTTGCCTTCCCTCGCGGTAGTCAGGGTACCGGTGATAACTCACATACTCTTCACGAAAGACACCGTGACATCTTGAAGTCAAACTTGCAACAGGACTTCATCCGATGGACTGCACCTGCCTGTGAAACACCAATCTGACAGTTTACAGGGGTTGATCCAGATTTTAGGGTAAAGGGGGGGGTGCAAAAATTTACATTGCATTGAAAACTAGAAGGGCACTTTGTAGAGCGCATACCTCCACCACGTAATGCCTGACCCACGAGAACATATCGGGCCGATTACATATTTGAGATATCGTGCTCTCCAGTACAATTTCGTTTTTGGCCCAATCTCTCAATGGTGAAAAATCACTTTAAAATTTCTAGTAGTCAGATCCGGATCCAGATGTTCACCAAAAATTGAATCAGTTCGTCCTTGTCACACATCCAACCTGTCCACAAAATTTCATCCGAATCCATCGGCAACTTTTTGAGATATCCTGTACACAAACAGACAGACAAGCCGGTAGGCAGTGATGGGTCGCCGAGCATCGAAACTATAAGATATAGAGCAAAATGGATGTCATATAGCGGATAGAGAATCACCTTAAGATTATGCATATCAAATCTCATCCAGTTCCATCAACTGATAACTACTCGGTATCCATTTGAATGAAAAGTACCGAAAATGCGGTTTGAAATCGGAAATCCCCAAAGTTCGAGGGGGTGCTGTGGGTGAACAAAGATCTAAATCAAAAATCCGGCTTCATCGTTTGTGCACAATGTATTCCAGACGATTAGTGTGAATTTTCATGACCATCCGACCATAACCCTAGGAGGAGTAGCATTTGGCGCGAAGGCACCTCCATCCAGCTCTCACATATTATCGATTTTTGCACTTATTGACCTTTGACCCCTGACCTAAGCGAAATGGGTCAATATGTCCTGAGGCAAAGTTATAGTACTCATTGAGTACCATGAACCTGCAAAGTTTCATTCGTATCGATGCACTCACCTGGTCGCTAGGGGGCCTTCAATTTTCGCACATATCCTAATTGTAGGGGGCGTTGCGGGTAAAGTATTCCATATATCACAAAAAACGGAATATATTTGGTAGAGCATCACCTGTAGATCATTCGTGCCAAATTTCATAACCCTATGTGGGATAATGGCTTTCGGAATTTATTTCGTGTGAACGGTACCGATTTTGAAGGTTTTTCGGTTGTTGCTAGGGAACCAAAGCGTCCCTAGCAACCATCACAATTTCCAAAGCACCAGGTCATAAGATGTACCTACCACCCGAGTTTGGTCAAAATCCGCCCACGTTTACTACCAATTATGCTGATGACAAACGAACAAACATCCAAACAAACATCCAAACAAACATCCAAACAAGCATCCAAACAAACAAACAGACGGAATTACTGGCAATAAGGGTCACCTATTTCGGCGACCCAACAGAAAGGGGTGAAAACATAACCTCCTTCACCTTCAGTGGCAAATATAATTTTGCCGAGCAGTGCAAGGGGGATATTTTTTGTTGGTGTTCGTTTTTGATGTTCATTTCACTTGCACACAAGTCTGACAACAAAAAGAAAGTCAAATTGGGATGTTTTCTTTTCATGGGCTCAGTGGATAATATGGATTGATTTTAATAGGTTATTTAATTGTTTATCATTTCAGAATGTTTACGATTCACGAACAGATTTTGATTACAAATAAATAATTAAATGTTCATGGGATGGGATAAGAACTGGGGATCACTTGTATGCTAAACAATGGTTCGATTAGGTTATAACACACAGTGTGCTCTCTTTCTTGAATGGATAGTTCATGATCACGATAAAGGACCAAACCAACAAAAAAATATGACCAACAACACTGCGAAAAGCCTACTGGGAATCATCATGACACAATTCTAACACACTGACGAGGCTCCACCAGTTAGTGGAGTTACCAAACCAAATTATAACAGTTTAACTATTTATTACCTTCTTTCTGCATGCACATCATGGTCCTTAAATTTTGTCTTTAAAAAAATAAAATAAACTGTGAACACTCCTTTGAATTTTTACCCTTTTGAAGAACTTCATCATTCTGCATCTTCTTGCTGCTTGCTGCTGGTTCTTGTTCAGTTGTGATAATTAAAATGACAATAACAGAAATTACACCAAAAATACCTAATTGATGCACACCCCAAACATTGAGTAACTAACACACCCTGATTTTTGGGCACAATGTATTCGTACTTCAAAAACGTAAACATGTTAAACACTTAAAGCATTTTCTTAAATGTAATAATTGCAGATTTTTTTCGTTTAAATTTTTTTTAAACACAATGCACTATTAGGTAGACTTACCTACCGGATTATATCCAAGCAAATAAAACCCATCGCTTCGCTGACGGGAAAATTAAGAGGGGGGTGTAGAGAGAGGAGGGAGGGGAGAGTGTAGAGGTGGAAGGGTAGAGAGAGAGGAGAGAGAAGGAGCGGGTGGGGAGGAGCAAGAAAGAGGTGGAGAGGGAGATGGAGAGAGAGAGGTGGGAGGGGGAAGAGAGAAATGAAGAAGGGGAGAGAGGTAGAAGGGAGAAAAGAGAGGATGAAGGAGGGGAGAGAGAGGAAGAGGACAGAGTGATGAAGGAGGTGAGTGGAAAAACTGTTTGATCCATCCATCCATCCATCCCTTCTTTCCATCCATTCCATCCCGTCCATCCGTTCTCTCCATCCCATCCATTCGTTCCCTCCACCCATCCATCCCTTTATTCCCTTCCCTACATCCCCTCCATTTCTTCCTTCAATCCAACCATTAATAAGGAATGGCAAGCTTGGCACCGCCCAACACTGCAAGGCACAACACCGGCAGGTGGTTGTGCAGATGGACAGTGCGGCTTGCAGTGCGGCCAAGTGGCTTAGGCACTCAAGCAAGCACTTCAACGAAACGACTGATAAGGAATGGCAGGCTTGGCAAGTGATTAGCGATCGTCGATCCGTCATATTAAACACCTCACAGAGATGCCCAAATGTCAAACTATGTCCACAGTGGACAAATGAACACTTTTTTTTAGCAGTCTGAACTGCTGCTAAGTTCAATTCTGGAGTTTAAATTTTGTAATTTGGTTTAGTTTAAGAGATTCTCGAGGTTATGGCATGTGTAGAAATGAAATAAAGCCACAACCGCTGGCGTCTCCGGGCGTTTATAAGCATTGCAATGTATCTAGCGATTCGTCGGTACGATGATCGGGAATTCGATGATATGAGTGAGGAAAGTGAAAAAAAACATTTTGGGTGCTTTATCGTTGGTAAACCGTTTTGGCCTGTTGCAAGTGAAGGCATTGTTTAGTAGGCCGAACAAAATGGTTAATTCAGACCCCAGCGAGGGAGAGCAAGGAGACTGAGGATGCGCCTTGATAAAGGACATAATTAAATAAGGCCATAAATTATCTTCAAAAGGGGTGTTTTAATTAACTCAAACACCCAATTTTCACTCATGCACCACCTTGGAGTTTCTTTAGTATGCATGCAAAGTTTGGGGCTACTTGGTTTCATGGTTTTGGAGTTATGGAGGAGACACACACACACAATGACTGACTCCTGATTGACTGACTGACTGACACACTGATACATGCTGACATTTATTAGTATAAGATATTTAATCATTACAGTGGGAATTGTTGGAGAAATTCACTGCACGAAACAGTTTCCTTTCCCTCCTTCTGAGACCGCATCTTCGGTTATACGAGGTCCGTATAAAAAGTAACGGAACTGAGCCTGCTGTGTGCTCCACTTACACAACTTGAATGAGCAGGTTGCGTCACAGTCTTTCACAACATTCCAGCGATGTATATGATTGGTGATGGTTGAATTCACTCATTGAGTGATTTTTTACAGGTCATGCTTTACATGTTGTCTAGTCTGAGTCGTCGCGCTATGAGTGGTATCCAGCGATTTTAACATCAGCAGAGAGCCAATCTGAAGTTTCTTACCAAGCTTGGCTAAACACCTTCCCAATCCTTTGCAATGCTGCAGCAAGTCTACGGGGGAAGAAACCATGTCACGTACACGTGCATTTGAATGGCACAAGAGGTTCAAAGAGGGACGGGAGGAGGTTGAAGACGATCCACGGTCTGGAAGACCTTCAACGAGCAGAACGGCGGACAACATCGAGCATGTGAAGCAGATGGTGCGTGCAGATCATCGACTCACGGTGCGGATGATTGCTGAGGACCTTTCCATTCAACAAGGACACTGTCTGGAGCATCATCACGGAAAATCTCGAAATACGCAAGGTGTGCGCAAAGATGGTCCCCAATCTGTTGTCCGAGGACCAGAAACAGCAAAGAGTCACTGTCTGTCAAGAGATTATCGAGCGCCTCGAGGACGATCCAGACCTGGTCGGGAGAGTCATTACTGGCGATGAATCGTGGATATTCGAATACGATCCCGAGACCAAACGGCAAAGTAGTCAGTGGAAAAGTCCGGCGTCACCAAGACCAAATAAAGCAAGGATGTCGAAGTCGAAGGTCAAGGTGATGCTCATCGCATTTTTTGGCATCAAGGGCATCGTCCACTTTGAGTTTCTACCACAGGGTCAAACAGTGAATCAATACGTGTACAAGGAGATCCTCTAGCACCTCATGACATCAGTCCGGGACAAGAGGAGGGATCTGTGGGAGAACAACGCCTGGGTGCTCCACCATGACAACGCCCCTACTCACAGTGCCCTGAGCATCCGACAGTTTCTGGCGGAGTGGAATGTGCCAACTCTGGAGCAACCCTCGTATTCACCAGACTTGGCCCCTTGTGATTTTTTTCCTATTCCCCAAGCTCAAGGGGGTGATCAAGGGGACCCGATTTCCTGATGTGGAGGACATTAAAAGGGCCATGACGACGGAGCTCCGGAGGATTCCAGAAGAAGCCTTCCGAGGGTGCATCGAAGCATGGAAGAAGAGGATGGACAAGTGTGTGAGACTGGAGGGAAACTATTTTGAAGGGGACAAGCTGAGATTTCAACATATTTTTGGGAATAAAATTTCTGTGAAGTCAGTCCCGTTACTTTTGAGACAAACCTCGTATGCACCTCTTGACGTGAAAAGACAATCTCTTTAGATGGGAGGGGAGGATTTAGGGAGGCCGCACGCTAGGTGCGCCCCCGAGGGGTTTACGGAGGGCGGGCGACTGGTGCACCTCACCCCCCCTCCTTGGATCCGCCCCTTGTTTATAGTCGGGTCAGGATTCAAACCCAGACTAGACAACTCAGAGGAAAGCTCACTACATCTGCACCATCCTTTCGATCAGTTTCACCTTGATTCGTACAAGGAAAGGCAAGGTGTACACAATCTATATATAATGGAGCGAGTGTATGTCCAGACACTAACCCACGTGACTATGTCTCTTAATGAACGTCAGTTGCACCGTGACTACGTCCATTAATTACATACTATTGGAATGTACCCTTTAGACTGCTGAGACCCCTTAGACCTTTGAAGACCCTTTAGATGTTGTTAGACATTTACATTCCTTAGAACCCTATATACACTTCGACCCCTTAAGACCCTAGAGACTCCTAAGATCCCAAAGACTCTTTCAACCCCGTTGGACCCTTTTGAACCCGAAGACTCTTATGACACCCAAAACCCCCTCCCACTTAAGATCCAGTAGACCCTCTCGACCCCGTTACACCCTTTAGAACCATTAGACCTCTAAGACCCTGTTGACTCTCGATCCTGTTAGACCCTTTAGACCCAATTAGACACCCAAGATCCTTTATAACCCGAAGAACCCTTAAACACCATTAGACCCTTTGGAACTCTTAGACCCCTTTGGACTGTTTATACTATTTTGACCACTAAACCATTTAAACCCCACAGACCCTTACATCCATCGATTCCCTTTAGACATTAACACCCTTTAGACCCCTTATACCCTTCAGACCCTTTAGACTTGTTAGACATCTTTAGACCCCTTCAGACTGCTTGGACCCTTGACCATTTAGAGCTTTATACCCTTAGACCCTTTAGACCACTAAGACCTTTTTCGACACTTTACATCCCTTTCGACCTTGAAGACTCTTCAGACCCCAACCACTATTGGAATGTACCTTTTCAGACCTTTTGACCATTTCGACCATCGAGAACCTTTTAGGTGCACACCACACAAACATCTATCGCCTTTTTGCAAAATGCAGACTATACTTTTTTTCAACAAATAATGTGCAAACTCTACGCACTCACATGGTGGGTATACTTTGCTAGATGTGTACAGTGAGCAAGATGAATGTCCACAAGTTGCACGATTATTCGTTGCTCGTGTTTTCAAAAATTCCAGAGACTGAACTTTAACCACAGCCTGCATTTGGATTCATGACTTTGTTTGGAAGCTCTGTGCAGAGAAATTATGAACAATCGCCGTATTCTGCAACCCGAAAAAAGCTCTAACAAGCTTTTTTGTGTACATAAAGTCGAGGCTCATGGAGGAGTGAGAACGTAGAACGGATCAGGATGTAACAGAAGAAAAGGAAGGGTACAAAGAGAGGGTGAAGAAACATACCAATGGCAGGGTTGAAGGACAAAATATTAGGAGACTTGGCCAAATAATAAGGGATGTGGGGAAGAATGAGGGGTAGGGGAGGATACACAGGGTAAACAAGATGGATACAGAAGCATGCTCTCAGGAAGGAAAAACTAGAGATTTGGAAAGAGGTGGGCTTAAGGAAGGGTAATGAGAGTGGAAAGATTATGGATTTGGATGGAGGATGATCTGAGATGGTGGTGAGCAGCGATCTTGAAGACTTGGATGGAAGAATGAGATTGAAGGGAATGTGGAAGTTGATTCCACAGGCGGGGGGGGGGGGGGAGAGGAATGAATAAGTGGAGGTGAACAGTCATTCTGAATTTTGGGAGTTTCATCAGAAAGTTATCATGTTTCACTGAGTAAACCACAAAAACACATGACTTGATAGATGACGGAGCAATGCCTCAATGCTCTTATTGAAAGGAGAGGGGACGCATCAGAAATCCATGTCCGTCCCAGATCCAATTCGTGGCCAAATTTGATCTCGGGCACAGATTCCGCACTGCGGTGGGATTCTTGCCAAGGCGCTTGCATTGCTTAGCCAAGCTGTTCCCATGATGTCAATGCGATAACGTATCCCATGTCCTCCATATTTATTTCCAACCTCAGAAACCTTGTGGATTTGTGCAACAAACCGCTCCAATCATGTCCACAATCGCTCTCGAACTTTCAATCCAATGCTGCAGATTGCGCGCAGTACTTTGATGCCGGAGTTGATTTGTACACCAATAAATAATTTCTTCGTTCCTTGTGACAGGCAGAGCATGGCTTTTTGACAAGCTCAACTCAACTGAAAGGCTACTCTGCCTAATTGTGAATGTATACCAGACATTGTCCTCTGGACAGTGCATTGCTTGGATTGTTGTATAAAGCCAATGGCTCAAAATAACAATCAAAACAAAACAACAATTTTGGGTTTTTTTTGGACCCTCTCAACAATAAACCTGAACTTATCATAGTCCTCCATTTATTACTCCTGTGAACACAATGCAGAGGGAGAAAGGCTCCATTCGGGTGCTCAAGCAAATTGTCCACCTTATCTTGACAAACAGTGATATATCAATAAACCTGTTTTAGTATATTCACCCAGACAAATATCGTTCCTCCACATCCTTCTGCAGAATTCATTTTCAATGGTATAAATATGTTGTTGTACCATCACTCATTGCTTGGACAGTGCTGTCATGTCAGATGAATAAGGTGGTATATACCTTTTGGCGATTGGTGAGTGCGAGTGTAACATGTTCCATTGTTCCTCTTATGTTATAAATATACCAGTTGATTGTGCTTGCATTCTGCAAACAGATAAATCAATGAATTAAATGAAGAACTTGAACGGCACTTTGTGAAGCGCACACCTCCGCCAGGCTGAAGAGTTTACGTTTTGTATCCATTGATAGGCCGGATCTGGATCCAGACCTGGAACCAAAATCGAATCGGTTTGTTCTTATCACCGACCCAACTCATCCACCAAGTTTTGTCATCATCCGTACACAATTTTTTGAAATATCATGCTATGTATCGTTTTTGGCCGCATCTGACCCCGCAGTGCCGATCGAAAGTCTCGACCCCATTTCAAAATGTTCACCTTTTTATGCCTTAGTGCAGGGGTCTCCAACCTTTTTGGGCGGAGGGCCACAAAACCAAAGTGGTGAGGTGTGGAGGGCCGCACCCAAAAAAAGGATGCTAAATTCCGGAAAAAAAAAACAAATATATATAATTAATATGCAGAAATTTAAACAAAAATTAGTGCTGAATATATTTTTCTTGCCAACGAATATGATAAATGAATAATCGTGTTAAAAACACGTGTCTAATATGAATCAAAATCATAATAAAAATTACAGAACGCTTTGATCATTGACCCTGACAAATTGGCAGTATCGCGGGCCGCATTGTAATTTAACTTAATATGGCACCGCGGGCCGCATAAATCCATCTAAGGGGCCGCATATGGCCCATGGGCCGCAGGTTGGAGACCCCTGCCTTAGAGCCTGGAATTAAATTAAATTAAAACTGACTTTTTTTCACCTTTATTTACACATCGTAACCCACAACATCCAAGTGAAAAACAAATTCCACAAATTTCAGAAAATTAATAAAAAATACAAAACTAGAATATCTTGGTTGGATAAGTGTCCACCCTCTGCCGTACCATCTGTCATCCCTCAGATCGGCAAGCAGCAGCTTCTTCACTCTCTGCAGACATGATAAAATCACAAACTGGTCCAACACTTGGAACATGTCTTGAAATCCTGACAAATCTCACACTCTCACTCCGTCTCTGCGAAAGGACTGCCTGGATTGAATTTTCATCCGATTGACTTGAAATTTGAACAGGATTTACATATCAGGTCAACGAATTCAACCACCGATTATTTTTGAGGTTAATATCAGTCAAAAAAAAAAAATCGGCCAAAACGTCAGTTCATGGGCAAAATTTCTAAAATTCTTTCTAAAATTGTCAATTTTCATCCGATTGACTTGAAATTTGAAAACCATTTGCATATCAGCTTACTGAATTCGACCACCAATTATTTTTTCGGTCAGCATATGCCAAAAGGTCAACAACTTAGGTGCACTTTCTAAAATACTTAATTTTCATCCGATTGACTTGAAATTTGAACAATATTTGCATTTCAGGTCAATTAATTCAACCACCAATTAATTTTAAGGTCAAAATGTCAACACAGGCCTAATTTCTAAAATTGATAGATAGGGACAAAAACTATATATATATATATATATATATATATATATATATATATATATATATATATATATATATATATATGTCATATCTCAAAAAGTTGTGAACGAGTTGTGAAACAGCGAGGTGGATGAGTTGGTTAGGTGACAAGAACAAGCGGATAAGATTTTGGTTCAGATCCAGGCCATCAGTGTAATACAAAACGTGAACTGTTCAGCCTGGCAGAGGTATGCACTCTGTCGGGTGCCGTTCTACTTTGTTCTGCTTTGCCAAGTGTCGCTCTGCGAGTGGTTTTTCGTTTGTTTGTTGTCCACCGCTCCTTCCCAATTCCATATCTCCCAAAGGATGGGAGTACTCAGTGATTACTCCGTTTGTTTTCTTGCTCTCTGGCTTGTCCGGGCGAATATCTCAGCCATCCTTTGAGCGAGGAAGCTGAAATTTGGGGACAAAAGTGAAGATGTTCTTTAGCAAAAAATGTTATTTTAAATTTTTTTTTATTAATCAATCAATTACTTATCATTGATTTATTAATTACTGTACTTATTTATTTTATTTCTCATCTGGGTGATATCTCAGGCACCTTTTGAGCTGGAAAGCTGATATTTGGACATGACAGTGACCAAGTGATTTGGCTATAAAGAATATTTTTGATTTATCATTTCTACATATTTACCTCAAAGTACATTTGTACACATAAACTAAGTATCATTTGTACATATTCACCTCGAAGTACACCGCTCCCTCCCAATTCTGTCTCCACGTGCTGCACCGGCGGCATTGCTGGGGCGCCTTTGGTGCCCCGGCAATGTCGTGTGCTGGAGGATTTATTTATTTATTTGGCATGGGGTGGGGTACTTCGTAGTTTTCTCTGTTTTCTCTGCAACCGCTCCAATTGACACACAATTTTCACCATCGGTGTGACTACTCATGTGCAATGTTTTCATAATTATGACATCCTACGTCACATGGTGTGGCAGCCATATTGGCAAAACAGAAAAACTTTGGACCTCTGTATCTGAAATCACGCCAAGGAAAAAAGTGAAACTTGGCACATGGCAAGTGCTCCTCATGGGGAATAAGTGTGATTTTTTTTTTATGACATCATAGGTGCCTTTGTTATAACGTCATAATTGCATATGTAGAACGCTACATCTGATCAGTATGAAATTTTTTGAGGGTCATCGAGGGATAAAATGGTTCACAGAAAAAAAAATTGATGAAGTCATCGATCATGTGATTTGGCAGCCATATTGTTAAAAATAATAATAATAAACCTTCAAAAATTTTCTTCTCTAAAGTGGCTGAACAAATCGAGGCAAAACTTTACAAGTACATCAGGAACTAAAGATTCACACACTTGATGTCATAGGTCACATGGTTTGGCAGCCATATTGGATTTACCCTAAAACCTATAAAAATCTTCTTCTCAAGAACGGCTGGACAGATCGAGGGGAAACTTCACACAATTGTTCCCCAATCTGTGTGTGTACAGGTTTCTTCAGGAATAATTGATAGGTCACATAGTTTGGCAGCCATATTGGATTGAAGAATATATTAAATACCATTTTCTCTGGAACTGTTTTATCAATCGACATGAAACTTCACAATTATGATCTAGCAGTGATTGGGAATACGTTTTAAATTTAAACTTGATGGGACACATGGTCTGACAGCCAGAATTATTGAATTATTTTTATTATTTGTTTTTGAAATAAGGTTCACTTGGCTCTACCTGGATGGGTTTGAGGGTCGAGGAGGAGCAGCTGAAATGCGAATCCCATCCAGGTTCCTCCTGATCACTTCATCTTTCCTTTTTACTTGTTCGAGTTCCTTCTGATTACTCCAATGCAGGAATGTACCGATTTGGTCCAAGTTGAATTAATTTTAATCCCATTCTAAATTAAATTGAATAATAATAAAAAACGTCATGGGTCAGGGTCAGGTGTCCAATCAAAGCGGAACGTCTTGGTACCCGGTCATCACTGCCAGCAGTTATGAAGTGGCAGTTTTAATTATGCCTCATTAATTACGTAACACACCAGTACACAAACACCACACAAAATACACCACACAAAACAAGTCCTGGTGAGGGTCTGCAAACTATGATTGCTCTTTCTAGTTTTTTTTTTTCTGGAATTGTAGGTTCGAGTTACATCAGTATGCAAAATTTCAACTCGAGAGTACTAAAGATTTATATCGTTGAGTGAATGAGTGAGTGAGCATGAGTCAGTGGTTAGAAAACGCTTGACACGTTTGTTAGCAGAACATGGATGCAGAGAAGAAGGATGTCCATGTATAGATCAGAAATTAGTGCTGTTGTGATAGCTATATCCGACATCAAGCATCGCTGAACCTTCTTTGTACCGAATAACGTACAGCGAGTCACATTGATGTGCACAGTTGGTTTGAATTCCCAGCATCACCAATGCAAGCAAAGATTTTACCTCTTATGTGTGTAATACTAATAAGGTAGCTTCCAATTCCAGCTCTCCCACGTCGCATGTCTGGTGAGCTGTCCAGACCCGTTCTTTAACGAGGTATTAATCACATACGGCTGCTCTTGCTTCAATTAAATTGCCTTCCCTCGCCCCTTTATCTCATGCAGTGTCAAAAGCTCATGGGGGAGGTTGAACGAACGTCATGAGCAGGACAAGGACAATCAGGAGACATCAGGATACTTTTACATTCAGTACCAGGGCTTCAGTTGATAATGGAGAAACACTACGTGGGATGTTTTTAAACCTGGGGTCCAAGGATTTTGCAATATGTGCTCCGATGTGAACATCAAACCCTCCAATGGGTTTTGGCATTAGACCGTGCAAAGGCGCATCACACTGGGATCAGGCCAAATATGCGTCAAGATGACAGGTGTGGAAAGAGTCAGTGGCCTCGAGAGTGACAGCCTTCAGGTAGCCCTTTGGCGGTAACTATATCTTGTTTTTATTGGTCCACCCCAAGCGCACAAATAATCTAATTGAAATATTATTTAATCTCAAATGGTATTTCATGACCAACTGGAAATCAATGGTCTATGCTCTATGGAGACGAGCCATCGATCTCCAATATAAGATGATGGCCATCCTAACTAAAACACACACACACACACACACATACACACACGGATTTCAAATTCGGAAAGATTTATTGTCCCATTCAATCGGTTTGATTAACTGGTGTGCAATAAGATTAAAGGAGAGGCAGAGGACTTTATGGGAAGAGAACATTTCGCAATCTCCACGCATCATCTGAAACTGGGAAGTGTGTGTGTGTGTGTGTGTGTGTGTGTGTGTGTGTGTGTGTGTGTGTGTGTGTGTGTGTGTGTGTGTGTGTGTGTGTGTGTGAGAAAGGCATAAATAAACTTATGCACTCTTCTGTCTGGTGTCTGCTGCTTTAAAGCGTCATGCAAGCGCTCCATAGTCTGTAATGGTCTTGAGCTGCTATGGATAGAAAAGAACACTGTCATTCCTTGTTTTGTCTACCTAAGTCGAGAAATATTTTAAAATGCCATCTAAACCTAGTTGACTGGAGGCAGGGGGGTGGGGGCATCATGCGTCAATGACTCGATTGTAGAAACCTGTAATAACTATCATCAGACGGTTCTCGTATTCCCAAATCCTTGCAAAACTAAAGCCATTCCAATTAGCCATCCTGAACAGGTATGAGGGGTGTGAGTACATTATCATGGAATATCAACAATACTGCACAAGGAAACAAGAACGGTACTCGGTAGAGCGCATACCTCCCTCCGCCAGGCTGAACAGTTTACATTTTGTATCCCACTGATAGGCCTAATCTGGATCCGGATCTTCACCAAAGTCAAATAAATTCGTCCTCGTCATACACGCAACCTGCCCACCAAATTTTGTCCAAATCCATGCACAACTTTTGGAGATACAACTCTTTTTGGGATATGCTTTGAACTTCGAATTCATAGTCTCTGACCTCTGAGATGGTTCAGTCCATTTCAGGGAAATCTGGCAAGGCACTTCGGACATGTTTACATGTTTGGAACTCAACTTGACAACACTTTTACGCTTCTCAGCGGTCAACTGGGAGAGATCCACCAACTCCTGTGAGCCATGTCTCTTTAGCTAATCTAAAAAAGAAAAATGACTAATTTGATCTTGCACAAATGATGACGCAGATGTCAATTCCCAAATGTTTGGAAAGTCTATACACCCACGGGCCACCACCCATGTGTAGATGTGTGTGTATATATATATCTTCTTCTTCTTTCGGCTTGCCCCCGTTAGGGGTCGCCACAGCGGATCAACCCTTCTCCATTTCGCTCTATCCTCCACATCTTCCATTGACACTCCAACCACCCGCATGTCCGCCTTCACCGTATCCATGAACCTCTTCTTTGGCCTTCCTCTGCTCCTCCTGCCTGGCAGCTCCATCTTCAACATCCTTCTCCCGATATACTCCGTTTCCCTCCTGTGCACATGTCCAAATTATCTCAATCTCGCCTCTCTCACTTTGTCTGCAAATCGTCCTTCCTGCACTGTCCCTCTAATATACTCATTCCTTATCCTGTCCATCCTCGTCACTCCTAATGAGAATCGCAGCATCTTTAACTCTGCCACCTCCAGCTCTGCTTCCTGTCTTTTTGTTGGCGCCACCGCCTCCAAACCATACAACATAGCTGGTCTCACTACGGACTTATATACTTTCCCCTTCACTCTTGCAGCTACCCTTCTGTCACAAATCACTCCTGCAACTCTTCTCCACCCACTCCATCCTGCCTGCACTCTCTTTTTCACTTCTCTCCCACACTCTCCGTTACTTTGGACAGTTGATCCCAAGTATTTAAACCAATCCACCTTCCCCACCTCAACTCCTTGCAACTGCACCATACCACCACCCTCCCTCTCATTTACGCACATGTACTCCGTCTTACTCCTACTGACTAACATTCCCCTTCTCTCCAGTGCGTACCTCCACCTCTCAAGGCTCGATTCAGCCTGCTCCCTACTCTCCCTACAGATCATGATGTCATCCGCGAACATCATAGTCCATGGAGACTCCAGTCTGATCTCGTCCGTCAACCTGTCCATCACCATTGCAAACAGGAAAGGGCTCAGAGTCGATCCTTGGTGCAATCCCACTTTTACCTTAAACCGGTCCATCATTCCTACCGCACACCTCACCGCTGTCACACTGTCCTCATACATATCCTGCACGATCCTCACATACTTCTCCACCACTCCCGACTTCCTCATACAATACCACAACTGCTCTCTTGGCACCCTATCATAAGCTTTCTCTAAATCCACAAACACACAATGTAACTCTTTCTGGCCTTCCCTATACTTCTCCATCAACATTCTCAAAGCAAACATCACATCAGTGGTGCTCTTTCCTGGCATAAACCCATATTGCTGCTCACAGATCGTCACCTCTCCTCTCAACCGAGCTTCCACTACTCTTTCCCACAACTTCATGGTGTGGCTTAACAACTTTATCCCTCTGTAATTTCCACAGCTCTGCACATCACCGTTATTCTTGAAAATCGGAACCAGTACACTTAATCTCCACTCTTCTGGCATCCTCTCACTTTCCAAGACTTTATTAAACAATCTGGTTAACAACCCCACTGCCATCTCTCCTAAACACTTCCATGCCTCCACTGGTATACCATCTGGGCCAACCGCCTTTCCACTTTTCATCTTCTTCATAGCAGTCTTCACTTCATCCTTACTGATCCACCCCACTTCCACATTCACTATCTCCACCTCTTCCAACCTTCTCTCTCTCTCATTTTCTTCATTCATCAGCTCCTCAAAGGACTCCATCCACCTTCTCAACACACTCTCCTCGCTCGTCAGCACATTCCCATTTGCGTTCTTTATCACCCGAACCTGCAGCACATCCTTCCCAGCTCGGTCCCTCTGTCTTGCCAATCGGTATAAATCCTTTTCCCCTTCATTTGTATCCAACTTCTCATACAGCTCGTCATATGCCTTTTCCTTGGCCTTTGCCACCTCTCTATTTGCCTTTCGCCGCCACTCCTTGTACTCCTGCCTACTTTCTTCATCTCTCTGACTATCCCACTTCTTTTTCGCCAACCTCTTCTTCCTTAT
>NC_140962.1:138865613-138888113 GCF_056783735.1 Eptatretus burgeri | reverse complement strand
TTGTTTTACAAATTGCACAACTATCGTGCAATGCATGATATCTTTCTTGCTTGTTTGTTTGTGAACAAAATATCTCAAAAAGTTGCAGACAGATTTGGACAAAATTTGGTGGAGAGCTTGGGTACGTGACACGGATGAAATGATTAGATTTTGGTGAAGATCCGGATCCGATAATTTTTTGAGCAATTTTTTACCATGAAAAGGTTGGGCTAAAAACGACATGGAGCAGGATATCTGAAAAAGTTGTCGATGGTTTCGGACAAAATTTGGTGGTCAGGTTTGATATTGTTGCGGTTCTGCCAAACCGCATGCCTCTAAGGCAATGGTACCCAACATATAGTGATCCTCAGGCAGTTATTCGTGCAGTCAGGCCTTCCCCTCATGTCTAATGGGTTAATGGGACCGAGTGCATTGCGTGGGTCTTTTCACTAGGTCTAATTATATCTCTATCTTCCATTCAATCCTGATTTTCATTCCAACCCTTTCCTTTTATCCCTGATACAAATTGAAGCAGGCACCGCACCCAGGCATCCACCTTATGAGAGACTCTCCACCAACACTGTACAGGACGTGCATGGCACGCCCTCTCATTCAAATCTGCGTGCCGATTTACAACGGCATTTCACCTTGCTCCACTTTCGCTCACCAGAAGCTCACCACCTCGACCACCAACATCTCCCGCACACAGGAAAAGTCACCCCACGCACCTCCACGTTGATGCGACTTGCCACCAAACGAGTGTGCTGCGCGGCCCAGACCACTTGGACCGCGCGGCGCAGGGACGGGCTAAACACGTTAACATCACCAACCGCAGCTTGCCGGGGGTGCCCCGAATGGGCATGTGGGACCGACACGACCCTTGTCCAGTCGCCAGAACACGGCCCGGGAGTTTGGTCTAGGGCACCGGGCCGTGTCGCGCTGGATGTGTGAATGAGGCCGCTTCTGGCCCAAGGAGCCTGGCAGGGCGGGGCCAGGATCCAATGGAAGGGCACGATTCAGATGACGGCGCGTCGCTTTGGGCCGTCGCGCCACCCTTCGCCCAGGGCTTATATAAAAGGCAGATCGTGAAGCCGTCTGCCCTCTTTCTCTCTCTCCTCCCTCTTGCCTGCCTGCCTCTACTGTCTCCGCCTGTTTGCTGCACCCACTTCTCCGCCTCTCTGCTCCGCCCTCTCTTCACTGCACCTCGTTGTCTGCCTGTTGCTGCATCGACACTCGGGGTTGGTATGCGACAGACGTTTTTCTGGACCAGTGTGGAGCACACATTTCCACGAGTCCTGGCAAAATCATTAAGCATGAGATAACGCGCCGAGTCTTAAGGTGGGATCGCTCAAGCGGAGCGTCCCCAAAGTGTACTGGGTTGCGCGGTTGGCCGACCACGCCAGGTATCGAGAGGCCGTTAGTTCTCATCTGCTCTCCTTCCTTCTGGTTAACTTATCTTCATCGGGTTTGTGTGTGTGTGTGTGTGTGTGTGTGTGTGTGTGTGTGTGTGTGTGTGTGTGTGTGTGTGTGTGTGTGTGTGTGTGTGCGTGTGTGTGTGTGTGTGTGTGTGTGTGTGTGTGTGTGTGATAGCGCCTGTCGTAGCATAAGTTAAGATCGTTGAAGACATAGTGGGATAAGTCTGTTCTGTGTCTGCTTTTGTAAATTGCTTGCCTTTTGTCGCACCCCACAAATTCCTTGCTATCCCTGCTGTACATAATAAACCCCATTCACTGTTCCACATACCTTTCCTTGCCTGATTGTAAATAAATGCTTGTGTAGAAATGTTCCCAGCTCGTTTTCGTCTTTTCCTTCGTTGGTCCAACATGGTCCATATCCTAGCCTTGCCGGGACGTTATCCCCCAACGATCTGTTTTCTAGCCAGAACGTCCTGGGCAGCTACGCTCGACTTCATCTGATCCGGTTTGAACAAGGCCTACCGAGGGCGTGTCCCCCGGTAATTAGATCACATGACCATTTTAGGTAACCGGTTCCATTAGACGGAGGACCCTAAGTCATGTGGTTGAGTTATTGGTGTTCACGGTCGATTAGCGACCCGCCGTGTCATGGAGCTATCTGTGTGCGATGGCTTGCGATTCCGGAGTCTGGTGGGAACCCGATGTAGCTTCCCCCCCCCCCCCCTCGTGGTATCTCACCCTGACCCCGGGTCTGCAACAATATCTAACATGGAAGGATTGATTCGATTTTTGTGAAGTTCCGAATCTGGATCCGAGAATTTTTAAAATTATTTTTTACAATTGAGTGATCGGGCGAAAACGATATAGCACGATATCTCAAAAAAGTTAACAATGGATTCAGACGAAACTTGGTGGATGAGTTGGTTAGGTGACAAGAACAAGCTGATTAAATTTTAGTTCAGGTCCAAATCTAGATCTGGCCTATCAGTGGGATACGAGACGTAAACTTATCAGCCTGACGGAGGTATGAACTCTACCGAGTGCCCTTCCAGTTAGCTTTAGGTTCACGTCAGGATCAAGATCGAAATCCAGATGCCAAGTGTGGATACAAAATGTAAACTGTTCAGCCTGGCGGATGTATGCGCTCCACTGAGTAATGGATCGCCAAAATAG
This sequence comes from Eptatretus burgeri, assembly GCF_056783735.1. NCBI lineage: Eukaryota > Metazoa > Chordata > Myxini > Myxiniformes > Myxinidae > Eptatretus > Eptatretus burgeri. The sequence goes on along the minus strand of NC_140962.1, from coordinate 138,885,546 downwards.
GTGACCCTTATTGTCAGTAATTCTGTGTTTGTTTGGATGTTTGTTCGTTTGTCATCAGCATAATTGGTAGTAAACGTGGGCGGATTTTGACCAAACTCGGGTGGTAGGTACATCTTATGACCGAGTGCTTTGGAAATTGTGATGGTTGCTCGGGATGCTTTGGTTCCCTAGCAACAACCGAAAAAATTCGGTACTGTTCACGCGAAATCAATTCCAAAAGCCATTATCCCACGTAGGGTTATGAAATTTGGCACGAATGATCTCCAGGTGATGCTCTATCAAATATATTCCGGTTTTTGTGATATATGGAATACTTTACCTGCAGCACCCCCTACAATTAGGGTATGCACAAAAATTGGCGAAAATTGAAGGCCCCCTAGCGACCAGGTGAGTGCATCAATATGAATTAAACTTTGCAGGTTCATGGTACTCAATGATGACTACAATTTTTCCTCCGGACATATTGACCGATTTCGCTTAGGTCAGGGGTCAAAGGTCAATTAGTGCAAAAATCGATAATATGCGAGAGCTGGAGGTGCCTTCGCCAAATGCTACTCCTCCTAGGGTTATGGTCTGATGGTCATGAAAATTCACACTCATCGTTTGGAATACATTGTGCACAAACGATCGAGCCAGATTTTTGATTTAGATCTTTGTTCACCCACAGCACCCCCTCGAACTTTGGGGATTTCCGATTTCAAACCGCATTTTCGGTACTTTTCATTCAAATGGATACCGAGTAGTTGTCAGTAGATGGAACTGGATGAGATTTGATATGCATAATCTTAAGGTGATTCCCTATCTGCTATATGACATCCATTTTGCTCTATATCTTATAGTTTCCATGCTCGGCGACCCATCGCCGCCTATCGGCTTGTCTATATGGTATTTCTCCACGTTCACATAGATTATAGACTACCTCTCATCAAGTGTTATTCGATCGTGAGCTACAAAATTTATGAAAAATAAATGGGAAAAGGGGTTCATCGAGCATGTGAATGAGCTCAGTTGCAGCGAGGGCTGATGAGCATCGCAGAAAACAATTATCCTCCAAGTGCATCTGGCTTCACGATATCATGCCTCGACTACAGGAAGACAAACTAGACGAAAAGTGGCTTTCTCACTACAAACAACAGAATTTGTTCACAAACTCCAAAAACTAACCCCAAAAAGTCTGCAAAAATTAAATTAAAAAAATCTACCTGCATACATTTCAAGATGTGTTGCCATTTCAGACTTCTTGGCCTCAGTTGAATTTCCAGGCATGGGTCTGATGAACGGTGGATGAAACCAATGATGTAATAATAAGAATAGATCACGTTAGTTGGACAACAAAGTAATACAGCGCTCTAAAAAAATCATAATATCATTTCCATTCACGATAAATTCTGTAAGTACAAACAAAAGAAAGCCTGTCGCTCTTTGTTTCGTCTCATTTCTACATTTGCACGATCTACATAACATCGAATATCAGTTTACAAAGTGTTTCGTTTTCTGGGTTGTGGTCTATGTATTATTGGCCACAGTTTGCCAACCAGTTGTTTTCACCCGTCACACGATTGTTTGTATTCCTGGAGGGAAATGTAATCTAACTAAAGGGGCACTCGGTACAGCGCATACCTCCGCCACACAATGCCTGATCGAGTAGAACAAATCGGGCCCAATAAATTTGTGAAATATCATGCTCTATATCGTTTTTGGCCCCATTGTCTCAATGTGAAGAATCACTTTAAAAATCAAAAACTCTCGTATCTGGATCCGGATCTTTACCAACATCAAATCAGTTCTTCCTTGTCACACACCCAACCCGCCGACCAAATTTCATCTGGATCTGTCCACAACTTTTTGAGATATCCTGCACACACTAACAAACAAGAAAAAGACGTCGGTCGTGCAGAGCACGACACTTACATATTCCACCCCCCTCTCCAAAGTTTGCCATGGATACATCAAATTGTCCATTTCATCAAGATTAAAATTGACAATCTTAATCAAAGCTCAGGTCAATCGGATGAAAAATGATTATTTTTCATCTTGAAATTGATGATTTTAGAAGTTTGAACTTTGACCTCAAAAATAGCTCGTTTCCAAATTCAGCGATTTACTATGCAATTGCTGCTTAATCTTCAGGTTAATCAGATGAAAATTGACCATTTTTCATTCGGAAATTTGATGATTTTGGAAGTTTGACCTTGAGTTGACCTTTTGACCTCAAAATAGTTGCTTTCCCAATTCAGTGTTGAACTTTGCAAATCCTGTTCAACCTCCAAGTTAATACGATGCAAAATGACGATTTTTCAGTTGAAAATTGATTTCAGAAGTTCGACCTTGAGTTGACCTTTTGATCTCAAAAATAGTTGGTTTCCCAATCCAGTGATGCACTCCGCAATTGCTCTTTAATTTTCAAGTCAATCGGATGAAAATTGAGGATTTTAAAAGTCTCGCCGAAGTTGCTGACCTTTGGCCTATATTGATTGACCTTTTGACCTCGAAAACAAGAGGCTTTTTCCTTATGACAAACTCTTCCATATTGTGTAGTTTCGTGAAGATCAGTTTGAAATTGTGACCTTTACGCGATTGACATACAAACAAACAGACAGACAGACAGAATCGTTCCGAATGAAAACTTCTTGCCCTTTGCATGGCCACATACATATATATATATATATATATATATATATATATATATATATATATATATATATATATATATATATATATATATATATATATATATATATATATATATATATATATATATATAGTTTGACATCGTCAATCGAATATGATGCAATTACATACGTCAGATGCGTTGCCTTGGTGTGACCACAGTAATAGTTTCTGGCAATGTCACTATCTGGAAACATTCTGGTAACCAATCTGTAAAAGTGATGAGTGATGGCAAGTTGTGCTCAATCACGAATCCCTGGAAAAGCACGTCCACATTTATCACTGACTTTGATTGGTCTTGTGGCCTGAAACATTCCCATCACCGATGTCTTTGCGTTGGATTTTTTTTTCCTTCTCTGTGCTGAGATGTCTTGTCACGTCATTGTACCCACCATGGCTGATGGAAAAAATTTGTTCCACAAAGTTGGCAGAAAGCATATTTTTCCGCCTTCCACGACAACTGGATACAGCTGTGGTTGTCGGTCCACGTTATCCCAACGTGGTGGGGGCGTTTCCTTCGGATTCGGCCTGGTCGGATCCATTTTTAAGGAGCCCAGGTCGAAAAACCAGTTAAAACCAGTACACATTTTCAACTGGTCTCTATTGGTTCTAATTGGTCTTTAACTGGTCTCTATTGGTTTCAACTGGTACCAGTTAAATTCAGTCAGAATTCCAATTTCCCAGTTGAAAAAAACCAGTAGCTCATATTTGTACCAGTTAAAGTCTTACTGGTCCCAGTTGCAATGTACTAGTCTCCCAGTTGATACCAGTTACAATGTACTGGTCCCAGTTGATACCAGTTACCCAGGTCAAAAAACCAGTAAAGACCAGTAGCTTACTGGTCAACTGGTACCAGTTGAAATCCAGTAGCCAACTGGTACCAGTAAAGCCAGTTGGTTTCTTACTGGTTTTAATATGGAAATTGGAATAGAGTGATATATATTACCAGTTGAAATACAATTGTATTTAACTAACTGGTATCAACTGGGACCAGTACATTGTAACTGGTATCAACTGGGAGACTAGTACATTGCAACTGGTATCAACTGGAACCAGTAAGACTTTAACTGGTACAAATATGAGCTACTGGTTTTTTCAACTGGGAAATTGGAATTCTGACTGAATTTAACTGGTACCAGTTGAAACCAATAGAGACCAGTCAAAGACCAATTAGAACCAATAGAGACCAGTTGAAAATGTGTACTGGTTTTAACTGGTTTTTCGACCTGGGTAGTTAAATACATTTGTATTTCAACTGGTAATATATCACTCCATTCCAATTTCCATATTAAAACCAGTAAGAAACCAACTGGCTTTACTGGTACCAGTTGGCTACTGGTTTTCAACTGGTACCAGTTGACCAGTAAGCTACTGGTCTTTACTGGTTTGTTGACCTGGGAGAGTCAGCGTAACAGCACGTTACCCGTTAGGCTCGAAGTGGAGACCATCATAACCTGGCTGTGTATCTCCCATCCAAGCATCCTCGCATGCCAGTCCACAGGTAACCATAAAATACGTTATCAAGTTAACCGACCACAGAACCACTCCCTCGGCACAACTCGACTCGTACTGTTCGTGCACAAATCGGTCGACGGGCCGAGTGATGCTGCGGGCCGTTCAACCACAGGACCGACACACAATGGCCCCTCTTTGTGCAATATATTCTGGGAGTTCAACTCCACACAACAATTCCTGCGTAATTCAATGTTAGCGACTTTGGAAAGGGGTCGTTTTAAGAGGACGAAGATCAGAACGTTATTAGACTGTACGAAGTACTGCGGTCTCGACCACTTGGGCTGAAAGACACTGTCATTGTTCAACATTTTCACCAACAAGAGCATTTGTTCATTCAACCGGGCGTAGTGGCGTGCGCCTGTAATCCGGCTACTCGGAGGCTTGGGTTGGAGGATCGCTTGAGGACGGGGGCTCTGCACTGGGCAGGGTGTAGAGCAGCCCGGAATCATGGCGAAATCCTGATCCCTGTGTCGTAAGAGGCGACCAGGGTTGCGTCAAGAAGGGCATCCGGCGTAAAACCTGTGCCAAATCAGTGTGCGGATCATAACGGATGATCCGCTGTGGCGACCCCTAACGGGAGCAGCCGAAAGACGAAAACACACAGCATTCGTTCATTCATTCACTCCCCATTCATCACTTCACACGGAAACCTCTTTGATTCGCCCATCGCTTCGATGGCATAACAGTCTGAGAAACTTCCAATGATGCAAAGGTGATAAAGTACAGGCTGTATCCATGAGGGGGCTTTGGAATTTGGGCCAAGTATGGACGGAAAACAAATGACCTACTGTTCCAAAATAAAAATTAAAGAAAAGCCTGAAGAAGAACGTTCCCCGATCTACAAATGCTGCAGCCCGATGTGCATCCGATAAATTGAATGTACTTTTCAAGCGTCGACTTACCTGCAGGCTTGTCCGACTGTCTGAAAAGGGGCAAGCCGATTGTCTACATAACAATAGGTCAATCCTTTTTTATTGAATATGACCGAAATACAAAATTGTGCCAGAAAGGCCGAATAACAGATCACGTGAAAAGGAAAGGCAGGTTTCCGAGGCGTCCTTGCGGTGAGTTTTCCGGTGCAATTTGATTCGGATTGAGAGCATACCTGAGTTCACATGATATGGTGGATTCGATGTCAGGTGGTGCATTGAGATTCCATTTGGTGTTTGCATTCCATGCTTATCATCAACGATCAGCAGACTTCCCTGCCTCCAATGAAGCATAGGACACAAAATTAATGGTCATTATGGTTGCCAGGTGGAACGACGGTACAGGCAGTTTTAATGAGCCCCACTTATCCACAGGCTTGCTTTAAAAGTTTTGTAGGACCGACCATAATAGCACAGAAACTGGGAAAAAAACTAACACTGGAAATAGATATCCGCATAGCCGTTCACGTAGTTCATCTTCAGCTTTCATTTGACGAGCACAACTGAAAGTGGTTGTAAAGAAAAGGTCGGATTGATGGCACAGGGTGTGACTTGCTTCTACACAACAGATAACGGAAACAGATCGGTTTCGAAGATTTGCTTTTTACGTGTACAAGTCAGTGCTACGGCTAGCACAGCCACGGTGCAGACAATCCCAAGTTTAATTCTGCAGTTAGAAAATGTTGTTGTCATCGAATCCAAGCCATGTTTCAAACAGTGACATGGACACCTGGTCTGCAGTAAGAGGAGAACAGCAGAGCACCGACGAAGGAGTTCACTTTATGCAGCATTGTTGTTCTTCTTGTATGATGATCTCAACCATGTTTCAGACTGTACCATGAACAACTAATCCATAATAGGAAGAGAACAAAGGAACCCCCACTCGATGGTTGGACTTTGCAGAGCCCCGACAGTTGGTAAGGGCAAGAATTTCAAGTTTGGCATGGGTCCCGGCATAGAACGACCTACCCTCCAGAGACACCCTTGCGGGATCCATAACACTCCCCCCCCCCCCACCAACCCTGGCTTAACGTCCCATCTGGTGGGCGAACGGCGCAGTCACTGGTGCAACACCATGATGGAAGTTTATAATCAGACCAGGAAACAAACCCAGACTACAGAGCAGAAAGGTCAATTCACTCCCTTTGAGTAATAGCCAGCCCGCTAGTTTAATAATGAAATTACCAATAGGTAACACATTGCACAGCAATATAATAACATGCTGAATATGAAAAGTTTCCCACAACTCTGACGTTAGGGTTGACATAAATCTGGCACATCAAATTAGACAACTACCGATGGTTCAGTAGTTCGAGTTAAGTCTGAGTTCATAGTCAAAGTATCCTTTGGCTTTAATGATCTGATTGTTCGTTATGTTCACATCACAAAAGTTTATGGTGTGCAGACCATCCGAATACACAACAACACCGACTGTGACGCATCGGGAAGCTCAAAATGTAGTTGTGAACACTGAGAATCAATGCCAGAAAGGTCGCTATACCATCGCAAGATGCTGCCAAATAGTTTTGCTATTATGTGCCAACAGCAGGGTCAAGATATGAACCTACGACACCAGATTACCGGACTGGCATACATCGCATGCTATGATAACGGATGTAAAAAGGTACACAAGAAAAGGATGTTTGTTTCATCACATCGACTGCTTCAAAGACGTGCTCGTTGTGGCTCAACTGGCTCAGCCTGTGTTGCAATTAAGCAATTGCAAGTTGAAATAGTAAAGGCTTTCAAGATCATTGGAATCTCTCACGATGCAGCTGAGTCAATGGGCCAACCACGTCGCCATCGCCGACATGTCGGTGATCTCTCTGTCTTCTTCCACCTCATTTCTGGTCTTGTACCCTCTGCCCTCTCCACCAGCAACCCCTCCTCGTGAAACTTCCTCAACACAGAACCACTGCTCACCTCCACTCATTTATTCCTCCGTTTTCTCGCTGGTGGAACCATCTTCCACACTCTCTTCAATCTCATTGTTCTCTCCTTCAAGACAGCTGCTCACCACCATCTCAGGTCATCCTCCATCCAAAGCCATGATCTTTTCTACACCCATTAAACCACCCCAACCCCTCCCAAAATTTTGCTGATGTATCCATGTTGTCCAACCCTTGCGTTCTCCCCTAACCATCATCGTTACCTGCATGCCTTGTTTGTCCGTCTCTGTCGACCTTCTCCGTCTGCCATGCTATTGGTGTTTCCCCTTTCTACTGCTGTTCCCTTTGTTACGTTGTGCCCTGGTTTGTTCTGTGCCCTCAATCTTCCACGATCCTAGACCATGAAAAAACATATAACAAGAAAAACAAAAGGGAGAAAAAGCAAATCAGCGAATCTTTTGTTGTTGGGTGATTTTGACGGCACCCTATGATCGATGGGTGACCTGCCCACAGATAATTTTCAGGTGTGCAAGTGTTCACGACTTGAAGCGGATGACGTCCCGCACCTGGGCTATGAAACACAGACAGATGCAAGTTTCGTTTTACTTAAATCTGTTAACTTATTTACTTAAACACAATGTACTTACTGAACACATGTTCTTGCATTCAACCTGCACATCTCATTTAAATCTACTGGCAGGGTCTATGTGCTGATGTAGGCTGGTAGGATGCTTGCTTGCATGCTCACCAATTAGCTGTACATATCCTGGGTATAAATGTCGACCCAGCTCGAGAGTACCATTCGGTGTTTCACAGGCAGGGCAATTCTTCAATGTGTGTGCTGTCCGTCGGATGGACGTTAAAACTGGATTGTCCCGTCTGTCGTCATTAGTTGGTGGATGTTAAAGATTTTCCAGGGTCTTTCGCAATGACGTAACTGTCACCTTCGGTCAAACGTCAAGTCTGGTGAGCCGGTTCGTGAAAGATTTGGTCCTAAAATGTTGCTCGGCTGAGCCCAGAAAAAAAGTGGGAATCATCGGGGGCGTTAAATGGATGCTTGGAGAGTATATGCCGACGCATCAACCTCAAGGTCTTTTAAAATGTACAATGGGATCTTTCATATTTACAGGACGAGAGAGAGGGTATATTTAGATTAAGGGCTCCTCGAAAGGGCAACTGGCATCATGATGCATTGCCTGTTACCTGAACAGCTTTGGAATGGCAGATGGAAATGACCTTGGAAAGCATGATAGCAGGTGAGCGATTCCACCAGTATAATGAAGCCATAAACAGAACACAATAACCACCATCTCAACAACTTGTGCAACTCGTCACATGCTCGGCAAGTTGCGGATTAAGCCAGAGATCTGAGAGGGAGCAAGCGAAAATAAACATAATGGTCTCGCATCACGTGGTCCACAGCAAAATCGCCATTTTGAATCAACCGTAAAAACCGCCATATTGTCTGTCCGTCGCGATGACGATGTCCAGCGGAGACCGAGTTGTCCCGTCAGTTTGTCACGCATTTTCTCATGAGCATACAGTGGTTACAACTGAATTGTGGAACAAATTATGCAGCCATACACCGAAGACATCGCGTTACAAAAACCTGCAGAATACAGGAAGTCACGAGAACTCTTACAAGCGAACAACTTTCTCAGATTGAAGAACTAGTCTTGCAGGTAGAGGCTAGCATATATCTAGTGTAGGAAACCGGCAGAACACTGGTTGAGGCGTGATAACCACCGTGTGAAGAGAGAAGTTGACATTTGGGGCGTTAACCCTCTTTTGCTCCAACGAAGGGTTACGGTCTGAAATGCCATCTTCTTGCTTCCCACGGCAGTTCGTATACTTCAATCAACGTCCTGTTTCATTTCATTCATTGTTCTGCCTTTCTAAAATGTTAATGTATATATATATATATATTTTTTTTTTTTTTAACCTTTGAGGTACACGGATAGTTAAGTCGATCGTTGGGATGGGTGCACTCGCTCAAATACACCCACGTGCTCCAAAGGCAACTAAATCCTTTAATTCGCGTGCTTTAACCAAATTCCACGCTTTGTAAACAAAGATCACATTACACGTTCTGGAATGCACCAGGTGAACCGTCAGTAAATGAATACATCCCTTTTGTCGCCAAAAAGGTTGAATTCACAAATCCTCTTCAGACAAACGCTTTGCCGTAACACACAGGTGTACCAATGGTGTTGCCGTAACACACAGGTGTACCAATGGTGTTGCCGTAACACACAGGTGTACCAATGGTGTTGCCGTAACACACAGGTGTACCAATGGTGTTGCCGTAACACACAGGTGTACCCATGGTGTTGCCGTAACACACAGGTGTACCAATGGTGTTGCCGTAACACAAAAGTGCCATTTCAAGTGCAGAGAAAGACCCCAAATCATCATCGTGAGGAACCCTGTCTCTGCATGTGTTGTTGTTTCGATGCTGATTGCATCATTTTCTGGAAGCACAGCTGTGCCGCTGATGCAGCGCCCCTGTTACAAGAAAGCTGGTACTTATTTTACTGACCTTGGAAGGATGACAAATTGAGTCAACCCACCTGATGTTATTTCAACAAGTAGACAGGGGCTCAAACTCAAAACCCAAAGATCATAACCCTGCCACCTTTAACCGTTAAGCCAATACCAGTTTTTTTTTTTTTTTAATTAACATGTGTAATGTGTGGACATTCATTTCTGTGGCTCAGGAGCAGACCCCTCGAGGCTCGTACTGGTATATCAAAAACACCTCTCGCGACAACGGGATGAGAAAAATAAGAAACCACAACATGACTATTTTTGTTTAAAACTAAAATAAAAGCCTGGGTGTAAATTGAGGTTTGTTTATAGAAAAGAAAACCCAAAATGGTATCTCTTCTGGCCCTTCAACCACATGACCCCTTAATCATTCACTCGATCATCCCCGACAGAGTCAAGAGTGTTGACTAACCTGCTTCTCACTTCATCTCCCCTCCACTCCTTTTCGCCCACTGGTGCCATCACCTCTCTTTGTTCATACAATCAAGCCATTTCTTCCGGGTCCTTCAATTAAGCAATTACTTCCAGTCATTTAAGGTGGAAACTTTTATCTATCCCCCACACATCAGATGTCAAATGTACAACCCCCCCCCCACCTCCTCCCAATCAAAATCCACAACTTAACTCAATATTTAAACATCTACTTTAAGCCTGTAACTGTAACCTTCCAACATTTCCAGGAGCCTCAATGTTTGTAAATAATAATAATAATAATAATAATAATAATTGTAATATAATTTAATGAAATGAATTCATAGAATCATGGTGGCACACTAACAGTAAAACTTAATGAAAAGGAAACAGAGTTAGTTGTCAGGTTGTTTGCTGATGAATCGGATCACTCGAATCATCTGTTACACGTTGTTCTCAGCGTTTATTTTCCCACCAGAATAGTTTGCCAAACCGACGACGATTGTGTTTATTCTGAGCAAAGTTCCGGATGATTGCAACCGGGAAGGATGCAAGCCCATCAAATGGTCGGGCATCACTGTGCACAGAGTGGGGGGCACAGGGGTTAAGCTCCATCAGGAACAGATCGAAGGAGGACGACAGAAGTACAGGATAGTAAATAAAACGTAAAAAAAAACAAACAAACTGGTTTCTCGTTTTCTCATTTTCTAGTAAAACATAGAAGGCAAACGTCCAAAAGCAGTAGCATTCTAACTTCGCAGTGAAGGGTTCCAGTTACAGTCCTTTGGCTGACCCGTTGTGGTCGTGCTGAGCGATCTTCAAACCGGACTTGAGAAGGTAATGAAAACAAATTGGAGTTGACAGGCAAACATTTATTCAATGGCAGTATATATGCATAGTCATGGTCAAGATGGATCAAGTACATTCCAGAAGCTGCTGATCGATATTCATGCGACGTGCTTTCAGCAAGTTCTGTAATTAATGAGTTTTTGAAAATGATTCCGATTAGTTTTTCAACAGGTTTGATGTTCAGGGTTTTCGAGAGGCGGCGGCGGACGTGATGCTTATCTGCACATGCCACCCGACTTTGCCTATCTGTGCTGATGTTTACGTATCCTGCTGTCAGACGTACTACTCAGGCTAAGTAAGAACTACCGAGCTTTAAAACTCTATCTGAGGCCACTGGTAAGGACTGGACCCGTGCTGGATTATTCACTTGAATTTCAGGCTTCGGAAGGCTGGCAGGTTGCACGTTGCACCAAAGGAGGCAAACTTGCCACGGCCTCCCGCTCACGGTCATCCCAGTAGAGAAATGAACATCACGAGGCCCAGGAACTGGGTCAGCAGGATAACGGGTGTTGCCACTGACCAGACAGGCCACAAGGCCACGGTTAGGCTGGGAACATCAAAATAACATCAGATGCAAGTAGGTTATATTACTGCAAAAGGAAAGATACACCCCACCCCATCACCCCCATCCCGAGCATAAACCCTGAAATAAAAAAAAGGCAAATCCTTACATAAAGCAGTAATGGAAGCAGCTCACCAGAAACCACCAGTGATGAACGAGGCGGTGGATATGGGGACCAGGTAAGGGTTATAGGCGTCATAGTCTGGCAATTTTCGAAACCACTCCAGGTAGAGGATGCAATAACAAGCAATGGAGAGACTCAGGCCGAGTAGGCTGATGCCAAACTTCAACCACCAGCTGGGGGGTGATGGGAGTTGAGGAGGGTGCAGAAATAAAATCGACATTATCAAGCGTGGCAGCTGCAAGGCCCAATCCAGAACACGAGGGAAGAGGTGAATAGGCGGCTAAGATAACATACAACCCAACGCATCCAAACAATCGCAGCTGCTTCAGCTGTTCAACCGGCAAAACGAACCGAGGTTTCTCCAAGCACATTGGGCCTCGCACACCATTCACCAAGTGACCTGGGGTGACAGCAGCTGGTCATCCTCGAAAGGTACACATTTTGGGAAAAGCATCCATGACTAGCCCTGACCCATAAGCAAGAGGGTGGCAGACGAGGTTTGAGAGAGAAATTGCAAAGAAAAGAATAAAAGGCTTGTTTAAAACAATTGCATGAGACTGAATTGTAAGGATAACTGTCAAGAACGACAAGGGCACTCTGCAGAGCGCAAACCTCCGCCACGTAATGCCTGATCCACGAGAACATATCGGGCCCAAACCATTTTTGAAATATCATGCTATGGAGTTCTATATCGTTTTTGACTCTGTCTCTCAATGGTGAAGAATCAATTTAAAGATTAAAACATACGCCCGAAAAAGTCTCTGTGACATGCACACACGCACGCACGCACACAATGATATATTCAAACACATCAATTTATGAAGAACAAGAAGGTATATACAGAATTGTGCTACTACATGGAAAACAGCATCCTGGTTGCCATGGCAACCACTTTAGATGACGAACGTATGTAGCGACACACCGTCTCCACAGTCTGTACCTATGTACCAAATATGAAACGTGAAAGTTGAAAACTTTGGGAGTTAGAGTGCGGACAGGAACGGACGGACGGACAGACAGACAGACGGACAACCGGTATCACATAATACGCCCCGATATGTATATATATATATATATATATATATATATATATATATATATATATATATATATATATATATATATATATATATATATATATATATATATATATATATATTGTTGCGGTATTCGCGCCCGCCGGCGTGCGACGGCCACGTAACTCGAATCGCGGCACGTCGCCCACCGGACGGACAATCCAGTCGTGACCCTCTCGGACTAACGCCGGGAACCAGTCACGGGTGGACCTTTCGGTCTCACCGCGATCGAGCCAATCAGCCCCCGCGTGGGATAGGGTTGCTCACCGAATTCGACCTACCTAAGTACCCACGCGGAGGGTAGACCGGGCGATCGCACCTCGCCGCAGGTCGACTTCGGACACGGGCCACTTAAGCGACCCGTTCCGTACTATCAGAATAACCGAGCGGTGTTATCGTCGACCTCGACGGTTCGATTAGTTATCGGGCGTATTCAGCCCACTACCAACCCTTTACGTGAAGCAAGATGAGGGTTCAATGGGGGAAAAGACGAAGCGAAGCGGGAGAACAGTTCAACAATAAAGCACATTTATTCGCGGCACACGGGAAGCACACAAATACAATTCCACCAAATGCACACAAAAAAAAGAAAACACAATTCCATTTACACAAAAAGCAAATATAAAAGCGAAAACACAATGCAGAGCTAATACCGACTACCGAGCACACGGCAACACTTATACAATTCTACTTCACAGACGGCGCCGACAACACATACCCAAAACCAAGGAAAAGAACATCCCCAAGAATGAGGCAGGCCTGAGGCCGAGACCGGGTCGGGCCTACCCGTCTGGTGATGAGACGCGGAGCGGCGATGGCCCCGCAACCCGCGGGCCTCGTGGACAGTGCCTGGCAGGGGGTGGGAACGGGGCCCCCTTGGTCGCACTATCTCAGCGCGGGGGGAAACAGGAGGGGGTTGCTGATGCTCGGGGTATAGAGGATCTTTATTATCCCTGGTGTGCGTCTCCACCTCGGCCAGGTCGCGCTGCCGGCCTCCCTCGGGCGTGCAGCTCCTGGCACCGACGCGAGCACCCCCTCCCTCGTCCGACTCTCTTCAGCTTCTCCAGCCACTGCAGGCTTCGGGCTCCAGACTTCCACACTCGTCCCCTCCGTTCCGACTCCTTCTCGTTCTCGTTCTCCTTCTCGTTCTCGTCCTGCTGACTCCTTCTTGCTGACTGACGAACACCGTCCTTTTATCCCCCCGTAACTTCGCCTTTGACCCCCTCCCTTTGACCTTTCACCTCGCTCCCCATTGGCCCGAGAAAAAGTGGGCGTGAAGGCTTTTTGATCCACAAATTTGCATATATCGATCGTTCTGGAGGCGGGGCCAAATCGCCCCTCGCTCACCGATTGGACGGCAAAAAGTGGGCGTGTGTCGTTTTTGATCCGTTTTTGAAGCACAAAATCCGTGATTTTGTACACGCTGTTCGACGCGCGTTCTGCATGAGTCCAACACCGGTACCCACAGCGGGGCAAGAACGGTGGCGATGCTACGGTTGCGAGGTGTGACGGGAAGGTCGTGGCGGTTGTGGTGAAGCGGCGTTGTGGTTGGTGGTTGATGTTGTGGTTGTGATGGTAATCATGGCGGTTGGTCCAAAATAAAGATAGTAAAAGAAAAACGGCTATCCTGAAGAGTCGCAGCACGTATAAATGACATGTATTCCCACTAGACAACGGGTTTGGGCCTAACTACACATGCACTTACCAAGATACCTCACCTAAGGGACCTGAATGGTGGTTTGCGAATCTGGTAACCACAACACTACCCCCTTCCCTTTTTACAGACTCGTCCCGAGTCGTCAAATTTTCGTGTGCCATCATGTGTAGTTTTCCCCTAGTACACTTTACCTACGGATCCCTGAGTGCGACATTCATGGTATTCGTGTCCCCAAAATAAATAACCTGAGGGCTGCGTAACTACCTAAACAAACTCACTCACACGGACGACTTAAATAAAATTGCCGGCGCTACACAGACATGCCGGGGGGGCGCACTCATATTTACAGTACATCTTACCTTAACTTACAAATTTTACACTAAACCATGGCCCAGGATCAATGAACTCTGCAAAAAGAAAGCAGTTAGCAGGGAGCCAGGCTGCCCGCATGCAGTCTCTGGCTCAAAACAATGCAGGTGACAGGGAACGTGGCTGGCTGCTCACACGCAGTCCAAGGCCTTCCCTTTTGAACTGAACGCAGTGAACCACAACGGTGCTTGGGCTGCACAACGCAGTCTCCGTGCCAGCTCAAGTGGCACACGTAATGAGCACAACGAATGGATGCATGAATGGACACAAACACGGTGCACGGGCCGCCACTGCAGGTCCGTGTTGTAGCCGCCAACAGGGCAGTTCTTGCAGCTTGCAAACTGTTGCTTTCTGATCCTGGCGCACATGGAAACGAACAGGGGGGGGGGGGGCAAAGCAAAAATTGAACGGGGCTGGTGAACGTGGGCAGTGGGCATGGCATGGCAAAGGCAGCAGGCAAACACAGCCCGCAGAAGAAGGCCGCTGCAGGCAAACACAGCCCGCAGAAGAACTGGCCGGCACAGGCCTCGAAGAAAAACAGCCAGCAGATGAACTGGCCGGCACAGGCCTTGCAGCACACAGCTGCCGATGAAGTTGGCCGGCCTCCGCCTTGAAGCAAAACACGGCCAGCCGATGAAGTTGGCCAGCTCTTGCCCTTCAGTGGAGGTTGGTGGAGGGAGTGCGGTGGTGCTGGCCACTCGGAAGGCGGGCTCGGACCTACCTACCTGTCTCCCTCCCAACCTATCGCCTTTGCCTGTCACTGTACATACCCACTCCCTTAATTTGTCAAACCCCAATTTAGCCCCAACTTATTTTTTTGTTGTTTTTATTTTTACTCCCCCACTATAAATCGTCCCCTAACCCCCTTTATCGTCCTTGTTCGGCTAACCTATCCTGTCACCTAGCCTACTCCCAACCCCTACGTTCCCTTCCCGGAGGGGAACAAGGGAGAGCTAACGTCCTGTGTCGAGGCCCAACGAAGCCTCAGAATGGCCTCCCCAGAGTTCGGCGATCTATAACCAAAGTGGGTCCAGCGGCCCACAACGACAGCGAGGGGATGGATGGTGCGGAGGGGTACACTTCCTAATCTACCCTATCCATTTAACCGTTAAACTACCCCGGGGCTTTCAACAAGCGCCTCTCGCTTAAACTATTGGTTCTAACAACCCAGATTCCCGTCGCCTGTGTTGGTGTCCTCACAATTTCGGGCCTCGCCCCCCCAATTTTCTCTCCGTGCCCTCACACGGTCTCCTGGCTGGGACACGTGGCTCCCTTTGGCAGGCACGACCCTCTGCCGAATCTCCCGCTATGGCACCCCCGGGCACTACACTGCCTCCGAGCCTACCAGCTCCCTAACACCGGGGAGTGCCCCCCATGGCACCTCCCCTGAAACGCACACGTGGCAGGCCGGCCTCCCGGGCCCCTTTCCGAGGGTCACCCGTGCCCACAACACTGCCCACGCGGCTAATGGCGCCCCGGGCCCCGCACCAAGCAGGCGCACCCGTGCCCACTACTCTATCCCGGCCCCCCATGGGCCCATGGCCTACCGCGGCCGACTAGCCTGGTGCCCGGGGTACCCACTCAGCGATACTCACCTTTCGCAGCCACGCTCCCAAGCCCGTCAACAGGGCTCCTGCACCCCTCCAAATGGGTTTCGAGCCTACATTCCCACCAACAGCAAAACGACCTCCATTTTGTAATTTGACTAACCCAGCTAACTCACTCTACACTGACCCCGGGGTCCCTTGGGCGGGAGTCACTCCTCCCCCCAATCACTCATCGCACCATGCATTCCCCATTCGCTCCATACACACAGACCCGCTGGCCTCACTCACTCACCAAGCACATGCTTCCACTTCACTCACCAACTCTTCAACACACACACCGCTGAACTCTGCCATCCTCCTAACTACATCCCCTAACTAACTCGTGCTCCCACGTCGTCCCTTACACTAAAGCACGTTCCTTTTAACTCTACGTAGCTAAACTACGTCCCCTCTACACATTCACAAGTCTGTCCATGTTCTCAAATGTCCCAAATAACTTTTATTTCCCAACCTAAAGCTCACTAAATCCCTCTACCTAATCCATTCCACGGACTCCATGAGGACTTACCCCTGCCCCATGAAGTCGGTCTAGCTAAGCTAACCCTTCCCCCTAACTAGTTTCCATCCTGTGCCCAGGTAAGGGGGTCTTTCACCCCTTGCCCAGGAATCCTGTACACCCGAAAGTGAGGCTTGCTTTTTTTTTTTTTTTTTTTCCCCATGCGCAGCACCTGCGCGGCAACTCAGAGCTCGCGCACTTTGCACCTGCCCGTGACGTCATGCAGCTGCACGTGTTCCTCGTCCCTCCTTGGACGGGACCATCCGGCAGAGATACCCCTCCTGCCGGATTCCAACCACACGTGCAGCCATGACGTCACCGTGCGCAAAAAAAAAAACACAAGCCCCACGTCTCGAGCGGTTTCCCACGCGAACACATGTGCTTTGCCCGTTGGAGCTGAACACACACGATCGCGTGGAGAACCCGTCCGGTCCAAATCCATTTACCTGCCTAAACTTTGTCCGTCCACGGGATCGGCAAATCCACCGCGTGCGTTTCCGGACCGGGACTTCACTCTCGCAAGCGAGCACGTGGTGGTCTCGTGCGTTGCACAGCACGAACCGCGTGCTCACTGCTGGGTGAACCCGGCACGGTCCTCGAAACAACCACAGCCGCTACTCGGCTTTCTCTCCTCTGTCGCCGTCTCCGTCTCCATTCCACACACGCATACCTGCGTGTTACGACGCACACAGTCCACTCCATCACATTCACACGGGGAGACGCGGCTGCGTGCTCCCGCATGCCAACCGACATCTCCCTCTCATACCGCTCTCTCACACACACGGTCTCCCTTGCACACAGCGACCTTGCACACGGCCGTTCACTCACGCACGGTGCCTCACCACTCACACAAACCATACTACTTACACACGCGGGGGCACTCACCCGCGGTGCCTCATCCACACTGGCCGTTTCACTCACACACACGGCCTCTTCCACACACGGTGCCTCATCCACACACCGTCCCTCACTCACACACGCGGGGGCACTCACCCGCGGTGCCTCACTCATACTGGCCGTTTCACTCACACACACGGCCTCACTCACACACGGTGCCCCATCCACACCCGGCGTGCTGGGAAGCACGCACTCTGGCACCATCGCCACCACACCACTCACACACGGGGTCGCTTCCACACACGGTGCCGCACTCACACACGCGGGGGCACTCACCCGCGGTTCCTCATCCACACACGGGGGGGCACTCAACCGCGGTGCCTCATCCACACACGGCCCCTCACTCACACACGCGGGGGCACTCACCCGCGGTGCCTCATCCACACACATGGCGACACTCACACACGGTGCCTCATCCACACTGGAGATTTGTGTCCCCACAAGGGTCTCCGGGGCCTCTACACCCCCCAAGCTCTCCGTGCACCCGTCCACAGCACCCGTCCTCTCAACCTCGCAAAGCACGACCGAACTCACCTGGTCGTGACTCGCCTCAAGGGGGCATACTCCCTCCCCTCGTTCCTGGAGGAGGCCATCCCGCTGCTCGCACCGGGTCCCTACACGCTCCGCGAGCTCACCCCCATTATCCTCCACTACCTCCGTGTGTGTGTGTGCGTCACTTACCCCATCTTCATCGTGTAGTCTTCCCTCTATTTTTTCTGTCTCCCGTGTCTCTGCCAACTCTTCACCCTTTACCTCCCTTGTCTCAACTATTATTTCCGTTGTCGTCACCTCGTGTCTCGTCTCACACGTTTTGGTCTCCCCATTTAATTTTTCCCTTTCGGTCATCGTC
The DNA here is from genome assembly GCF_056783735.1 of Eptatretus burgeri. Lineage (NCBI taxonomy): Eukaryota > Metazoa > Chordata > Myxini > Myxiniformes > Myxinidae > Eptatretus > Eptatretus burgeri. Next base: position 138,867,098 of record NC_140962.1, on the reverse strand, counting down.
ACGACCCTCGCCCAACACGTTCCACGAATTATTTTTTCACCCGCCTCCACCGCGGGCCTGTCAGCCGTTGCACCCCCACCCAGCTCGTTTGCTCCCACACGTGGAGTCGCCATTTTTATCTCCCCGGTCACGGCCTTCATGCCCGCCTGCAGGCTTCGGCCCATGTTCTGAGTCTCACCCCGTAGCTCTTTCATTTCCTCCTTCATGTTTGTTTCCATTCCGTTCATTTTTGTATCCATCTTTTCGTTTATTTGTTGTGTATTCGCATCCATCGTCGTTTTCACTTCATTTGTATTTGTATCCATCTTTTCGTTCATGCCTTTCATTTCGTTTTTCATATTCGCATCCATCTTCGTTTTTACTTCGTCCATTTGCTTGTTCATGTTCGCAATCATCTTCGCTGTCGTTTCCGCATACATTTTTGCCAGCATGGTGTATAGCTGGGTCATGTCGGGTGCGCTTGGGTGAGCCGTTTCGGCAGGGGTCGGGGAAGGGTTTTGGTGGAGAGGGGGGGGGGAGGTGTCATACACCGCGGCCGCTGCCGCACCCACCTCAGGTTCTGGGTTCAGTTGGGCGAGTCCGTGTTCCTGCACAATCAACATTTCCTGCTCGGGGATTCCATCCTGTGCCATGGATTCTACATTACTACACATATACATTTCTAATACCCCCGGCTCCCGCTCGCCTTGAGACGCCATCTTGCTTCTCGTGAAGGGTTAATTTGCTCGCTCGTAATTTGGAGGGAATCGGGGGTCGCTTCTCTCACCCCTGGACCGATTCCCGTGAATTTAGCCGGAGACAGGAGAGCCCGTTTTCCTGTTCTCCGATACCAGTGCCGCGAGGAGGGCGATGAATTTGTATCGCACGACCTGACACCAGTGTTGCTGTATTCGCGCCCGCCGGCGTGCGACGGCCACGTAACTCGAATCGCGGCACGTCGCCCACCGGACGGACAATCCAGTCGTGACCCTCTCGGACTAACGCCGGGAACCAGTCACGGGTGGACCTTTCGGTCTCACCGCGATCGAGCCAATCAGCCCCCGCGTGGGATAGGGTTGCTCGCCGACCCGACCTACCTAAGTACCCACGCGGAGGGTAGACCGGGCGATCGCACCTCGCCGCAGGTCGACTTCGGACACGGGCCACTTAAGCGACCCGTTCCGTACTATCAGAATAACCGAGCGGTGTTATCGTCGACCTCGACGGTTCGATTAATAATCGGGCGTATTCAGCCCACTACCAACCCTTTACGTGAAGCAAGATGAGGATTCAATGGGGGAAAAGACGAAGCGAAGCGGGAGAACAGTTCAACAATAAAGCACATTTATTCGCGGCACACGGGAAGCACACAAATACAATTCCACCAAATGCACACAAAAAAAAGAAAACACAATTCCATTTACACAAAAAGCAAATATAAAAGCGAAAACAATGCAGAGCTAATACCGACTACCGAGCACACGGCAACACTTATACAATTCTACT
>NC_140962.1:138560613-138855613 GCF_056783735.1 Eptatretus burgeri | reverse complement strand
AATTTATGGTGAATTCAAATAGAGGAATCCCCAACCAATCAACAGTGGATTCAAATAGAGTAATCCCCAACCAATCAACAGTGGATTCAAATAGAGGAATCCCCAACCAATCAACAGTGGATTCAAATAGAGGAATCCCCAATCAACAGTGGATTCAAATAGAGGAATCCCCAATCAACAGTGGATTCAAATAGAGGAATCCCCAACCAATCTACAGTGGATTCAGAGAGTAATCCCCAACCAATTTATGGTGGATTCAAATAGAGGAATCCCCAACCAATCAACAGTGGATTCAAATAGAGGAATCCCCAATCAACAGTGGATTCAAATAGAGGAATCCCCAATCAACAGTGGATTCAAATAGAGGAATCCCCAACCAATCCACAGTGGATTCAAATAGAGGAATCCCCAACCATTCCACAGTGGATTCAAACAGGCGAATCCCCAACCAATCTCCAGTGGATTCAAATGGAGGAATCCCCAACCAATCTCCAGTGGATTCAAACAGAGGAATCCCCAAACAAACAGTGGATTCAAATAGAGGAATCCCCAACCAATCAACAGTGGCTTCAAATAGAGGAATTCCCAAACAATCAACAGTGGATTCAAATAGAGGAATCCCCAAACAATCAACAGTGGATTCAAATAGAGGAATCCCCAACCAATCTCCAGTGGATTCAAATAGAGGAATCCCCAAACAATCAACAGTGGATTCAAATCGAGGAATCCCCAACCAATCCAGTGGATTCAAATAGAGGAATCCCCAACCAATCTCCAGTGGATTCAAATAGAGGAATCCCCAAACAATAAACAATGGATTCAAATAGAGGAATCCCCAAACAATCAACAGTGGATTCAAAGAGAGGGATCCCCAACCAATCTATGGTGGATTCAAAGAGAATAATCCCCAACCAATCCACAGTGGATTCAAATAGAGGAATCCCCAAACAATAAACAGTGGATTCAAATAGAGGAATCCCCAAACAATCAACAGTGGACTCAAATGGAGGAATCCCCAACCAATCTATGGTGGATTCAAAGAGAGGGATCCCCAACCAATCCACAGTGGATTCAAATAGAGGAATCCCCAACCAATCAACAGTGGATTAAAAGAGAGGGATCCCTAACCAATCTATGGTGGATTCAAAGAGAGGGATCCCCAACCAATCTACGGTAGATTCAAAGAGAAGAATCCCCAACCAATCCACAGTGGAAGAGAAGGACCCATCAACCAATCTATGGTGGATTTAAAGAGAATAATCCCAAACCAATCTAAAGTGGATTCAAAGTGAGAAATCTCCAACCAAGCTACGGTGAATTCAAAGAAAATAATCCCGAACCAAGCTATGGTGGATTCAAAGAAAACAATCCCCAACCAAATATCCTGGTGTTGGTTAGCGGTTAGGGTGGTGGCTTGGGATCCTCGGGTCCTGAGTTCAAGCCCTGTTGGCCGCTGAATTAACACCAGGGGGTTGACTCAGCCTGTCATCCTTCCGAGGTCAGCAAAATGAGTACCAGTATACTGGTAACAGGGGCACTGCATCAGTAGCATATCCGCACCCCGAACCAACGATGCAATCAGCAGCCAAAAGGCTGCACACGAAGGGAACGGGTATTGACGGATTTATTAAATCTGGTATTGGTGTGGTGCAGGTGGATGGGATGAATGGCGCATAATTTCCTCCTGCGCATAATTTCCTTGTAATCCTTGTAAACCTATGGTGGTTCAACAGCCTTTGATGGAAGACAATGATTATATTGAACAATGTCTTGGAAAGAGGCCCAGACTATGGGTTAAGAGGCCCAGACTATTGTTAACAGGTCCAGACTATTGTTAAGAGGCCTAAACTATTGTTAAGAGGTCCAGACTATTGTTAAGAGGCCCAGACTATTGTTAAGAGGCGCAGACTATTGTTAAGAGGCCCAGACTATTGTTAAGAGGCCCAGACTATGGGTTAAGAGGCCCAGACTATGGTTTGGAGGCCCAGACTATTGTTAAGAGGCCCAGACTATTGTTAAGAGGCGCAGACTATTGTTAAGAGGCCCAGACTATGGTTCAAGAAGCCCAGACTATTGTTAAGAGGCCCAGACTATTGTTTAAGAGGCCCAGACTATGGTTTGGAGGCCCAGACTATTGTTAAGAGGCCCAGACTATTGTTTAAGAGGCCCAGACTATGGTTTGGAGGCACAAGTCTATACATCTTTAGACAGAACCCCAATGTGGTGTTGAATCAAATCTGCACATTTTAAATGAATTGTTTTGAAGCATGGTTGGTATATTAATTTTATAAAGAAAGAATAAGATAAGACCATGGACGTCACTTCGTGAATATGCAGCCGAGTTAGGATTAGTGGGTTTGGAATATCGGAGTGGGGGGAGGGGAGGGGGGTACTATCACTGGCATACTCCTCCTAAAGCAGCCAACCAGGAGGGTCTTGCATGGTGTTGGATTGTGGGATATTTTTAATGGTATAAATTAAGCCTTGTTAAAAAACAACAACTCGTACTTGCAGTCAACGAGGGGCAAGGTCATGCGGGTACACCTGCCAAAGTAATGTGGTTCATCATAATACATGGCATTTGACCCACAGGTTACAGCATCAGGTGCGGCAAACACCACACTTCTGACCCGAGAGCTCATTAACTGCACAAACACCACCTGTTTATTTCCTTGAATCACCTTGTTAAACCAGTGTTAACAATCATTTGAACTAGATTGGTTGGCACCATGGCTTAGTTGGTTACAGCGCCGGTCTAGTAAACAGGAGATCCTGGGTTCGAATCCCAACAGTGCCTTTTAACCAGACTCGGTGGTGTAACGGTTAGAGCATCTGTTCTGTGTCTGGGAGGTTGGTGGATCGAACCATGGCTGAGCCATACCAAACACTTTTTTAAAAATAAATAAATAAATAAAAAGGTACAGTACGTACATGCTGAGCTTCCTTGCATGATGCTAAGCAAATGAAAGGGATAGAGCACAGACAAACAACCAAAGCACAGGCTTTGATGGGCCGAATGGCCTCCAACTGTGTTGGGTTTCCTTGGAAAGGAACTTATACTGTATTGTATTATAGGTGCTATCATAAAGAAAACAATGCACACAAAGTTTTGCTTCAAATGACACCTCGTGGTGAAATGGCTTGAAAACATTCTGACCATGGATTGCGAAACAAAGCAACAATGGTTGTTTTTCATTGAAAAAAAAAATAAGCCACTGGTAATCACAGGCCAATTAATGAGAAGAGTGCAGAATACAAACATGATGCCACCCTTGGAGGGTTCATGTTCTTCTTCTGCCAATTCTCCCTCACTGTCGTCGTCGTCGTCGTCGTCGTCTTTACTCGTAATAAACTCGGGCAAGAACCCATCGCACCAAAATTATTTTATTTGTCGTCTACAATAAGGCTCATGGTGGAGCTCGTACATGTATCACATGCAGGACAAGGGCATTTGGAAACATCAACGTACGTATTTTACATGAATTAAAAGTTACATTGGTAGATAATGGACAAATCAACACGGTGTACGTGGGATTCAAACACGCAATCCCAACATCGTGAGCGAAGTTCGAAGATGGGAATGCCAACAAGGACCAATCCAAGCTATTTACAAACAGTATCAACTGGAATGTCGTGTTCCACACATGAAAAGCACCGAAAGCTCAGCGTCACCGAGGGTGGCAGCAGCTGTGGGTTAAACCAAGATTGCCCGTACACTCGACTCTCTCACAGCTGAACATTGTTTTCTGCAGTAAATCTCAACACTAAAGCTGTTTGAGAACAAACTCCAAGAATCACAAACACAAGAACTCTTTCCAAAGAAATATTGTTTCCAACAATACGCCGTGTCTTGTGACCGCTTGCGCAGGCTTTTACACATTTCGGAAAAATCAATTTAAACTGGAAAGCATCTCAAAATGCAAAGCCCGTCCGTGTCCGCTTTGTACTCGAACTAACCTTGATGAAAACGACAGTTTAAGAAATTGTACGTTTTATCAATTTGTGTTCTCCAACAATCTCATAATAAAGGTTTGTGGAAGATTTTATGCTGAAAGGTAAATTGGTAAAAAAAAAAAAAAAATGTTACGGCCTGGACATGCACACTGAATCTCATTAGTAGACAAGGATTTTGATTAAAACATTTATGACTGGTCTACCACTTCACCAATGACATCATCCTTACAATCATGTATTCCCCATTGGGAGTAGAATGAGATGAGCCAAGTTTCAAATTTTTCCGATCAGTGGTTTCAGCGATATAATGTTTAAATTTTTTGCGTTTAATCCAAGGTGGCTGCCATACAACGTGACCAATGATGTCACAATTATCATTAATTTTAATTCCACGCGGGGGGGGGGGGGGGGTCGCTCCTACCCTGAAAATTTTGCATCAATCGGACGCATGTAATTGCTGAGAAAAAAAAAAAAAAAAAAAGGCCCCAAAAAATGTTTTTTTAAAAGGGTCGTTGAATAGTCGTTGAATTAACACCAAGTGGGGTTGACTCAGCTTGTCGTCCTTCCGAGGTTGGCGAAATAAGTACCAGTGTACTGATAATAGAGGACACTGCATCAGCGGTATAGCCGCGCCCACAGGAATTGATGCAACCAGCAGCCACAGGCTACACACGATAGCTTATGCAGAAGAAGGCCATTTGGCTTATCAAGTCTGTGCAATGGTTGCCAACCTCTGGATGTTTGTCTGTGCTCTATCCTATTTTAATAGTGAGCATCAAGCAAGGAAGCATTACATATCGTTTGTAAAGTTTTTGGCACGACTCGGCTGGGGTTCAAACCACCGACCTCTCCTCGTATTCAGAGCGGACGCTCGAATCATTACACCACTGAAAGAGATCCTCAACCTCCAAAAATACAGAACATGCTTCACTCTTGCCAAAACCGCCATTCAATCAATCTTGAAATCCTATTCAGCACTAAACCACAAATGAGAGGCGATCGTTACAGCCGCTCATTTTACACAAACTCTTGGGAAATTAGAATGCGCAGTTTTGAACGATCTGTGCAGGCCTTTTTGTATGGAACAACCGATTGAAAATATCCTGGGAGATGCACACAAACCATGTACATTTGTGCATCATGTACACGTTACAATGCACTGCCTTGAAAAACTCGACGAGTACCCTGATGATGATGATATTCATCCCCTCCTTTCTTCCTGCACATTTATTCATCCTCATGAAACCCCTTCTTTCTTCTTTTGTTCTACATCGCCCATCCAACAAACTTCCAAGACAAATTCTCAACACAGCTGTTCGTGTCACCTCTTTAAATACACCGGGCATGGTTATGGAAGAACTCCACAAAGGAATGGAGAGTGAATAACGAGCAACGGAGAGGTGGAGAACAAACAGTTCACCTGTTTGGCATTCCCATCTGAAAACTTAGCTCATGAAGCTAAGAGAAATCGCAGGTTCAAACTCCATACACTGCGTCCATTGTCTACCAATGAGCTTTCAATTAAAGCAAAGTGCAATAATGTCGCCAAATATAGAGTCGTCTCTCATGCGATTTATCCCCGAGCACCACCATAAGCTATATATAATAAGTCACCATTATAAAAATAAGTGAATAAACCAACAAAAACAAGAAAGATGTCATGCATAGCACGATACGTGCAAAATACAAATAGAAATAGTTGCCATGGAAACAGCAATTTCGATAATTTGACTGATCAAGCGTTTTACATGATCGAATGTTATAACTGCGGCCTAACAGGTGTTTCACATGTTTCGGATGCCCTTGACCTTTGACTGTCCAGGTTTTACGACACAGAGGTACAAATAAGCTGTGTAAGCTTCAATTTGATACATTGAAAATTTGTTGAGGTTTGGCAAAGATAAAATCACAAAAAAACTCCCATTCAATTATAACAAGATGACCCGTGAACCCGTTGCGTTCCCGTTGTGACAGCAGTTGATAAAAAAAATCATTTAAAAAAAAAAAGAGACGAAGAAAAAAGATAGCTCCAGCGAACTCTCCCACTGAGGTTGTTTGCATCATTGATCAAATACTCCCGAAAAGTACTTCACTGAATCGGGAATTGATTCTTTAATAATTTTTTTCGTTGCCCGATTTGAACGAAACTTGATACTGCATACCGCAGGAGAATGGTGAGTAAGGTGGCCCTAAATTTTTTGCGCTATCGTGTACCGTTTTGGCTGTATTTCAGGAACATACATACATACATATATACATACAAGATGAGGGTTTTAGTAATAGATAGATGAACACGGAAGTATTAGATCAAAATGGTGTTGTTTATTTTATGCTTACAAATAAATCGTTCTTTGTCTATACTAAATGTTTGAGATTTTAAAATAAATCATTTCAAGAAAATAAAAAAAACAGATAGCACCAGCGAACTATACCGCTGAGGTTGTTTACATTGATCAAATACTCCCGGAGTACTTGACTGAATCGGGAATTTATTTTTTAATAACTTTTTCGTTGCCGAATTTGAACGAAACTTGATACTGCACACCGCAGGAGAATGGTGAGTCATGCGGCCCGAAAATTTTTGTGCTATCGTGTACCATTTTGGCTGTATTTTGGGAACATACATACATACATGCATACATACAGGATGAGAGTTTTAGTAATATATAGATAGATAGATGGAATGAAATTGTTGTCATGGAAACCATTGATGTGTCAAAATGGCGAAACGGATCATTCCGAATTTGATGAACCAATTTAGCGACCCAATATGCAAATTATGTTCATATTTAAAGTTAATTGCATGAAAATTTTATGCGACGTTGACTTTTTGACCTCAAAAATAATAGGCTTCCAGCTTTTGATTGGTGAACCAATTCAGTCGCCTAATATGCAAATTTTGTCAATAGGAGGGAAATTGAGGATTAAATGTGACCTTCACCTTTCAACTTCAAAAAGCAATTTGCTTCAGCGACACAATACGCAAACACTGTTCAATTTAATTTTATTGTTGTAGGCATAGTCGAGGCTTGTGGAATAGCTCATATTTCAAGTCAATCGAATGAAAATTCTATGCCTGGTGTTGGTTTAATGGTTCGGGTGATGGGCTTGGGATCCTTGGATCCTGAGTTCAAATCCCACTCGGCTGTTGAATTAATACCAGGTGGGGTTGACTCTGCCTGTCATCATTCTGAGGTCGGCAAAATGAGTGCCAGCTTGCTGGTATCCTGTGTCGGAGTGGCGACCTGTCCAGGATTGTACCCACAAGCCAAGGAGACTGTTTCGGCAGCACCAATGCTCTGCAGAGTATGGTCTCAATGGAGGAGGAGTATGAAAATTGATGATTTTGTGTGACCTTGACCTTTAATCATTTGACCTCAAACAATAGGCTTTTTGCTTGTGATTGGTGAACCAATTCAGTGACCCAATTTGCAAATTCTGTTCAAATTTCAAGTTTATCGGATGGAAATTACCGATTTTGTGACTTTGACCTTTTGACCTGAAAAAAAAACACAACAGGCTTCAAGTTATTGCCTTGCTTCACTAGGTGTGTGTGTGTGTGTGTGTGTGTGTGTGTGTGTGTGTGTGTGTGTGTGTGTGTGTGTGTGTGTGTGTGTGTGTGTGTGTGTGTGTGTGTGTGTGTGTGTGTGTGTGTGTGTGTGTGTGTGTGTGTGTGTGTGTGTGTGTGTGTGTGTGTGTGTGTGTGCGCGCGCGCGCGCTTATGCGAATATGCGCTTGCACACTTTAAATAATGAAATATATGTTCCCAACTCACCAAATATAATAATTGTAGAGTACTGTTCTTGATACCATTCATTATTCTGTTTTGCATGTGTGCACATTTCTTAATTCTCATTGGCTGGCCAGCTTACTGCAAGTGTTGAATCACAAACATGACAATGCACTTTAAGTTTCATAGTCCAGCAGATATGTAAAAAAAAAAATGTTCCTTTAGTGATACAAGCATGAAATTTGGCACACTGCTAGGGCAGTATCTTACAAAGATTTATGGATATAGGGACATTCCAGATTCTTCCCAGAGCCAAAATGGCGGCCATTTTACAAAATAGCCGATTTTGTGTTGTACAAGGAGGATACATGTGGATACAACTATATTTAAGAAGCATACCAGTGGTTTCATTTAACTAAATATAGATTCTAGCAAATAAGAAATAGCAAATAAAGGTGACAAAGCGTGAATAAACCATTTATTTGGTCATTTTTTGGTGCATTTTTGCACTTTTGGATGGTTTTCTACAACAAACTCTTCAAAAAAGTGTTATCAAGCACCATGGAATGACTGTTGTTCATTTAACACTCTTGAACTCAGAGGAAGTGCTTCTGTTTGATCCTAACATCAACTTACAGAGTCAAAATTATACCGTGGAACCTCTAGATCCAGGTAACAGAGTCTACTATGATGCATGGATACATGTGTACATGTTACATAATTATCATCTGTGATCTCTCTTGTCCCAGTTCTACACTCTTGTACACTCCCCACCACAGTGACATAGAGCTATGCACTGGAGTGCAGCCTTGACACACTTGCACTGTCCTCTGCATCCCTTTTTGCAGCCACACCTTAGTAGTTGCCGACATGCCTCAGTTGCCTCTGGGAGGGTTGTTCAGTATATGTCCCAGCCATTATCGGTGTGAACCCACCCCCAGTCACTGGGCGATGGGAGCTCTGGTGTGGACATAATCATCTGGCCCCAACAGTAGCCGGCTTGGTAGGTAGCTCTCTTGATGTGCTGTTTCAGGGCTTCACGAGTTGGTGGGAGAGCATCTATTTATCTGCCATTCTGGGTGAACAGATGCTTGCGACACTCATTGACATGTTCCTGGCTACTGGTGCGATCATAGAGCACAACAACAAAACGCTCCAGTGCATCCATGTGGTCATCTACGGCTGAAGGAGTTGGCGTGGCAGCCAAGGCACAGAATGCTGCAGTGACATCAGTGACCTCATCACAGGCTTTCCAGGTTTCCCATGCTTTTTTCTTCCCCCTACCTCCGAAGCTTGAAACGGTGTCGCATCCAGTGAGGGCATGGAAGAATGGCAAACCTCGACACTTGTTAGGTCCCAGTGCCACAGACATCTCGTGAGCTGCCAAGAACCTGAAGTTCTTTCCTGTGCCAAAAGCAATCCAGAGCTCATCAATGTCCAGACGTCCAGCTGCTGTCACCGCAAGGACCACGACATCAGTGTCTACTGTACGGATCGACACTTTGCTGTATCCCTGCCTCACAGCTTCTTCAGCATGGAGTAGCATTCTTGTGTCAGCCTCTTCATGGCTACAAGGGGCAAGACCAGCAACATCTCGGGCCTGCGTACAAACCACATCTTTGTGGTGGGTGCTGATGACTTGTTTGTCTGTGTCTGTTGTTGCTACTTTGGTGGCTAGGAAGTCAAACAACTCCATCTTGTTCTCATCTGTGCGAAGAAAGGTCTGCCAGTTTCCAGGAACGGAACTAGATGGCTCGACTCGTCTCCTGATGCCTTTGCCTCGCTTCTTCCTAGTGTCTGCCTTCAAACTGTCTGTGAGGTATTCATCCCAGACAATATCCATCCTGCTCGTATGCTGCAGCTGAGATGTGATGTATGGTAAGAATACTTCTGATGCATACTCGTTGAAGGTCTTTGCTGTGCCAGGTGGCAGCATACTGATGATCGCTGCACCATCAAGGATGATAACCTCAACTGCTGGACTAGCAGCAGCAGCAGCATTCTCCTGTGGAGGGACCAGATCTTCTAAGCAGCCAACCAGATCAGACTTTGTTCCAAGTCTCATCTTGCCCATGTGTGACAGTGCAGGGGGACATGCTTGGTTCTCATGTGTGAAGAACTCATCAAGATCTCCATCACGTATCTGGGACGCAATGAACAACCTGGAGAACAGGGAACAGTCGTTCTTCAGAGATGAAACCTGCAGCTGTGCTCTTGACTTCTCTCTGACTGGAGGTCAGCTGAAGAGAGGGAGGTTGTTTCTCTTGATTGGGTCGGTGATGGGCTTTGTCTGGTTGATAAGTCTCTCATGGACATAGGAGTCATGCGGTTCTTGTCCCAGCTTCTCGATTTGGCGTACAGTATTGATAACTGCTGGGTCTGCCAGGTCTCTGCTGTCTAGCACCAGGAGATCCTTGCTGTCATCACAAAATGGGTTGCCCATCTCCCCCATGACTTGAGTGAGTGAACGCACATCTCTAGCAAAGGCTACCTGTGTGTGCTTGGTCTGCTCGTGGTGTTTGTGAACAGCCTTCTTGGTCTCTGATGTGGCCTGGAACTCAGCGATCACTCTGGCCATCTCTGGACCAGACACCATCCAGCGGCGTAATGCAGCGGGATTCTCTGTAAGGCCTACAGCTCCTCCGTCACCCTTAACTAATGCGTTATTCTGCTCGTGGGCTTGGTCGATGGCCATCGCAGAAAACGCATGAGTGGCCTTCTTTACTGTGTCGTTGCCGGCAAGAAACTGCATGTATACACTTGCATGTTTGGTCGCCAGTGTCACCATGTCGCGCAGGTGAACTGCTAACCCTAACCCTAACCCTAACCCTAACAGCTTGAACACTGGTGCCACAAGAGCGTCCATGCGGGCATCATCGATGTAGGACACCAGTTCTCTGAGAGCTATGCCATGATTGATATCATCCTGGTCATTCAAGGTTCTCTTTGTGTCCCTTGCTTTGTTATAGAGGGAAAGCAGACACTTCACATGGTACAGGGCATCTTGCGCCATCATATCTCCAGCACTCAGTTTAGCAATAAGTGGCTTGTCTTCTAGTTTCAGAGAACATTTCCTGACTCGTCTGTCCAGGTCAAAGGTAGAAGCTTTGCGCAAAGACTAGTTACCTGCTGGCTTGTCACAAAAGAAACACGTTTCGAGCAGTGACTCTGTGCGGTCCACACTCTGACGGGTATACTTTCGTGTCACGCCTTCGGTATCCCCACTGGTTGTTTTCCTCTTCTCTGCCCGAATCAATTGAGTTTTGTTGTATTGTAGTCTGCACGAATCATGCCACTTAGCCCTGTGGTGCTGGAAGGTGGACTCAATACCCTCACCATCGTCCAAGCGGGACATGTCGAGAGATTTTGGCAAGCAGTCGATCTCACTGAACCTGAGGAGGTTGTCTGCCAGAGTCTGGTATCCAGACCCTCCTGTGCTTCGCTTGGAGTCAGCTGGACAATGAAGAGGCTCAGTGGTGTCCATCTGACACAGCACACATAGGTTCCAGTCTGTCTGGTTAATTGATGTAACAAATGTACTTGGCCCTCGTGGCTGGGGGTCTAATAGTTTGAAATGCTTGGCCATTGTCTTGAACCACCACCAATCAGTCACTGTAAAATTGGGAAGAACCACCACCAAGTAGGGGATTAGTCTTTGGGTACACTACAGTGGAGTTATCACCTGAAAACAGAATAGCAGAGTTAAAATGTTTTCAACTACGAACCTCAGCCCAGAGGAGATGCATATTATATATACACAATGGCGATCTTGGGTGATTGTCACTCGATGTCCCCAATAGGCCACCACACATTATTTCTTTGCGCTGGACAGGACCATGTTAAACGCAAATCAATATGAACACACCATTGTAGTTTGAACATTTCTATTATGCAATCATGAAAATTAATAGAGTGAGTACATCAATATCGATTTCGCAAATTTATGCATTTAATCGCGACATTGCCAGCTCCCAGTATGTAATTAATAATGGAAATATTCATGGAGTCTAAGTTCCTTTCACCAAATTTGATTTTTGATCTATTTATATTTCCAGAAACAATATTCAGGTAACATTCACATGCATGATCATATTGCAGAGCTCTTGTTCCAGCCATGCATTATTGCGATGGTAAACTGTTATCTGTGTCCCTCATAGACCACCGTAGATGCATTTTTTAGTCAAATATGAAGTAGATAATGAAGCATGTGCATACTAGTTGATAATAATCATATTATACTCACTACATTGTGTTTTGCGCCAAGCACATATGACTTTGCTGACCTTGTAGGCAGAATTTGTTATTCGTGGCAGCCATTTTGTAAAATGGCCACCATTTTGACCCTAGGGGTAATCTGGAATGTCCCTATATCCAAAATGTTTCCTAAGGGCATGCTATAACTGTGTACCAAATTTCATGCTTGTATCATCAAAGGCACAAAACTACCAGAATATTTCACATATCTGCCAGACTATCAGTGCATGTATAACATTGGTGTGTTTGAATATCCCATTTTTATTTGATGAAGATTTTGGTTCACCTGTCAACACGTAGATCTGTGAACACAACCATGAAAAAGTCAGTGTAGAAGGTCACGGCACTGGCTGCGCACACCCAGAAAGCTGCATGGACGTTGATTCGACGAGAAGGTGCAGCCACTCTCTCTTGTGTGCCAACACCATCAGGCCCTGCAGAGCAGGCAAACACCTCCAGGTTCGGCTGCACGGAATTTTTTTTTTTTTTTAATAGCAAAATCAAGAACTACGACTTTGTTCATTCGTTAGTATGCAGCACATGACTGCGGGTTTGCACCAGTTCTTGCAGGGGTACAGCGATGCCGCTGATGCAGTGTCCCCTTCAATTTTGAGCAGAAATTTGGAATGGGGCCAGGGCACAGGATGTTGACGCGTCCTCATACTCTCATCCTGCAAGTGATTTATGCAAAAGCTTCTCCACAAACCTTGTCAATGTTAGAAAAGTGCAAAGTGAACACACAATCTCATTGATCCGTAACCAAGTTATATTCAGAATTATTTCTCAGCTAAATGACTGCACTGAGTTCTCACCGAAGGATGCACCCCTCCATTCCCAGAAAGTCTTCCCCCTTTCCCCCTTAACTAAAACAAGCATAAACCGACTCTCCCTTTCAATATGCTGGATGAAGTGGATTTTAATCGCCATATAAATTTCAAAAGCAAACTAGAACGGCAATTGTTAGAGCACATTACTCCGCCAGGTTCAACAGTTTAAGTTTTGCATCCCGCCGATGGGCCTCATCTGCATCTGGACCTGAACCAAAATCTAATCCGCTTGTTCTTGTCACCTACCCAACTCAATGACATCTTGGATGCTGCTGTCCTGTCTGTGTCTGTTTGTGGTGAGGATGTTGAGGTCGTGGAGAGATTCACTTACCTTGGCAGTGATATTCATGTCTGTGCTGGCTGTGAGTCAGAAGTCAATAGACGTCTGGGTCGGGCCTGGGGAGTCATAGATTCACTGGATCATGGGGTGTGGCGCTGCCGGTACCTGTGCGGGAGGACAAAAGTCTGAGTCTTCAGATCCTTGGTGCTTCCAGTCTTGCTCTATGGATGCGAGACTTGGACTCTGACCAAGGATCTGAGACGGAGACTTAATTCCTTTGGTACCAGGTCCCTTCGGAGAATCCTTGGCTATCGCTGGTCAGATTTTGTGTCCAACGAGTGGTTGCTGAGAGAGACTCGGATGAGATTTGTTACCTGCATGGTCCGTAAGCGTCAGTTGCGGCAGTATGGACATGTGGCTCGTTTTCCTGACGCTGATCCTGCTCACCAGATTCTCTCAGCGAGGGAGTCTCGTGAGTGGAGGAGGCCAATGGGCCGACCACGTGCCTCGTGGTTGCAGCAGGTTGACCAGCATCTCAAGGAGATGGGGATGGGCCTGGCATCTGCCTGGGGGAAGGCCAGACGGAGGCCCCTGGAGTACCGGCGGAAAGTGGACGCAGCGACGCGCTGTTCTGGCACATGCTCCCATACCTGACCTGACCTGACCCAACTCATCCACCATGTTTTGTTATCATCCATCCACAACATTTTAGATATCGTCCTATATATCGTTTTTGTTTTGATCTCTCAATGGTGAAGAATCACCTAAAAATTACAGTATCCAGATCCAAATCCTGATCTTCACCAAAATCGAATTGATTCGTCCTTGTCACAACTTTTGGAGATATCCTGCTCACAGACAGACAGATAGACAAACAGGGGAGAAAACATAACCTCCGTCCACCTTCGGTGGCAGAGGTAATAAGGACATTATACAGTGAGTGACACAGGGAGTTGCTCGACACCAATAGATTATCCTTTATCTGCAATATTTTTTGAAGTGGTTGATAGCTCATTTCGTTAGTGGGTGTTGCCTACATTACGAATGAACATTTGCAGGAAGCAGGATTCCAAACAAGATGACATGCATACAACATCACAATATTAATTACTCTAATTATTATAAATGATCGAGCCTTGTGGAAGAGTGAGGTGGAAGCGGAGGGTATGCACTGGAAGTGAGGCAACAGTTGGACACAAGCAAGGGGATGAATGAACAAGAAAAGAGAGAGAGAGGAAACACAGTAACCTGCTCGTAAGAGCGTTGGGTTAGGAAGGACTAATGGGGTTAATAAAGGTTGTGGGTTATGGTTCCAATTAAATTCGGTTTTATTACAAAAAAGAAATCACACGACAGACGTCCAAGGACTAAAAGAGAGTGTTACAATTTAAACTATAAGAGCACTCAGTAGAGCGCATACCTCTGCCACGCAATGCCTGATAAAGTAGAATACATCAGGGGCAATAATTTTTTGACATATCGTGCTATATATTGTTTTTGGCCCCATCTCTCAATGGTGAAGAATCACTTTAAAAAAAAATTAAAATTCTCGTTGCTGGATCTGGATTTGGATCTTCATCAAAATAAAAGCAATTAGTCCTTGGCCCACACCTAACCTGTCCATGAAATTTTGTCCGAATCTGTCCACAACTTTTTGAGATATCATGATGTATATCAGTTTAGCCCCATCTCTCAATGGTGAAGAATCACTGAAAATATTCTCGGTTCCAGATCCAGATATTCACCAAAATTGAATCAATTATTCCTTGTCACACACCCAACATGTCCACGAAGTTTCATCCGAATCCATACACAACTTTTTGAGATATCGTGCTAGATATCGTTTTTGGCCCCATCTCTCAATGGTGGTCACTTTTTTAAAAAAAAGTCTACGAGTTGGATCCGGAATCGGATCTTCACCAAAAATATAATCAGTTCATCCTTATCACACTCCAACCTGCCCACAAAATTTTATCAGAGTCCATCCACAACTTTTTGAGATATCCTGCACACAAAGAAACAACAAAAAAGAGCAATCAGAGATTGAAGACCCTTGCCAGGACTTGTTTGTGATGTTCGTGTCGTGTTGTGTTGTGTATTTTGTGCGATGTTTGTGTACTTGCATCTTAGACTTTTGGTTTAGGGGATATGCAAGTGGTGAGCATTTCTGGGATTTCGGAGTGCTGACGTGTCGGTGGAAGAAACCGACGACGACGATCAGACTGCAGTAGGGACTTAGCAAAGTTAGTAAGAATGTGAGTTCTCCTGTTGCTAAGTGTTGAAACATGCAGGGTATTTAGGAGTTCATCATAGTGGGATCGCTGAAGGAAAACGATCATTCGGAGAGCTCCTCGCTATACCCTCTCAATACTCTCAGCTTACTTCCCGTTATGCTGGAGCTCTCATACAGGAGGAGCAAATTTAGGAAGTTCAGGCTCATGTAGCTCCACATCCACCACCGTGACAATCACACTCTCCTGAAACTGAAACTTGGGGCTCATGCTGTCGTCCTCCACGGTACATCATGTACCTCATCCTGCCCCATCCACACCATGCAGCATACTCGCAGCGCTGCTCAGGGACGGAGGCATAATATTGTTGTGGCCACGGGTACCGAGACACCAGTTTGTCACTCAGGGGGATTAATTCCCGGTTGTCCTCGGAAGAGCCGGACCTGAGGCCACCGCTCACAATTAACGTTGTGGTACGGTGGGTTGTTTTAGAACCACAAACACCACCCAGTCAACCAGTTCCAGTGTCCACCGTCTAATTATGCCATTTAACTAGAGGTCACGTGGTTACCTGAACAGGGAGCACGCTTTCTCGGCAAAGCACCAATCTTATCTTGATTCGATTTTAATTAGGACGGCCGAGCGTTTTAACCGCTGGTGCGTGCCGACTATTTTTGGTCAAATCTGTGGAAATTACCTCCCAGTCTAAGTTCAGACAATGCTAGACCAATGGAAGGAAAGGACAAATGCAGACAGCTTGGAAGTCAACAAATGATTTATTGATAATAAGGTTAATCAGGCAAAATCAATCAAAATGACAGGAAAGAGACAGAGAGCAGATGCTTATTGGGGGTTGACTTACTTCCAACTAAACACAAACAAGGATACCCAGCAGATCATTCGGGGGGGGGGGGGGAGAAGAGTCGTCTCGCTCACCAGAGAGAAGTCGTCCGTGAAGTGAAAACGTCCTGAGATGTGTGTGTGTGCGTGTCTTGTCCATCACCAGCACCCAGCCTTGCCATGCACCCACTCGCGAACAGCCTTGAACGCCAGTCGACGTCTTGGGGAGGGGGGGGGGGCACCGAGATCGTCTGTCGCGGGTTTAGACCCTAGTGCTGCGACACGGGCAGCTCCTCACACTTCACGAAACTGGTGACGTCCAGTGACCCACATGGTCCGTTGGTGACTGACCTGCGCTTCAATCTTTGTGACCGACGTTGTGACCGCACTTCACCCGTGCCCCACTCGTTGTCGGCGCTGCTCACACCCACACGCGCACCACATGCTCGCTTGCCCACTTCTTCTCTCACGCGCCTGCCCGCTTCTTGTTCACTCGTGCTTCCTTTATGGCTCGCTTGCCCACTTCCTGCTCGCTTCTCTTCTCTCACGCGCTTCCTCTCTCGCTTTCTTTCTCCTCGAATGGATCTCTCCAATTTTTTTTATATTTGCGGCCCATCTCAGCGGGTGCAGAGTCCCCCCCCCCAAGCTCACCACGCCCCACTTACGCACCGTTACCATGACAAGCCGTGCGCTCGAAAAAGGGCGGGCCTAAGCGCTCGCGAAAGAAATATGTGCATAAATGTGTCTGTCGTAAAGAAAAAAGCTTCCCATAAGAGAGGGAATCTATTCTTTCCCCTTCTCAACGCATCACATTTAAAATCCCATGAGACATGGGGATGGGGCTAATCTGAACATGCATTTAAGGAAATAACTATCTGAGGACCTGGATGTGGATGCATTCATCAGACCGGATTCTGAAATCCATAACAATATAATTATAAAAATATAACAAAATTTACCTCTTATTATTATATTCACCGTTATATTATTACTACCCCGTGCACGCGAAGCGAAAAGTGGGGTTAAGCAATTGGTTCATGTCCGTGCGTGTGTCAATCTCATCAGTTTATGATTGAGGAAAACTTGTTTGAAATGAATTATATTTTGAAAACAAATCGGAACAAGAATATAAAGACAAGTCTGTCCTTCAACCATATTTTGGCTCTGAAATTCGTCCTGATCACGCATACGCAGAGAGGAATGAGATAATATTTTTATCTTGGCAAAACGAAGTTTTTGCAAGATATGTTAGTCAGTTTGTATGTTTTTTTTTGTTTGTTTGTTTTTTTTTTTGTTTTTTTGTTTGTTTGTTTGTTTGTTTGTTTGTCTGTAATCACGTATAAAAAATTCTGCAGAGCACAGTTATCATTGGAAATTTTTGTAACTTCGCATATCAGAGGCCGATAGAGGTCCCTTTCAGCGCACAACATTTTGAAGGTCAAGGTCACTTTGTCGCAAATCAGGGGAGTCGACGAAACCCTTATTTTTTGAGTAATTTTGATCGGATCGTCTTCAAACTTCATGGGAATATAGTTCATGGTCTGGCGCTCAGCTGATTAATTTTTGGTGGCGATTGGCCTTGACCTTCATGGTTAGCGCCTGAGGTCAAACATATTTGACCCCAAGGTCAAATTTTCAAGTTTTAGGAACCATATCGTGTTGTACCTCAAATTGAACACCTCGATGAGTGCTTTCTAGATATGTCAAGCTTGAGACATTATGATGTCATTTGGTGACGTTATGAGGCAAAAGCATATTTTTCATGGTTACTCTGTAGAACGATTCTCATCGGAATCTCTCGTAGGCAGATATTCCACAAGGAGTCGCTCCTGGTGGATAGCAGCTCTGTTCACCTCAGTGTGACCTTAAAGAAGTCGCACGTGGTCACCTTTTGGCAAGATACGGGTCACCCTGAGGGTGACATTGGTTTATCTTTTTGTGTGTGTGACTGCGTGTGGGCCGTCTATAAGTAGAATTGTTTAAGTGTTTATTTCATCATTGTAATTACTGCATTGCATATTCGCGATAAGTCTCGCCTCTTCTGTCTTTTGATTTTATTGTAAATAAATTATTAGAAATGTTCCCAGCTCATTTCCGTCCTTTCTTTATTTGGTCCAGCATGGTCCGGGTCTGAGTTCAGACGGGGTTTCATCCCCGATAATCCGTTAAACTTCACTGGCACGGCTTTGGCAGCTTCCGTTCGGCTGCAACCAAGCTGGAGTTGGTAGTCACTAGTTGGAACTCTACCGCAGTTCGGTAGAGTGACCCGGTTCGAGAAAGACGTGCCGAGGGCGTGAATCCCCGGTAGCCAAGACTGCGTGGTTATTTCGGTATATTGGGATCTAGACAATTAACCCAGAGATGCCAACTTTTGGAAATCAGAATTAGGGAGGATTTGCAACCGACACCAAATAATGTGCGCGAAGCGCACATCTCGAGCGCGGAGCGCTCGACCCTTGCGGTGGGGTCCAGGGCCCGCCTTAGGGCCCTGGAAGCTCTGGGGTTCTAGACGCTCTCTCGTGCCCTCTGAGCCCTATTTTGGAGCATTTAACATGTTAAGAATTCCCACTTTTTGAACAAAAAAAGGGGAAAATTGTGCACTTTTTAATGTTACATGTATGTTAATATTAGTAAGTTAGGGGACAATCAAAGATTAACAAAAAGCACAAAAGAAGCAATATTTTTCTTACCTTACTGGCTGGTACTACTGCTGCTTGCTTTTTCCATGGCAGCTTTGCTGAGTGACAGCTGTGTGGCTCTTTTAGCCCTTCTGATTATGTCTTTGCTGTATCCTCTCTCGTAGCAAGGGTGCTATGAGCTAGTTTTTCAATTAAGAGAGCTTCCAGGGTTTTGACACTCAAATTGGGACGAAATTCAGTATGATTCTTCCGTACAAGACTGAGTGCCCGCTCACATGATGCGTTCGAATGAGGAATGACCAAGATTCCCTTCATCACTTTGCTCAAATTAGGATACTTCTTGGCACCAGTGCAGGGATCTGTGAGCTGTGAAATCCGATGCCACTGCTCATCCACTCTCACTGTCTCAGTAGCAATTGTAGCTATGGAGGCGTCTGCCTGGTAGTGAGCGAATTCACTCTCAAGACTGTCTATGTCACTATCACCGCCACTGAACAGACAGGGGAATTTCTTGATGAAAAACTCCACACAGTCAAACCCCACTTCTTGGTGTAGCTTAACATCCAGCACCTGAGCATGCTTGGCTAATTCATCATCTAGCGGCCAGGTTTTGAAGATGTAATTGCAGGCTTTCACATAATATGAGCGAACTGCACTGAAGAAACCTTGGATGTCTGACTCACTCAGAGTGAAGGTGGATTTCTTGAGACTCCTTTGTTCCCTCATATACAGTTTGGCATCGTTCCCAATCATGAGGTCCTCATCATTCTTCTGATGATTTCTGTCAGAGAAGGATACATTTACCAGAGCAACCGATGACACCGATGGTTTCAAAAACCGTACGAAGATATCTTTCAGAAGACCATTCAATTCTCCGTGCAGGAGATGAATACAGGGTTCGTCTCTTTGGAGCAGAAGATTCCCCTTCTCAAAAAGCTTGTTAGCATATCGAAGGAAGAAACAATAGAGTTTTGTTTGTGGAGACAAGAACATCCTGTTGACACGTTTTTCTCTAGATTCCTGCACAGTGTTTGAGGAAGATGCGCTTTTAGTTGTAGAACTCGTAGTACACTTCGCCGCAGGGCGATCACACTTGCGTTTACTGCCAGCAGAAGAGGTCAGACTCGTAGTACCAGATCCAATTTTACGTTTGAGGAGAGAGCTTGAGGTAGGTGCAGCCAAGGAAGAAGACCTCTGATTCGAAGGTTTTGCTGAGCTTCTATCAAGTGATTTGGCAAAAGCAGAACTTAACTTGGGTCCTTCTTTGCCTGTAGATGGGACTATCACAGTCTTTCTCGACTCTGAAGGGATCTGCTTTGGAGATGAACGTGATGAAGGGCCGGTGATGCTACCTGCTCTCAGCATTGGTTTTGGTGCTGTCCCTGCTGTCTTCTTCGCAGCAGATACTGCAGTGGTAGTGGTGAATGCTGCTCCACTAGTGCTTGATCCTGCAGTGCCAGTACTGGCAGTAGATACAGTGCCGTCCTTCTTGCTCGTTGTTAGAGTCTTGGCTACAGTTGGTTGCATTTTTCTTCGTACTTCTTCTTTGAAGAAGAGGCGAAGTGGCTCCCACTGTTCAATCAGCCTGTCTAGGCACTGACCAAGGGACAGCCACCTTGTTGCGACATGCTTCAGAATCTTGTGTGTCGGGGCATCACAGAGTTCTTGCAGTGCTTTCACTCCTTTGACGCGTTTACCACTTTTGTCCAAGTAGTAGTAAATATCGATGAGAAAGTCATCTAATTCAATGGGTAAGGCCTGAGCCGCCTTCTTGGCCGTATTGTGCATCATATGGCGAGGGCATCCCATGATGTAGCACTCTGGATTTTGCTTGTGGATATAAGCAGCGACTCCTTTGTGCTTGCCCACCATGACAGAGGCATTATCAGCACAAAAGGAAACACAATTTCACCACGGAATTTTCCTGTCACTGAACTCATGATCAAGCAGTTTGAAAATGTTTTCTCCAGTGGAATCTTGTTTGCACGCAGGCAAACTTAGCAAACCTTGCTTCACAATCCCAGCACTGTTGTCATAGTACGAATTCAGGACAGGATATAGCTGGGCCTCACCACTGTCATTGCTACCGTCTGTAGCTAGGCTAAATGGAGCTAGTCTAGCAATATCGGCAATAGATGAAGCAGTAACATTTGACAACTCACCAATTATTGCTGAAGTTTTTGTTCTTGCACATCCATACTTTGAAGCAACTTTTGAATCTGGAAACATCTTTTGAAATAGAGGTCCAGCATGATCTGAGACTGATATGGGCAAGTTATGTTCCACAATAAATCCACTAAAGAGAAGTTCCGCTCGGGTAACATCCTCTTCCTCGCTTGTCCCTTGTTTGGTGAAATAATTCAGAAGTGTACCGGTACTGTGCTCGAAGATCTCTCCTTTGCAATGTCCGTGTGCCGTTTGCTTCCAACGTGCTTCCGAATATCATCGCGACCTCCGTGCTCAACTGAAATATCAACGCTGCATACTGTACAATACGCATGATGAATTCCTCTTTCAGACTTTCGAATACACGGGTATTGGAGACTGTATTCGGTCTTGTACTTCTGAGACCATTTATTGGTCTTCGTAAGCTTCTTTTCTGCCATTTCGTAATCAACATCGAGGGCTTGAAGCATCGGTAACTTCGAAGTCGATGTTCCACAGCTGCAGCGCGACTCGTAGAACTCTAGCGGCTGTTAAATTAAACACCGCACGGTGGTCGCGACCGCCGGGCTGGTAGGGGGCCCAGCTGCATGCAGTGAGCGTATCGCATGCATATACACTGTGCATACATACCGCATGCACTGTATTGCACACATACCGCATGCACTAAATCTCAGTGCATGATCGCATAAACGAGATCCAGACCCAATGTTTCGCTGCTCCTCATTTGAATTTGCAATTTTTTACGTACAATTTGGTAGCAGCGAACGTTATGGAGTTACCACATGCTATACGTAGCAGACGATGCTTTTCATTCAATTCTCATACTAGTACATTCTGATTAGTGAACAGTGCAAAAATATCAAAATTTCGGGAGGATAAGGATAGTGATCGTAAGGGCGGGAGTTTGAGTGAATTTTCGGAAGCCTCCCGATGAAATCGGGAGGGTTGGCATCTGTGTTAACCCTACGCCACGCGGTGGAGATATTGGCGTTTCACGGTCGAGTAATCGACCTGCCGGATTCGGACTTATCCGGAGCGACGACCCTATAATTCTGGGGAGACCGGTGGGAGACGGCGTAAACTTCCCCACCTAGCGGTCGTTCTCGCCACCGACCCCCGGCCCACACCAGGATAGATATATATATATATATATATATATATATATATATATATATATATATATATATATATATATATATATATATATATATATATATATATATATATATATATATATATATATATATATATATATATATATATATATATATATATATAGGGTCTTTTCACCATCTTTCAACCTTGCTTTACATGGGAAGCGTGGGGATTTGCAATGGCATGCCGTCGACTTCGTTCTTGTAAGAAGGAAGGATGAAACCCGCGCGCACGCACTACATGGACACACGACACAATATTTTTCCGGTAATACTGCTCCTCACAATCACAATCAATTACTGAATAGTAACAGCTATCCCTAAAGCATTAAATTACCATATAAGTGATTTTTTTTTAAATGGCACATTCCTTCAAATCATGCAAGCACGAAGAAACAACATTCCTGCGTGCCTACTTGTGCCGGCCACCAGCTCTTGTATCCATCTATTCTCATTACCTCTAGATCGTGAAAATATCAAATTTATATTTCGAATGATGAACTATCTCGACTGACCCCTATTTTTCGTGGAAAACTACTTCACAAACTAATTACTGCATGCTCTAAGTAAATAACCCTGATGAGGTTGGCCTGATTAGCATTCCCATTTGAACCGAAGGCTCATTACTCTCAGAACCAAAGTTCAAATCCCATATTCTCCATCCATGAATGCATTGGCTGCTAACATCCTTGTATGGTATGGCATGGTAAGGTAAGACAAGGTGCTGACCAAAATTGAAGGCGACTTGAAGGCTTATTCTCAAACTCAGGTTCAAATCCCATATACTACATCCATTTGAAATGCATTGTCTGTTAACTTGTAATTCCCACGAAAGTACACATGATATCTACAAATGTCTGCATGTTTATTTATTTATTTGTATGCAGCCTATGGCTGCTTGGCTGCATCATTTTCTGGGGGCACAGCCGTGCCGCTGATGCAATGCCCCTGTTACCAAGTAAACTGGTACTCATTTTGCCGACCTCGGAAGGATGACAGGCTGAGTGAATCCACCTGGTGTTAATTCAACCGCACAGCAGGGGCTCCAACTCAAGACCCTAAGATCTTAAGCCAGCCACCATAACCGCTAAGCCAACACCAGGCCTGTCCTGCGTGTGATTTATGTACAAGCTCCAACATGAGCCTCAGACCATTGTTCAAAAAGAAATAAACAACCCAATTAAATTTTGGTTTCATCTTAATTTTTGTAATCTTCAAGCTGTGCTCCCTTGGCCCCTAGTTGCCAAAATCATCTAATTGCACCTTCTCCCTCCAATACAATGATCATCATATCATAACCCCACATCATCTATTGTTCTTTCATGCAAAAAGGCAAGGAATGGGACTGTACAAAGAGAAAAATGAAACAAAACACAGAGCTCTATTAGCAGTTATGGGCAGCATAATACGAACAGCAGGAGATGCTGTGTGCAGAGGTTTTATGAGCTGTAGAACGACCAAAGGCTGGAACGATGGCCTAGAAAGGTAGGCACACTTGCCTCTAAGCTGTCCAGTCTGGGTTCGCATCTCGACACAGCTATAAACTGTTTCACAGCAGGGTGATCCATCAAATGTTCTGGGTGTTAAACTAAGCCTCCAGTCTGCTGTGATTTGGTGGTAGACATTGAAAAACCTACGGTGTCCTTTGCGAAGAGTAGGCGAGATACCCTCACCAAATTACAAATTTCTGCCCTAACTACTGCTGCGAAGGCAATGGCAAGCCACCTCGCAAAATATTTGCCAAGAAAATGCTTCGACATCACCGACACTGAGAGAGAATAGGGTACATCGGAATCGGAATTAGAGAATGACCAGAGACACCACAAACCGTCCATCAGGCTTAGCGGATTTGTTCCCTTGTGACAAATTGCAGATAAATTGTTGAAAAATTTGTCTCAACGCTAATTACCCTTGCCAGAGGAGGGGGTATTCCATTTGGGTCCTTTGTTTGTCTATCTGTTTGCATTTGTCTGCACAGAACATGAGTGTTTATCTCTGCAACCACTTGTTGGATTCACATGAAATTTTTCACTTTAAGAGCAACAACTCATGTATAATGTTTTAATGATAATTATGACGTCATCGGCTACGTGGTGGAGCAGAGATATTGGAAAAAAGGAAAAACTTTGGACCTCTGTATCTCCGAAACCGCACCATGGAAAAAATTAAAACTTGGCACATGGCACGTACTCGACATGGGGAATAAGTGTGATTTTTTTTTTCATGGCATAGGTGCCTTCGTTATGATGTCATAATTACATACGTAGAACGCCACATCTGATCAGTAAGAAAATTTTTGAGGGTCATCTCGGGATAAATTGGTCGACAGCAAAAAATTAATGATGTCATCAGTCACGTGGTTCGGCAGATATATATATATATATATATATATATATATATATATATATATATATATATATACACACATATATATATATATATATACACACACATATATATATATATATATATATATATATATATATATATATATATATATATATATATATATATACACATATATATACATATATATACACATATATATATACACATATATATATACATACACATATATATATACACATATATATATACATATATACATACACATATATATATATATACATACACATATATATATATACATACACATATATATATATACATACACATATATATATATACATACACATATATATATATACATACACATATATATATACATACACATATATATATATACATACACATATATATATATACATACACATATATATATATATATATATATATATATATATATATATATATATATATATATATATATACATATACAGGGTGTCCCAAAAGTCACCTCGGGATGTAGAAATTAAATAACATTTGTTTTTTTTAATAATTTATGATTATTTTAATACCAAAAGAAAATTTACAAAATGAAGATAAATTTGCTTTATTTATGAAAAATTATGCAGCTTTGATGTCCTCCATTTTTGGCTTCGCAGAGACGGGCTCTTTCGACGGCATTTTCCATAACAGCGGACAATAACTGGCTGCAGCCCTCGAATTTCTGCACAGATGTTGTCTTTGAGCTGCTGAATTGTATGGGGCTTATTGATGTATACACGCTCCTTTAGGTAACCCCAAAGCAAATAATCGGGAGGCACAAATCAGGAGAACGTGATGGCCAAGAAATTTCTGAATTTCTTGAAATTATTCGGTGTCCGTGCTCTTTGGGTGAGAATAATTGATCGATGAAATTTAAAATAAAATTCCACGATTTTGGTTCTTTGTTCTGTTGTGAATTTTGCCATGGGGAATTTCCAAATGTTAATCTAAATTCTGAAAAGAAAAGAAAAACAAATTATTAAAAAACAGAAATGTTATTTAATTTCTAAATCCCTAGGTGACTTTTGGGACACCCTGTATGTGTATATATCTTCAAAAAATCTTCTCTGAAACGGTTGAACAGATCGAGGCAAAACTTTAGATGTATTACCACCTATCCATGAGGAACAAAATGTTCCCACCCTATGACATCATTGATCACATGGTTTGGCAGCCCTATTGGATTTACCCGAAAAACCTTAAAAAAAAACCTCTTCTCCAGACCGGCTGAACAGATCGAGGGGAAACTTCACACAAATGTTCCCAAGCCTTGGGGATACGAGGGTGTTCACGAATAATTGATAGGTCACATGGTCTGGCAGCCATATTCGATTTAATGAAAATCTTTTAAAAAGTCTTTCTCTTGAACCACTTTGAGGTGAAACTTCACAATTGTGATTGAGTAGTGATGGTGAATATTGGTTTTAAATTCCAACTTGATTGGACGCACGGTCTGGCATCCAGAATTGTTAAATTTTTTGTTTCGACTTTTTTGTTTTTTTTTTAATAAGGCTCACTTGGCTGTGCCTGGATGGGTTTGAGGGCAGACGAGTAGAAGTAAAAACCCGAATCCTATCCAGGTTCCTCCTCGTGTCTTCATCTTTGATTTTTGCTTGCTTGGGTTCCTTCTGACGACTCCAATGCAGGATTGTACCGATTTGGTCTTCCATTTGATTTGAATTGAATTAATTTTAATCTCATTCTGAATTCAATTCAATAATAATAATAAACGTCACGGGTCAGGGTCAGGTGGCCGATCAAAGCGGGATGTTTTGGGACCCAGTCATGACTGCCAGCAGTTATAAAGTGGCAGTTCTTGTTATATCTATTATTCATTACTTAACACATCAATAAACAAACACCACACAAAACAAGTCCTGGTGAGGGTCTGCAATCTCTGATTGCTCTTTCTTGTTGTTGTTTGGATTTGTTAATGAAACTGATTTTTAGCTCGCCTGTTCGAAGAACAGAGAGCTATAGCGATACCCCCGGCGTGAGTGTCAGCGTCAGCGTGAACGTGAGCGTCAGCGTGAAAATGTTTAAGTTTTTAGTGCAAGTTATTTTTTCCTTTCTAATGTTTTTATCTACCACACTATTTTTTATACGTATTATGTGATATTATGTGATACCGGTTGTCCGTCTGTCTGTCTGTCTGTCTGTCTGTCGGTTCCTGTCCGCACTCTAACTCCCAAAGTTTTCAACTTTCACGTTTCATATTTGGTACATAGGTACAGACTGTGGAGACGGTGTGTCGCGACATACGTTCGTCATCTAAAGTGGTTGCCATGGCAACCAGGATGCTGTTTTCCATCCGCACTCCAACTCCCAACACTACATATTACCTTTTTCTTTTAGATGCATTTCTCATAGCAAGGCAAGTACCATCAAATTCGGACCATTGATCGCATCGTTATACAAGCCGCATCCCCTAAATAAATAAAAAATCTGGAATTTAAGCACACTCTCGCCACACTGGTTTATAAGCCTCAAATATTGCACAAAAAAAACCAAGTGCAAAAAACGTCCGAAAATTAGCCACAAAAAGTGATAGATCTTGCTTTGAGTCTAATCTGAACAGTGGAAACACCCCAACCATCCACTCTCTGTGTGTTAACCCAGTCTTCAAGTTCGTCTTCCAGTTCGGGCCATCGGCATTTCCTACCTCAGAAAGCCTTTATTGACTTTTTGCAGCGAGAAAGTTCGCCCCTCTGTGAGTTTTGAATTCCTTGTGTGGACCTCTTGTTTACTGATTACAATATACAAATACATATATTGCTTTAAAATTATTTGGATCAGACTTCACTGCAATGCTTTATAAAAAATATTAGACTCGTCTTTTAAAAATGAAAAACGATAAATGTATAAACAGGCGAGCATTGGGTGGCTTTGACACCACTCTGGTTATTTTTGCGATGAAAACACTGGCAGCCATTCTACGCACTCTCTCCTGCTGCCAGAACAGTAAAAAAATCTCTATTTGAAGGAGTCTTGTACAAGGTGTACAAATATTTGTTACAATCTGCCTATTTGTACATTTAGTATGAGATTCCTTCGCTGCTGTGGGAACAAGAACCACGTCCCAATTGGCCATCACCACCTGCATCCTGTCTTGGCTGAACACACTCTTCAACAATAGAACAAAACATGGCATGCAATGGTCTTTAAAATGCTCGTACGGACCATCTACATACTGCATGCAAAAATTCCATCAATGCTGACCACAAGGAAATTGCCCGTAGGCGAGAAAACCCTTTTCGTAATAGAGAGTTGCTGATTGCCGTTAGCCTTCTTCAAGCAAGCCACGACATGAGGCGAGAACTTCAACTCCTCAAACGTGACACCCACATCTTTCCCACCCAGAAACGTCCTGTATATCTGCCGCTCGTTACCATCCATCATGTTATATCCACACTTTGGATCAGATTTGCCAAGATGCTTTAATTTCTAATCTGGATTTAAAACAAGTTTCCATTTGACAAATGTCACAAAAAGTATCGTAGTCTCTCTGAAATGCAGTCGTTATCTTCTCTCACAGCTCCAGGCAACTTCCTATAATTTGCAATAGCTTCACACGGTTGCTCAACCACATCGGGGAGGTCGTTTATATAAATGAGGAAAAGCACTGGCCCCAAAATCCGAATGGAATTCCACTAATTACCTCCGACAAGTCTGGATGAGCATCAGCAATCCTTGCTCCCTGTCTACATTTATACAGAAAATAGAAGCCAAGGACCTGAAAACGGATTCCATATGAACAAACTTTGTTATGCAACTGCTTGTGTGGAACAGAACCAAAAGCCTTCCTCAAGTCAAGGTATAACCACGTGCATACGTCCATTACCTCGAGTGACGGTGATGCACATCAGCACTTCTGCTTAAATCCATGCTGCGTTCTTCAAAATAACGTGTTCAACCATTCACTCTCTCTAATCAGTGACTGCGCGATCTTGCACGCACTCACCGGACGATAGTTTCGTAGTATCTTTTTACCCCCTTTGATGGGGTCAATAAAGGGGGGTCACATTGGAAGCTTTACAGACATCTGGTATTTGCCCATAGGTATTTTGTCTGGTAACGATTAAAGATCATTGAAGCCAGTGGCGTGCATATTTCTTCCTAAACCTCCCGAAGCGCCCTGCAATGGAATCCATCAGATCCTGATGACTTGGAGCTATTTAACATTACCAGCTTGTTCATCCACTTGAACTGTAGGTCAAACTCTCATTCGATTAAGTGCTTCGTCAACAATTTATTCCCCCCTCTAATTCCCGCACAGTTTTCATTTCTTCCTGAGTGAACACAGTGCAAAAGCTTATTTTACTGGTCAGCTTTTTCTCCTGTCAGATTCAGTTTCCATGCCATTGGGTTTTTCAATGTCAACCATTCCATTTTTGAGCCTCACCTGGAGAGGTGTGTGTGTGTGTGTGTGTGTGTGTGTGTGTGTGTGTGTGTGTGTGTGTGTGTGTGTGTGTGTGTGTGTGTGTGTGTGTGTGTGTGTGTGTGTGTGTGTGTGTGCAGATCTACTTCAATATAGATTGTTCATTCTCAGAGCTACTGCTATCTATATGACACTGGATTGTTAAATTCTCAGTCTCATTCTGGCTTACCTTAGACCTGGAGTTCACCTATTTACAACATGACTTGCAGTCGCTCGTAATGTTCTCACTTCTTTCCTTTCAAAATTTGTACATCACAGTGCATTGGAACCTCAAGCTCATCAGACACCGAGTGACAGAGAGGTTAAGGCCTGACTATAGTGGCCGAAAGCAGGACACAGCTTGATTAGGATCTCAGTTGTACATTGGGGAATCGCCTGAAAAGGCACGAATGTACATCGACTTGAATCATTCATGGAGATTTTGTGTTCAGTCTGCTCAGATCGATTTGACATTTAAATGCAGAGGAGCCGAGAGCAGAAACCACGACAAGGCAATCAGAGACAGATTGAGAAAGGAAGGTTAAGGGACCAGCATAGGAAGCTGCAAAGGCAGTATGTGCAAGCTCCTGATGAGGAAAATTAAGGATGGTTGTCATTGGTGGATGATATAAGGATTGGTTTTATCACAAGACTTGAGTGTGAGAGAAAAAAAAAATTGAAGAGAGAAGTGGCAAAAAAGGGAGAAATTCCTTGCATAACCCATTTGGTTTCATGAACAAGCTATTCAAATCAAGAGTGGGAGTTGATGCAGAGACAGTAGCTAGAGAGGGAGAGAGGGAGAGAGTGAGAGAGAGGAAGAGAGAAGCATTTAAAGGATACTTGTGCTGTCTGACCCAAGGCAGGCTGTCACATTACTACTGATGGGAGGCCTACCACGTCCCACTAAACCAGGCTGTCCTCTCGATTTGGCTGAAGTCAGGTTGCATGAGATGCAGGGAGTGGTGTTGGAGGCTCAGTTGAGAGGAGTGCTCCAGGCAAGAATGACATAACCTTTAAGTATTATAACAATATTAAGTATTATATTAACTTCAAGTATAAGAACCGGTTGGGTTCCCATTGTGACAGCGGTTGATGAAAAAAAATCATTTCAAGAAAAAAAATTAAGATAGCTCCAGCGAACTATACTGCTGAGGTTGTTTGTATTGATAAAATACTCCCGGAGTACTTGACTGAATCAGGAATTGATTTTTTAATTATTTTTTTTCATTGCACGATTTGAACGAAACTTGATACTGCACACTGCAGGCGAATGGTAAGTTGTCCCTAAAATTTTTGTGCTATCGTGTACCGTTTTGGCTGTATTTCGGAAACATACATACATGCATACATACATACAAAATGAGAGTTTTCGTAATATATATATATATATATATATATATATATATATATATATATATATATATATATATGTCCCAATGTTCTACGAGCA
The DNA here is from genome assembly GCF_056783735.1 of Eptatretus burgeri. NCBI lineage: Eukaryota > Metazoa > Chordata > Myxini > Myxiniformes > Myxinidae > Eptatretus > Eptatretus burgeri. The sequence continues at coordinate 138,825,283 of NC_140962.1, read as the reverse complement.
TTATGGCTGCTCTTGAGATGAGCATGGAGACACAGCTGTGCCTCGTGGATGGTGTCTTAATAATGGGTTGTTCATTCTGAAGGAAGAAAGCTCAAAAGAGATTAAGCAATTTCGGCCAATTTCGCTGCTCAATGTTGAGGGTAAGATAATGTTCGGTGTGTTGGCAATGAGATCATTTGTTCTTTAGAATGGATAAATTAACACCTCTGTGCAAAACGCTGGTGTTCCTGAGTTCCCAGGACATTTGGAGCATTCATCGATGATCTGGAGTATGATTCAGATTGCTAGACAGGATAAGAAGAACCTGTGGTGCTGTGGCTTGATCTTGCGAAAGCCTATAGTTCTGAAGCTCACGTCCTCATTTTGAAGGCCGTTAACGTCTTCTGGATTCATGAGCAAGTCAGCAAGTTTGTTTTGTCCTATTATAATGGTTTCTTCATGCGGTTCGCCACAAATAACGACGTGATCCGGTGGCAAGCGTAAGAGGTGAGGATACCAATGGGATACGAGATATCACCACTTTTGTCTCTGATGGCCGTGGAGTTGCTAGCTCGTGGCACCGAGTTTGTCGCAGAAGGTGTGCAGCTTGCCTCTGGAATAGTTTGACCTCCAATGCATGCTTTTATGGATGACATTACTCTGCTGACTGACGGAGTGTATGCCGCCAGGTGTTTAATGGGGCGGCTGAACGAGCTGATTGACGAAAGCAGAATGGCATTGAAGGCAAATAAATGTTGGAGTCTTTCATTAGTGAGAGGGTTTCATGAGTGAAAGGATTTTCTTTAATGGAGAGGAAAGAATTCCTACCATTAAAGGCATTGGTATTCATTGCCACTTACAGACTGCCATAGAAGCAGAAGAGTCAAAGCAGAGTTGGTTAGTAGCCTGCAAACCATTCATAAGAGCGGTCTCCCGGGTCAGCACAAGGTATGGTGTTACAGGTCACCTTGCTGCCTCGTATCCTCTGGCCATTACAAGTGTATTAAGTTGCTGTGATACGAGTGGAGATCATGGAGAGGAAGGTGAGCATATACATTCAAAAATGGCTTGGAGTGTTGAGAACACTTACAAGCATTGCCCTGTATAGCTCGTTAGCTAAATTGCAATTACCATCAATCTCACTTGTGGAGTTTAAGGTGTGTAAGACAAGGTGGCTTATGTTGTAGTGTCATTCCTTTGACTCTATTGTGAGGAGGACTGAGTCCGACGTACTGTCAGCAGCAAAGTAGAATGTAAGCACAGTGGTGGAAGAAGTGGAGAGCGGGTTGAGGATGAAGGGGAGAGCGGGTTGAGGATGAAGGAAGTCACTTGAGAGATACAGAAGGACCGACGAGGTGTTCGTTGGCATTGAAGGCATTGGTGATCAAAATAAGATGCAAGGGGTCAACGTGAGATGGTGGTTGAAGAGATAAGGTAAATGGAAGAGGAAAGGAGAGTGGCGCAAGCATTTGGGCAATCACAGCAGGGGTAGTGGACAAGGTGGGATACGGTATGCAAGCGTAACATAACGTGGACAAAGATGTGGAAATTGGAACCAGCATGCCTTCGCTTCTTATTCAGATCCTTCTACGTCTTACTCCTCACCAGTGCAACCACCACTCCTCATTTTCATAAATGCCAAGGTGAGCCAACGAAAAAAGCCAAGAATTCACAAGGTTTCAGAAAAGCGATGATAATAGAAAACCTATACGCCAAGAAAACCTAGAGAAAACCAAGACGCCAAGGTGAACAATGAATAGCCAAGATCTTGTGAAAAAAGTCACTAGGAGTGGTCACACTGCTCCTGACCTCCGTAAACCTCTGCAAGTTGGTGGAATCTCGTACCTGCAAGCGGTGTGGTCGTCAGGACACACTAGACCACTGGAGCATGTGCTGTCGAGTTGTGAGGGATCTCTTCAGCAGCACTTATGGAGGCACAACCAAATACTGTGGGTCCTGGATCCGGGAGATAATCAACAAGTGAAGGTCATTAATGCAAGAAGTCAGAAAGCTCAGCATTTATTAGAGAGGGTGAGTGCCTTTCAAGATAGTCCTCGACAGTGACAAGAACCTTCCTGCTACTGGGTGTCAGATGGCGAAAAGCGGTAAATCGTGATGGAACCCTCGTGTTTCCATTGGTGGTGGCACGGACTACACAGAGACCGGACATGATTCTGTGGTCGGAAGAGAAGAGGGTTCTCAATGATGGAGTTGACTGTGCCATAGGAATCGAATGCTGAGTGGGCTAATGAGAGGAAAGTCTCCAAGTATGTGGATCTTGTTGCTTTGTGTGACAAATGTGGAGACATCAAATCTTACCTGTTGAGGGTCGCCGTCGTAGTTTTGTTGCTCAAATCGATGTTTAACCTTTTGAAGAGTCAGGCATGACTTTGCAGGTGAGAAAGAGTCGTGGGTCATTTGCAAGAGTACAGAGAGTCTGTATCATGATGGATATGGCAAAAGAAGAATGTTAAGATTATTTTTCATCTTCAATTAAGCCAGTTCTCCCCGAGGTGGTGCTGGGGCTGCCCACGTGAGTGCTACTGGAGAAGGCCCCAAAAGCACAATGATCATGGGTTCCACCTGAGGATGGGGGACATCGATCAGCGGTCGGCTGTTTTAATTGATTTATTTATATACCGCTGCGAGGCTCTCATCGGTCTCGACCTCTTCCGCAGGCGCACAATTCATGTACATTTCTCCATTATACCTGTTAGCTTCTTGGAGAAATTACACGACGCACTCATGACATCAAATTCTGATGAGTCTTTGCATTCAATTTCTTTGAGCATTCCATTCATATGTTTTTTTTTATCGTTTTCCAAGGCTCATGAAAGTTTTTGCACGCACAGGATTTGACTTGACAAGCGGAGCTGTTGACCTTGGAGGAAGCAACTTCCCGGAACATTTTGGATACTGGCGGCGTTTTTCGATATACAGCAGGTAATTTTAAAACGGGGAAATCTCTCCCCCCCCCCCCAAAGCCTTCTCCCAGCCCCTCCAATGGGATTGTCTGTGCTCTGTCCTCTAAATGCTGTGCATAAAGCAAAAAAAAGCAAAGATTTACAGTAACAAGGCAGGGGTTTTTCGGTCAAAGAGTACCGGTAGTTAATGCATGGAAAAGTTCCTTGCATAATCCCAGTACGTATGTACCATTTTAAAGGTGTTTGATGAGGTCAAGGTCAGAATCAAACCATAGGCCTTGCAGACTTAGGACGGAAAATGTAACAACAATGCCACCGAGTATGGGAATAAGAAATAATGCCTGGTAACAATGCCACAAATTCATTTTCTGGTAGTTTCTCTTCTACAGAGACCAAGGCTGTTGCTTTTCTTCTTTGTTTGCATGCAGCACAATATTGCGGGGTAGCATCATTGCCCGGGGGCACGGCTTTGCCGGTGATGCAGTGCCCTCTGCTGGTTCAGGCAGGAATTTGTAATTTATTCATGGTGTGGGCAACAGCTCGCCTGCTTTTCACGGAGGACGCAATGGGATTTTTAATGTCCACCAACAAATGTCAGCGGAAGGGATTCCCGTTTAATGTCCGTCCGAGGGACGGCACAAACATTGATGAATCACCCTGCCTGTGAAACACTGAGACGACAGTTTATAGCTGGGTCTGGATTCAAACCCAGGCGAAACAGCTTAGAGCGAGTGTGCGTACCTCCAAGCCATCCTGTCAACCTGCTGTTGCTCTATTGACTGTTGTGTACAACACGTGTACAGTACTTACAACTACAACAACACAACAAATCGCTTTTACGAAGCCCTGATCCTCAATCATCAAAACTTCAACAAAAACCAATTCCAACATTCATGATGGTGTCTGACATACTCTGGAGCAGGTCGGCTTTGTGATATACCGATGTAAGTAACAATCAATCACATTCTCCAGAGATAGACGAAGACTGATGAACATGAACATCAGACAGACCCAGAATTAAAATCCCGAATCAACAAGAGGCGACTCTCCCTTCCCCTGCTAATTGTCTTACTCGTATATTCAGATTATTGTCATTCTCCTCTGTGCCCAATGGGCTCCTGTTAAAACAGCCAACGAGGAGTGCGCTCTGTCTGATTCAATCCAATACCACACAGATTCTGCAAATGCCGGTGGTCAAACTGTCCACCTGGGATCGATTCACAGATTCTATATATATATATATATATATATATATATATATATATATATATATATATATATATATATACATATATACATATATACATATATACATATATACATATATACATATATATATATATATATATATATATTGTTACGGGCTGGGGGGGCTGCCACCAGCCGACCGCTCTGAACGGAGCCGCAAGTCGAGTCGGCCCGACCGATCGCCCGGAATATAGATCGCCGCCCGGATAACTCCGAGCGACGGGTCCTTGTACAAGAACCGAATACGCCAATCGACAGATCACGTGGGGTAGGGTCGATTGCCAATCTTCAATGTACCAAAATACCCACGTGATCCAACTACTGGGGTATTCCACCCTCGACGGAACTCGTACGGAACAAATCGCCGAGGCAAGCTTGTCCGTGCGTGATTCCGAGCGGCTTAATCGCCGAGAACCGTCGGTCCAAATGTCCCCCTATTACGGCAAACCAACGGCTTTCTAACTCCCAACACACGAAAAGTTCAGTCAATGAGGGAATGGACGCAACGAGCAGGTTTACATTCACACAAGGACATTTATTATAATGAAACACGTATGCAATTAAATAAGTTAAAACACGTATGCAATTATACAAGCAACAAAAGCACGACAAAATAACTACAACCATCTACTTATTATGTACAGTCATTTACACTTAACAGCAGTTCCTACTTATTAGACGGACCCACGGACACACGTACGCGCGCGCACGCACGCACGCACGCACACACACGAAATGGTGGCTGAGGCCTTTAATCACGCGCTCCAGCTCGGAGGACAGGTGAGCTGAAACTCAGAGCCTAACTCGAACCTCTCCACCTCGTGTGGTCTTCAACTTGTCCGGTCCCAGGCTCCAGCGAGAGCGAGCTGGATCCAAATCGCCGTGAGCCGCGTTCCTTCCCGAGCTTCTCAACACGTGCAGGTGAGACGAGGCGCCGATCCTTCCTGTCGATGCGTCGCTTCCCCGAGGATCCAACTCCAAGAAGAGGCCGATGCGTCGCACCAAACCGGGAAACAAAATGAAGAACAAAAATCTCCACGAACGAAGAAGAAGAGGAAGAAGCCTCCACTCGTAGCTCGAGCCGAACAACCGGCTCAAGTTCCTTCCAAAACAAAGCAGCAGCCGAAGCTCACCGAGCCAGCCGAAGCAAAAAGCTTCCGAAGGCCTCAAGCCAAGCAAGCCAAGCAGGACCCGATGGCCTGCTGAACGACTGCTCTCTCCGAAGCAAAAAAGCTTATTCCTCCCATGGGACTCAGCACACGAACTCTGCACACGTGACTCAGAACGGGACTCTTTACGAACTCTGCCACGGGACTCCCACGAACTCTTTACACGGGACTTTCACGAACTCAGCCCATGAACTCAGCCCTACCACGGGACTCCCACGCGAACAAAGAAAGGGTCTCCTCTTTATCCTTTGCACCCCCTCCCCCACACCCGGCGTGACTCGTGCCCTCGTGATCCACCCCCCGCTCAACCACGGGTGGGAGGGAGTTGTTGACGTCACCGCAGGGTTCTTCTTCCTCTTCGCAGAAGAGCGGGGGGGGGGGGACGTCTCCATTGTTCGCTCCCTAACTATTAAATCGATCCGCAGCGCATCTAATCGATTTCAAACATTTAAACAATGGAAGGTGAGCTATCTACGGAACAAGCACTTATCGACATAGCTGACGAAGGGAACCTGTATGTTGTGTGCAATTGAATTCCAAATTCGTAACAATATACACAACACCACTCCCTGACCATACCCTCTTCAACAATGCGTCCACACGCCTCATACCCCTCAATCTCGATTTCCACTTTGTTCAGGAATGAATATTATTTGGGAGTCTTTTTAGAAGGGAAATAATCTACGACCTATTTACCTGCAGTCAAACATTCAACCCATATAATACTTCTTAGAGGCACATCGCACCGATACCACCCATAGCCATGGTGGAACACCTTCTGCAGTTTGTATAAACCTTTGATTGTGAACAAACGAATAAAAGGTGAAAAAAAAAAAACAATCCATATATTTATTACATCCGCAAGAATGACAGAAATGGTTCCACAAGTATCCCTTCCCACCCTACATGCCACTTCCCTCCCAATACTATCACATCTCTTAAGAACCTCCTTTCCCTTCGGTCCTCACTCATCAACTTCATCTTTTTATTTCAGCGTCTCCAAGCTCTCCAACTCGTCTGTGCATACATAACAAATAGATGTTAGTGTCCTCGCATTATCCACCTACAAGCAAATATTTTGAGGAGGATCCTCCCAAAAGGCAAACTTCACCCAAGGACTCATTCCGTTGAATCCTCAGCACCATTTACCGAGATGTCGCACCCGTGACATTGGACCGTGTAAGCAAGACGTGCAAGGTCTCTGTGCTCTGATGCTTTGCTCGGGAACAGATATCCCACAAGTGCAGTACTCAAAACAGACTCCAGCAATGGCACAAGCAAAAGTGTTTTCAAACCCTCAAGGTCGTAAGTTTGTGCTGCCGTCATATAGTACGTGTACCGTTCACCTCTGTGAATATAAGTAAGAGAAGAAGCCTTGATATCACACTTAAATTGGGCAATTCCGTGATTATGTATGTATGTATGTATGTATGTATGTATGTATGTATGTATGTATGTATGTACAGTATCTTCCAGTGCATACATACTGGGGGTACCCAGGTTAGGACGACATGGGCACAACTTAATTAATTTCTCTCCCCCTTTGCCCACGCCCCCGGCGCCAGGAGGATGGGAAGACTTGCGATTGTCACCTGCGTATGAAACTCTGCATGTGGTTTACTGACCACTGCCGGAGGAAGGGGGTATTACCAGCCACGGGCACAAAATAAATTTATGACCGGATGTAGCAGGTGTGTCTCGTGTTCAATGTAAAGGTAAACGAGTTAAATTTTGAATTTTAAAAGTTCGTTTTATAAACATTATGCACATAGGTTTGTGCTGGACTTTGTCGACATGTTCTGATCAACATTGGGCACAAATAAGAGGGACACGGTTCTGTCAAAGCCATTAATCAAATATCCCAACAATAATTCACAAATACAGGAGGTTGTTAAGGAAACTTCAGTAAAATTTCTCGTTATTGGTATGGGGCCTGTCACACCTTGACATTTTAGCCAGCGTATGGCAATGTATCAAAATGTATGTAAAACGCTGGCGTACGCTGAAGTATTGATGGTTTTTTTTTTTCCAGTTTTGGGACTATTCATAACGAGTTGGGCGTATGCATAACGTATTAGTAATGTACACTGAACGTTTCGATAACGTATAGATAACTTATACCAACGAATGCTTAGCGTGTTGTCAGCGTTCACAACCTATGCCCAACGATAGTCTAACACTCTAACTTATGCAAAGCGCGCGGCAGCGTATCGCCGACGATCACGTGGCGTAGGCTATTAAAAGGCTGCGGCTCGACGATTCAAATCATAACCGCACTAGACATCGAAGTGTCAAGCCGCTGTCACACCTTGACGTTTAAGCCAGCGTATGAAAAATTTGCCGAATACGCTGGCACACGTCGAATACGTTATGGGTAAGTTTTGTATACGTTAAGAGCACGCTGAAGCACGGTGGCATACGTCGTAGTACGCCGAGTACGTCGACAAATTTTCAGCATGTTGAAAATCTTTCGCCGTATCCAGCGTATGACTCATACGTTCCGCATAAGCTGGCATAAGTTGTAGCCACGTTACGCGATCGTTGACACACATTACTTGTAAGTTACTCATAAGTCGAAACACGTCGAGGTAATGTTTAGCGTACCCGAAACTTAATTTTTAACCTATGAGTAACGTGCTTTGAACCTATGTGTAACATATCTCCAACGCACATTGTCGTATTTGATTGACGTCTTCCGGACGACCACAGAACTTACTGAACGTGTTTCTAACTTACAGCGACCGTATAATGGCGTATTGGCAGCGTTTAGGGGAATTGGTATATAAAAATGGGGTTCATAGGAGGAACCCGTCAGTGTTCCAGACTCCATGTTTTTTATTTATTTATTTTCTTTGGTATGACGGTGATGTTGACACTTCGATTTCTAGTGCGGTTATGATTTAAATTGTTGAGCAGCAGCCTATTAATTATATTATATGATATTATAACCGCACTAGAAATCGAAGTGTTAACATCACCGTCATACCGAAGAAAAAATAAAAATGAAAAAAAAACAGGGAGTCTGGAACACTGACGCAAACCATTACCTTGACGTGTTTCGACTTATGAGTAACTTACAAGTAACGTGTATGGACGTGTGTCAATGATCGCGTAACGTGCCAACAACACGTTACTCATAGGTTAGAAATAAGTTTCGAGTACGCTAAACATTACCTCGACGTGTTTTGACTTGTGAGCAACTGACAAGTAACGTGTGTCGACGTGTGTCAACGATCGCGTAACGTGCCTACAACTTATGCCAGTGTATGCGGAACGTGTGAGTCATACGCTGGATAGGGGGAAAAATTTCAAGCATGGAAAATTTGTCCAACAGCTCGGCATACTACAACGTATGCCAGCGTACTATGACGTATGCCAGCGTGCTCTTAACGTATACAAAACTTACCCATACGTATTCGACGTGTGCCAGCGTTTTAGACAAATTTTTCATACGTCGGCATACGCTGGCGAAATCGTCAAGGTGTGACAGGGCCTTATGGAAATGTCCTTTTGGTGAAAATCACATGGGACATCAAGTGAGCAGATCTCCCCACCCCCTCACAAATCCAATCCCACAAGTGCAACCCCACGCCACCCAGTGCATCCCTGTTCAAATCACCTCTCCCAAAGTCCAGCACCACCCCACCTCCTCCCAAGATCCAACCGCACCCAATCTCTCCCCAAACTCAAAACCCAGCCCACCCACCAAATCCAGCCCTGTCAAAACCCCTTCCCACACACCTCACACACTCCAATCCAAACCCCAACCCACTCACAAATCCAATACCACCACCCACCTCACCCTGACCTTCAAGTCCAAACCCACCCTACCCCACTCCTCCCCCAATGCCAAATCCACCCCACCTGTCTATCCAAGTACACCCCTTCACAAACTCCAAACCCACCCCTACTCTCCCTCCCCCAACTCCAAACTCACCCCACTCTCCCTCCCCCAACTCCAAACTCACCCCACTCTCCCTCCCCCAACTCCAAGCTCACCCCACTCTCCCTCCCAACTCCAAGCTCACCCCACTCTCCCTCCACCAATCCAAGCTCACCCCACTCTCCCTCCCCCAACTCTGCTCGCCCCACTCTCCCAACTCCAAGCCTCGCCCCACTCTCCCCTCCCCCAACTCCAAGCTCGCCCCACTCTCCCTCCCCAACTCCAAGCTCGCCCCACTCTCCAACTCCAAGCTCGCCCCACTCTCCCTCCCCCAACTCCAAGCTCGCCCCACTCTCCCTCCCCCAACTCCAAGCTCCCCCCACTCTCCCTCCCCCCACCCCAAGCTCGCCCCACTCTCCCTCCCCCAACTCCAAGCTCGCCCCACTCTCCCTCCCCCCAACCCAAGCCGCCCCACTCTCAACTCCAAGCTCACTCCCCTCCCTACTCTCGCCCCACTCTCCCTCCCCCAACTCCAAGCTCGCCCCACTCTCCCACCCCCAACTCCAAGCTCGCACTCTCCGTCCCCCAGCTTCAAGCTCGCCCTCTCTCCCAACTCCAACTCCAAGCTGCGCCCCAAGCTCACCCCACTCTCCCTCCCCAACTCCAAGCTCGCCCCACTCTCAACTCCAAGCTCGCCCCACTCTCCCTCCCCCAACTCCAAGCTCGCCCCACTCTCCCTCCCCCAACTCCAAGCTCGCCCCACTCAACTCCAAGCTCGGCTCACTCTCCCACTCCCAACTCCAAGCTCGCCACTCAAGCTCGCCCCACTCCCCCAACTCCAAGCTCGCCCCACTCTCCCTCCCCCAACTCCAAGCTCGCCCCACTCTCCCTCCCCCAACTCCAAGCTCGCCCCACTCTCCCTCCCCCAACTCCAAGCTTCCCTCCCCCAACTCCAAGCGCGCCCCTTCCACTCTCCCTCCCCCAACTCCAAGCTCGCCCCCACTCTCCACTCCCCCAACTCCAAGCAGCTCGCCCCTCTCTCTCATTCCTCCCCCAACTCCAAGTTCACCCCTCTCTCATTCTCCCAACTCCAAGCTCACGCCCTCTCTCCCAACTCCAACTCCAAGCTGGCCGCCCTCCCCCAGCTTCCAGCTAGCCCCTCCCCCAACTCCAAGCTCGCCCCCCTCTCCCTCCCCCAACTCCAAGCTCACCCCACTCTCCCTCCGCCCAACTCCAAGCTCGCCCCACTCTCCCTCCCCAACTCCAAGCTCGCCCCACTCTCCCTCCCCTAACTCCAAGCTCGCCCCACTCTCCCTCCCCCAACTCCAAGCTCGCCCCACTCTCCCTCCCCCCAACTCCAAGCTCGCCCCACTCTCCTCCCCCAACTCCAAGCTCGCCCCACTCCTCCCTCCCCCAACTCCAAGCTCGCCCCTCTCTCCCTCCCCAAACTCCAAGCTCGCCCCACTCTCCCTCCCCCAACTCCAAGCTCGCCCCACTCTCCCTCCCCCAACTCCAAGCTCGCCCCACTCTCCCTCCCCCCAACTCCAAGCTCGCCCCACTCTCCCTCCCCCAACTCCCAAGCTGCGCCCCACTCTCCCTCCCCCAACTCCCAGCTCGCCCCACTCTCCCTCCCCCCAACTCCAAGCTCGCCCCACTCTCCCTCCCCCAACTCCAAGCTCGCCCCTCTCTCATTCCCCCAACTCCAAGTTCACCCCTCTCTCATTCTCCCAACTCCAAGCTCACCCCCTCTCTCCCAACTCCAACTCCAAGGCCTCGCCCCTCTCTCCCTCCCCCAACTCCAAGCTCGCCCCACTCTCCCTCCCCCAACTCCAAGCTCGCCCCACTCTCCCTCCCCCAACTCCAAGCTCGCCCCACTCTCCCTCCCCCAACTCCAGCCCGCCCCACTCTCCCTCCCCCAACTCCAAGCCTCGCCCCACTCTCCCTCCCCCAACTCCAAGCTCGCTCCCCACTCTCCCTCCCCCAACTCCAAGCTCGCCCCACTCTCCCTCCCCCAACTCCAAGCCCCACTCTCCCTCCCCCAACTGCAAGCTCGCCCCACTCTCCCTCCCCCAACTCCAAGCTTCGCCCCACTCTCTCTCCCTCCCCAAACTTGAAGCTCGCCCCGTCGGAACAATCATCATTCCCCCAACTCCAAGCTCGCCCCTCTCTCCGTCCCCCAACTCCAAGCTCGCAGGTACAACAGATCATTTGATCTCATCTGATCCCCCAACTCATCAAGCTCGCCCACTTCAGGTCCCACACCACGATCAACTGTCATCATCTTTGATCACCTGGTATGAATGTCATCATTTGAACTCCAAGCCTCGCCCCTCTGTCATCATTCCTGACTCCAAGCTCGCCCTCTGATCCCAGACATCCCCCCAACAGATCCAAGCTCGCCCCACTCTCCCTCCCCCAAATATCAACCTGCATCGCCCCACTCATCACACGATCCCCAGGTATCAACTTTTTGATCCAAGCTCGCCCCACTCTCATCCCCGATCCAACATCCAAGCTCGCCGGAACAGGTACTCATCCTCACAACTCCAAGCATCGCCACGATCAGACAATTTATCATCTGATCCAAGCTCAAGGCCCCACTCTCCCTTTATCCCCCAACTCCAAGCTCGCCCCACTCACGATCCCTCCCCCAACTCATCAAGCAATCGAACAATCATCATCGATCTGATCCATGAATAAATATCCTCATCTGATCGAACAGGCATCATCATCACGATCCAATTTATCATCTTTTGCCCTGAACACTCTCCCTCCCCCCAACTCCAAGCATCGCCCCACTCTGGTATCTCCCCCAACTCCAAGGCTGTTGGCCCCACTCTCCCTCTGACTCCAAGCTCGCCCACTCCCCTCCCCCAACTCCAAGCTCGCCGCACTCTCCTCCCCCAAGCTCCAAGCCCGCCCCACCCTCCCTCCCCCACCTCCAAGCTCGCCCCACTCTCCCTCCCCCAACTGCAAGCTCGCCCCACTCTCCCTCCCCCAACTCCAAGCTCGCCCCACTCTCCCTCCCCCAACTGCAAGCTCGCCCCACTCTCCCTCCCCCAACCTGCAAGCTTCAGCCCCACTCTCCCTCCCCCAACTGCAAGCTCGCCCCACTCTCCCTCCCCCAACTCCAAGCTCGCCCCACTCTCCCTCCCCCAACTCCAAGCTCGCCCCACTCTCCCTCCCCCAACTCCAAGCTCGCCCCACTCTCCCTCCCCCAACTCCAAGCTCGCCCCACTCTCCCTCCCCCAACTCCAAGCTCGCCCCACTCTCCCTCCCCCCAACTCCAAGCTGCGCCCCACTCTCCCTCCCCCAACTCCAAGCTCGCCCCACTCTCCCTCTCCAACTCCAAGCTCGCCCCACTCTCCCTCCCCCAACTCCAAGCTCGCCCCACTGTCCCTCCCCCAACTCCAAGCTAAGCCCCACTCTCCCTCCCCAACTCCAAGCTCGCCCCACTCTCCCTCCCCCAACTCCAAGCTCGCCCACTCTCCCTCCCCCAACTCCAAGCTCGCCTAGGCCACTCTCCCTCCCCCAACTCCAAGCCTCGCCCCACTCTCCCACCCCAACTCCAAGCTCGCCCCACTCTCCTCCCCTCCCCAGCTTCAAGCTCGCCCCTCTCTCATTCCCAACTCCAACTCCAAGCCTACCCCTCTCTCCCTCCCCCCCCAACTCCAAGCTCACGCCCACTCTCCCTCGCCCCAACTCAAGCTTTCGCCCCACTCTCCCTCCCCCAACTCCAAGCTCGCCCACTCTCCCTCCCCAACTCCAAGCTCGCCCCACTCTCCCTCCCCCAACTCCAAGCTAAGCCCCCACTCTCCCTCCCCCAACTCCAAGCTCGCCAAGCCCACACTCTCCCTCCCCCAACGTTGTCATCCAAGCTCGGCTCACTATCATCCTCTGATCCCCCAACTCCAAGCTCTTTGCCCCATCGGAACAATTTCCCTCATCCCCAATTGTGGTACGAAATCCAAGCTGATCGCCCCACTCTCCCTCCAACATCCAAGCTCGCCCCACTCTCCCTCCCCCAACTCCAAGCTCGCCCCACTCCAGACAATCCCTCCCAACTCTGGGTGTTTGTCAAGCCCCGCCCCAGACCTATCCCCTCAATCACTGATCCAGCCCGCTCGCCCCACTCTGCCTCATCCCACATTCTTGAACAGGTTTGCATCATCTCGCCCCAGTTATAGTGATATCTCCTCCCCATCTTGGATTGTTTATCATCTGATCGGAACAATCATCATTCCCCCAGGTGGTACTCCAAGTTCACCCCTCATCTCATTTATCAACTCCAAGCCTCAAATTTATCATCTCTTTGATCCAGACTCCAACTCCCAAGCTCGCCCCTCTCTCCCTCCCCCAACTCCAAGCTCCCGCCCCACTCTCCCTCTGAACTCCAAGATCGACGTTTACCCTTATCCCTCCCTCCCCCAAACAATTTATCATCAAGCTCGATCGAACAATATCCACTCGAACAATTTATCATCATCGCTTGATCAAGTTCACCCCTCTCTCATTCCCCCAACAAATTTTATCATCATTGATCGCCCTCTCTGATCTCCAACTCCAACTCCAAGCTCGCCCCTCTCTCCTCCCCCAACTCCAAGCTCGCCCCACTCTCATCTCCCAACTGCAAGCTCGCCCCACTCTCCCTTTATCATCTGATCCAACTCCAAGCTCCTCCGCCTCCACTCTCCCGCCCCCCCCAACTGCAAGCTCGCCCACTCTCCCTCCCCAACCCAAGCTCGCCCCACTCTCCCTCTGACTCCAGGCTCCAAGCTCGCCCCACTCTCCCTCCCCCAGCTCCAAGCTCGCCCCCACTCTCCCTCCCCCAACTCCAAGCTCGCCCCACTCTCCCTCCCCCAACTCCAAGCTACTTCTCTCCCTCCCCCAACTCCAAGCTCGCCCCACTCTCCCTCCCCCAACTCCAAGCTCTCGCCCCACTCTCCCTCCCCCAACTCCAAGCTCGCCCCACTCTCCCTCCCCCCAACTCCAAGCTCGCCCCACTCTCCCTCCCCCAACTCCAAGCTCGCCCCACTCTCCCTCCCCCAAACTCCAAACCGCCCCACTCTCCCTCCCCCAACTCCAAGCTCGCCCCACTCTCCCTCCCCCAACTCCAAGCTCGCCCCACTCTCCCTCCCCAACTCCAAGCTCAGCTCGCCTCGCCTCTCCCTCCCCCAACTCCAAGCTCGCCCCACTCTCCCTTCCCCCAACTCCAAGCTCGCCCCACTCTCCCTCCCCCAACTCCAAGCTCGCCCCACTCTCCCCTCCCCCAACTCCAAGCCTTCCGCCCCACTCTCCCTCCCCCCAACTCCAAGCTCGCCCCACTCTCCCTCCCCCAACTCCAAGCTGCCCCCACTCTCCCTCCCCCAACTCCAAGCCGCCCCACTCTCCCTCCCCCAACTCCAAGCCTCGCCCCACTCTCCCTCAACTCCAAGCTCGCCCCACTCTCCCTCCCCCAACTCCAAGCTCGCCCCACTCTCCCTCCCCCAACTCCAAGCTCGCCCCACTCTCCCTCCCCCAACTCCAAGCTCGCCCCACTCTCCCTCCCCCCAACTCCAAGCTAGCCCCACTCTCCCTCCCCCAACTCCAAGCTCGCCCCCATTCTCCCTCCCCCAACTCCAAGCTCGCCCCACTCTCCTCCCCAACCCCAAGCTCGCCCCACTCTCCCCTCCCCCAACTCCAAGCTCGCCCCACTCTCCCTCCCCAGGAACAACTCCAAGCTCGCCCCGGGACAATTTTATCATCACGATCTTTAGTTGTTATCCCCCAACTCATCAAGCTCGCCCCAGACAATTTTATCCCTCCCCAACTCGAGACAATTTATGTCATCGCCCCACTCTCCCTCCCCCAACTCCAACTGCTCGCCCCACTCATCCCTCCCCCAGACGGTCATCACTGATCACTCTCCCTCCCCAAACATCATCATCTGATCCCCCCCACTCTCCCATCATCACTGATCAAGGGTCGCCCCACTCATCCCTCCCCCCAACTCCAAGCTCGCCCCACTCTCCCTCCCCCAACTCCAAGCTCGACATCATCATCACTGATCCCTCCCCCCAACTCCAAGCTCGCCCCACAGGTAAAATATCCCTCCCCCAACTCCAAGCTCGCCCCACTCATCCCTCACGATCAGGATAGGCTCAATTTTATCATCCCCACTCTCCCTCCGGAACTCCAAGCGATCGCCCCACTCTCCCTCCCCAGATTTTACCCCGAAGCATCGCCCCACATCTGATCAGACAGGTATCATGTCTTTGATCCAGACCTCCGCCCCACTCTCCCTTCCCCCGGAACTCCAAATTTGGCCCCACTCATCACGATCCCCCAGACTCCAAGCACGCGCCCATCACTCTCCCTCCCCCCAACTCCAAGCCTCGCCCCACTCTCCCTTTGATCCCCCAACATCCAAGCTCGCCCCAAATTGTCTCCCTCCCCCAACTCCAAGCATCGCCCCACTCTCCATCGGTCCGACCAATTTATCTCCAAGCTCGCCCCACTCCTCATCCCCCCAACTCCAAGCTCGCCCCACTCATCCGTCCCCCAGCTTCAAGCTTTATCGCCCCTCTGATCCCAACTCCAATCTCCAAGCTCACCCCTCTCTCCCTCCTCCTGACCTCAACTCCAAGCTCATCCCACTCTCCCTCGCCCAACTCCAAGCTCGCCCCACTCTCCATCCCCAACTTTTACATCAAGCTCGCCCCACTCTCTGAACAACTCCAAGCTCGCCCCGGGTGGTACTCTCCCTCCCCAACTCCAAGCTCGCCCCCACTCTCCCTCCCCCAACTCCAAGCTCGCCCACTTTATCATCTGATCCCGGAACAATTTATCATCTCCAAGCTCGCCCTGAACCTCTCATTCCCTTGATCCCAGACAAATTTTATCCTGTATCGTCGCCCACTCATCCTCTCATAACATCATGGGTCAGATCATCTGCCTGCAGACCCCCAGATCATCTCCCCTAACTCCAAGCTCGCCCACTCTCCCTCCCCCAACTCCAAGCTCGCCCCACATCATCGTTTTTGATCCTTCCTCCCCCTAACTCCAAGTCGCTGCGCCCCATCATTTGACCAAGACAAACTAAACTCCATCCCCCACTTTCCCTCCCTCACCTCCAATTGATCATCGCCCCACGATCTTATCTTCCCCTGATCGAACCTTTTATCATCATCTGACCGAACAATTTTACATCATCACAATCCCAGGTGTTTACTATGCTGTCGAACAGGCATTTATATCATCACGATCCCAGATGGTTTATTCTACATTCCCCCAACTCCAAGTTCGCCCTCTTTCTCATTCCCCCAACTCCAAGCTAGCGCCTCTCCCAACTCCAACTCCAAGCTCGCCCCCTCTCTCCCTCCCCCAACTCAAACAGCCCCTCTCTCCCTCCCCCCAACTCCAAGCTCGCCCCACTCTCCTCCCCCCAACTCCAAGCTCGTCGCCCCACTCTCCCTCCCCCAACTCCAAGCTCGCCCCACTCTCCCTCCCCCAACTCCAAGCTCGCCCCACTCTCCTCCCCCAACTCCAAGCCCGCCCCACTCTCCCTCCCCCAACCTCAAGCTTCCTCCGCCCCACTCTCCCTCCCCCAACTCCAAGCTCGCCCCACTCTCCCTCCCCCAACTCCAAGCCCGCCCCCACTCTCCCACCCCCAACTCCAAGCTCGGCTCACTCTCCCACCCCCAACTCCAAGCTCGCCCCACTCTCCCACCCCCAACTCCAAGGGCCGCCCCCTCTCTCCCTCCCCAAACTCCAAGCTCGCCCCTCTCATTCCCCCAACTCCAAGTTCAATTCCCCTCTCTCATTCCCCCCAACTCCAAGCTCACCCACTCTCTCATTCCCCCCCAGCTTCAAGCTCGCCCCTCTCTCCCAACTCCAACTCCAAGCTCACCCCTCTCCCTCCCCCAACTCCAAGCTCACCCCACACTCCCTCCCCCAGCTCCAAGCTCGCCCCCCACTCTCCCTCCCCCAACTGCAAGCTCGCCCCACTCTCCCTCCCCCAACTCCAAGCTCGCCCCACTCTCCCACCCCCAACTCCAAGCTCGCCCCACTCTCCCTCCCCCAACTCCAAGCTCGCCCCTCTCTCATTCCCCCAACTCCAAGTTCGCCCCTCTCTCATTCCCCCAACTCCAAGCTCGCCCCTCTCTCCCAACTCCAACTCCAAGCTCACCCCTCTCTCCCTGCCCCCCCCAACTCCAAGCTCACCCCACTCTCCCTCGCCCAACTCCAAGCTCACCCCACTCTCGCTCCCCAACTCCAAGCTCGGCTCACTCTCCCACCCCCAACTCCAAGCTCGCCCCCACTCTCCCACCCCCAACTCCAAGCTCGCCCCTCACTCCCTCCCCCAACTCCAAGGTCACCCCTCTCTCATTCCCCCAACTCCAAGTTCACCTCTCTCATTCCCCCAACTCCAAGCTCACCCCTCTCTCCCAACTCCAACTCCAAGCTCACCCCTCTCCCTCCCCCAACTCCAAGCTCACCCCACACTCCCTCCCCCCAGCTCCAAGCTCACCCCACTCTCCTCCCCCAACTCCAAGCTCACCCCACTCTCCCTCCCCCAACTCCAAGCTCACCCCACTCTCCCTCCCCCAACTCCAAGCT
The DNA here is from genome assembly GCF_056783735.1 of Eptatretus burgeri. Taxonomy (NCBI): domain Eukaryota; kingdom Metazoa; phylum Chordata; class Myxini; order Myxiniformes; family Myxinidae; genus Eptatretus; species Eptatretus burgeri. Next base: position 138,807,482 of record NC_140962.1, on the reverse strand, counting down.
CACCCCACTCTCCCACTCCCCCAACTCCAAGCTCACCCACTCTCCCTCCCCCAACTCCAAGCTCACCCTTACTCTCCCTCCCCCAACTCCAAGCTCACCCCACTCTCCCTCCCCCAACTCCAAGCTCACCCCACTCTCCCTCCCCCAACTCCCAAGCTCACCCCACTCTCCCTCCCCCAACTCCAAGCTCCACCCCCACTCTCCCTCCCCAACTCCAAGCTCACCCCACTCTCCCTCCCCCAACTCCAAGCTCACCCCACTCTCCCTCCCCCAACTCCAAGCTCACCCCACTCTCCCTCCCCCAACTCCAAGCTCACCCCACTCTCCCTCCCCTCTCTAACTCCAAGCTCACCCCACTCTCCCTCCCCCAACTCCAAGCTCACCCCACTCTCCCTCCCCCAACTCCAAGCTCACCCCACTCTCCCTCCACCAAATCCAAGCTCACCCCACTCTCCCTCCCCCAACTCCAAGCTCACCCCACTCTCCCTCCCCCAACTCCAAGCTCACCCCACTCTCCCTCCCCCAACTCCAAGCTCACCCCACTCTCCCTCCCCCAACTCCAAGCTCACCCCACTCTCCCTCCCCCAACTCCAAGCTCACCCCACTCTCCCTCCCCAACTCCAAGCTCCCCCCACTCTCCCTCCACCAACTCCAACCTCACCCCACTCTCCCTCCCCCAACTCCAAGCTCGCCCCACTCTCCCTCCCCCAACTCCAAGCTCACCCCACTCTCCCTCCCCCAACTCCAAGCTCACCCCACTCTCCCTCCCCCAACTCCAAGCTCACCCCTCTCTCCCTCCCCCAACTCCAAGCTCACCCCACTCTCCCTCCCCCAACTCCAAGCTCACCCCTCTCTCCCTCCCCCAACTCCAAGCTCACCCCACTCTCCCTTCCCCAACTCCAAGCTCACCCCTCTCTGCCTCCCCCAACCTCAAGCTCTCTCTCAAGCTCTCTCTCAAGCTCTCTCTCAATCTCCCTCTCAATCTCCCACTGCGACCGGTACCGGCTAAATATACACAACTGTGGGCACTGTTTCTGGTACAGAGTAAATACACACAATGGGTGCGTTGCGACCGGTGTCGGCTAAATTCACCCAACAGGCGCTGCGACCGTACCGGCCTGGTATACACAGCAGGGAATGTGACCGGTACTGGCTAAATACACCCAACGTGGTGCTGTGCCCCTGTACCGGCTAAATACACCCAATGTGCTGTGCCCGGTACCGGCCTGGTATACACAACAGGGAATGTGACCGGTACCGGCTTAATACACCCTATATGGTGCTGCGCCCTGTATCGGCTAAATACACCCTATGTGATGCTGTGACCGGTACCGGCAAAGTATACACAACCGGGTATGCGACCGGTACCGGCTAAATACACCCAACGTGGTGCTGGGCCCGGTACCGGCTAAATATATATATAGATATATATATATATATAAATATCCACACTGTCTGATCCCTCCAAAACTGTGGACACTGTTGGCTGGCACCATGGATGAGAAAAAAAAATAAACCCAAACATTAAAACGTTCTCCCAGTTCAGCACAACAAAGGATAAGTGAGGTGTGTTGTGTCAGGTAATGTTAAAAACCCACGGAGAACACTGTATACAGAATTCTGTCCATCCTTCAAGCAGATCCGCCTGTGTATCCCAGGCAACCAAGACCTACCCTCGTCGCGGCTATCCACGGCCTTCCAGCGCGAATCCCGGGTCACGGACACCTCTTTAGTCCGCCGTGGACCTCGTTGATGGACATCCTGGAGGTCCTTTCGCACAAAAGGATCGGTCATTTTGATGCTCTCCGAGGAGGTTCCCAAACACCAGGAAACTTCCTGGAAGGAAACTACAAACGTCTTGAGTTTAGTCTGTGAGTTTGCAAACACCAACACAATGTGGATGAGTGATGAAACTGACAAGTCCTGATGTAAAAATCGCTCAATGACGCGTCACGTGATTGTGACAACTGAAAACTCAGTTTTTAACAGAATTTATGAGTCAACACTGTTTTTTCATCCCGTTCCACGACATCCTGAAAAGCCTTTCAAAATGATCTCTTCCTGTTGGTTCCCTAACTGTTTGTAAACAGTGTAATATATTTTTGATAAGGGGTTGGTTGTTCTGTTCGAGCTTTGATTTGGATCTCAACAGAGTTCACGGTTGTCGTCTTGGGGAGGGGGGAAGAGAAAAAAAAAAAACCCTGATGTTTCTGTCTGCAATAACATTGCCTATGCTGACATATACCGGACGAAATATCGAAAGCTGTATCATTTCAATTGAGTGCAAATCCAGCCGTGATTACGTTATTTATGTGTTTATAAAAACAAACACGTAATGGAAATCTGTGTTTATAATCACTTTGCTTTTCCTTAATTTGTCCTTTCACGTTTAACATCTAATTCCATTATTTGACGCCCCGTGTCCACGAACTCGTTCATGATGAACCTTCGCGTCTCTGGGCGAACGAATGAGGTGCTCGATATATTATATAATTAAACAAACGAAATAAATAAACCTCAAAGGACGCGTCCATGTTCACCAAGTGGCCGCCAACATGTAATTTATCAACCAAATCTATCAAAAATTTTTTTTTTTTTTTTTTAAAGACCACCATTATTACATGAGCTCATGCTTCATTAACTGTCACCAAACGATTTTAGGAGCATGCCCTCCCTCTGTAACATAACGGATTCGAGTCTCAAATTTGGAGATGAAAAGCACAACACTATGTCACGAAGCACGGGACAAGCCCAGGCTCTGGCCCAGGGTAGTGTATGCGGGGAATCGGGTACATTGAAATTCCAAGATGGGTGTGGCCTACAGGTGTACAAGAGAATGTTGTCAAAATGTATGGAGTTCTTACAAAATTGTGACACTTCAGTTGAATGCAGGAAATTGAAAGGGATGGCAAAATAATATAAAATAGACTCGGTGCCATTGTGGTTAGGGTGTCTGCTCTGAGGGTGGGAGGTCGACGGTTTGATTTTTTTTTTTTTTTGTGCATACAAATTTGGTGACACCAACAGCAGGGTTGAGGTACAAACTAGAGGGAGACTCGGAGAAAGAAGGGATGTTGGGAAGAATGTGGGGTAGGGGAGGACACATGGGGTAGACAAGATGCATATAGGAGCAAACTCTCAGGAAGGAAAAACTGGTATTTTGGAAAGAGGTGGGCTTGAGGAGGGGTAATGGTGGGAGGAACGATGATGGTTTTGGATGTGAGATAATCTGAGATGGTGGTGAACAGAGCAAGGATAAACCTCAGGGGATCCCATTCTTTCACCACTCATCTTTTGCCCCCTTTTTGACCTTCTTTTTCCTCCTTCACAAAACTCCAACACTTGTCCTGTCACTTTATTAAAGCTCTGCTTATCTCCACACCTTACACCACTCATTCCTCCAACCTCACTGTGATGTGCCGTCCACATGGAGCTCCTGCATCTCTTCCCTCCACCTCCCCAGCTCCACCGGTGCACTGTAGCCCCGTCTCCCCACAAGAATGTTCCGACGCATAACCCCTATAAACCTCTCATGCTCCCCCAACAACTGTCCCCCATCCTTCATATTCAGCTCTTATTCCTCCCCCTCCCATAACAGTATGGACCTCTGACATTTTGAGAACTTCATTCACAAACATCACAGATATCTCCGCAACTCATGACAATCTGCCTTTTTTTTTTCTCCTCGTCCTCCTATGTCAAGAGGTCCATCCCCCATTGTCAATGTTCTGCACTCACCCCTCAACTCTGGTTGCACATTCCTCCGCATAACCATCATATGTTCGTTTTTGTGTTGTATTGCTCACGGAACGATGACGACTCCATATACACCTCACTTTCTGCTAACAAATACCAACTCATAACTATCTATCCCAACTCTTTATTCCTTCCTAATTTGTGGACATTTCAGCTGCCACCATGCCAGTTGGCTGGGAGTTGACACCGCAGCGAAGGCCTTCAGAAATTTTACGGATCAGACCCAATCCTCGAACTTTCTAACTTGGATCTCCACTCATGATATTGTCCTCCTCAGACAACGTTGTTGTAGAAATAAAAATGTTTTTTTTTGGTTGATAAAGAGCAAAATCTGTTAATTCTCTTAAGTCGACTGTGATTTGCCCTCTTGCAAATTGATTGGTCTTTCCTCACCACTTACAAGGAGTTTATCACCACCACGATATAGTCGACATGATACTCAACCAAGCAGTAGCTCATGGCAATCAATGCTGGGTATTTTGTTGAGATACCAGACAGCACATGCATCAGATCCAGAAGTGCAGAACCAAAGAGCACAGTGCAACTGCAGAAATACTCCAATGTCCAAATCTCTACATTTGTTTGGCGAAGCAAGCATGGACTTGTTTACTTCCTGTACAGATCAAGCAGACATTTTGCTTTGTACAGTGCCCCTGTAGTTCTTGAATGCAAACATTGAAAATGAGACGTCACAAAGTTCCGAGTTTGACTGTGTATCACATGACTTTCATGCCGAAGGTAGACATCTCACCGACGGTTGCAGCTATTGTCATATGATACCAGCACAAGTTACAGAGTTAGACATGATGAACAAACTTTCAAGTTGTGTTCAGATCTCAGAGGATCATGGAACTGAGATAACCTTGTATGTTAGCAGCTTATTCTACAATTGTGCAACAAAAGTTACAGATAAGTCATTTAAAAGACAACAAATTGCGCAAACATCTCCAGCATCAGATGCTGTATCTCGCATGCATTTAAGGATGTTTATCTGCATCACATAATCCATAAATAAGATACAAAATAACAGTATAACAATAATATACTGTATAATAAAATAATATACGATAATAAAATAACAGTATACAACAAAATAACAACAAAAACATCAAAAAAACATATCAAATACTTTGGCTATCGATCACACAATTGTTCCTCTTCTCCTCCTTCCTCCACCTCCCCTCCTAACTGACATGAACATTCAATTCAGTGAAAACTTCACCCAGTACCACTTTCACAAAGAATAAATTTTCTAGATATGGCACCACTCTGAACACCTACACCCACAGCCCTTGGTGCTTACCAATGGGGGATTGGCAAACATGTGGAAGCAATGAACATTTTCTTCAGATTATGCCAGCTGCCAAAATAAAATGATTTCCAGATTTGGGTGCCAATAGAGCGATACAGAACATTATGTACTAAATAAATTAAGGGGGAGGGAGGGAAAGTCATCCTTCACTAAATAACTCTGGGGAACTTCTGACCAATTTTGAGATAATTTTTAAATTTCTATTTCATTCGGGGGATTTGTGGCCTCACTTCCAAATGCTGTCTTTCCCAGGCATTTCAGTGTCCTTCCCAAGGGAATGAAGAGTCAACCACAATAATACAGACAGACAGTCATCACATATAGACCAGACTATTGGGGCACTCGTGGGAAACCCATGGCAAAACAGGTATGACACTTGGACATCTTGAGTTAGATGCGTATTGCTGTATACATCACTTTTGTAAGTACTATAGTTTTAAAATTAAGAGCTTGGAGCAATTTCATCCATTAAATGAGGCAATTTTCCATGATCGACTCTCACGGACTAATTGAAGTACATCATCTAAATATTATTTCGGTTTTTTGGATCAGATGTCTTCCGGACTAAATAAGTGTTGAAATCTTTTGTGAAATCTGATAATTTAAAGAAATAATGAGTCGTATAACCAAGCCGATATACCGATTCACTTTAAGCCAGCAAAGCTTTGTTCCCTCCTCCTCCATAGATACACAAGAATATGTGAAATTTCCACCAAAGCATGAAACTTATCTTTTTCTCCTGTTGGAGAATTATGTTGAGTGAACAAAAAATTTCGGAACATGCCAAAATTAACCAGCTTCATTCAGCTGTGTGATTGAATGCATTCACTGCGAGACCTCACGCCCTGTACCCCAGAGGGACTGCCTATCCATAGCGTCTGCCAAGTCTGTGTCGATATTTTCTGAGCGGTGTTTGTCTCTAGATGTATCCGAGCTGTGTTGGTCTCTGAGCGGTATTTATAGTATGACCGGTAGAAAATGGATTACAGACATTATATTGGTTCCATCTTCATTGTTATTGTATGTAAAAAGCATTTCGATGAGAGTATGAATCATAACTAGCATCCGTTGAAGACAAAGTCTTTGATATCCCCCGCCATAGTAAATGAGGACAAGTAGCAAAAGGCACCAGGTCAATTTATTATTGATGTGTGTACAAAATTTCATAAAGAAATAGTTAATAGTTTTGCAACTATGCTCTGGAAACAAAGCTTAACCTCAATTATTTATTAATACCCAACTTGTTTCCATGGAAAGTGAAAGAAATATTTTGGGGGAAATCTCTAAATATCAAAAGGCACCAGTTCACCACTTGCTCGATATGTGTACCAAATTTCGTAAATATATTGTTGCGAATTCGCGCCCGCCGGCGTGCGAGCGGCCACGTAACTCGAATCGCGGCACGTCGCCCACCGGACGGACAATTCCGTCGTGACCCTCTCAGACTAACGCCGGGAACTATTCACGGGTGGGCCTTTCGGCCTCACCACGATCGTGCCAATCGGCCCCCCGCATGGGATAGGGTTGTTCGCCAAATTCGACCTACCTAAGTACCCACACGGAGGGTAGACCGGGCGATCGCACCTCGCCGCAGGTCGACTTCGGACACGGGCCACTTTAAGCGACCCGTTCCGTACTATCGGGATAACCGAGCGGTGTTATCGTCAACCTCGACGGTTCCGATTAATTATCGGGCGTATTTAGCCCATGACCAACCCTTTACGTAAAGTAAGATGGAGATTCAATTAAAGAAAAGACGAAGCAAAACGGGAAAAACAGTTCAACATGAGGCACATTTATTCCGCGGCAAACGGAAAGCACACATATACAATTACAACAATTATGCACCAAAAGCAAATGTAAAAGAAACACAACAATTATGCACCAAAAGCAATTGCAACAAAAGAAACACAATGCAGATCCACTACCGACTACGCGAGCACACGGCAACACTTACACAGTTTTACTTTACAGACGGCGCCGACAACACATATACTCCAAAGCAAAAGAAAAGGGGCCACCCTCTACGACAAGGGGGAAGACGGGCCTGGGGCCGAGACCGCGTGGAGCATACCCGTCTTGTGATGAGCCGCAAAATGGCAGCGGCGCCCCGACTCCGCGCTCCTCCGCGGGCCTCGCTGGCACTGCCTGGAATGGGGTGGGAACGGGGCCCCCTTTTCGCACTATCTCAGTGCAGGGGGGAAACAGTGGGGGGGGTTGTTGATGCTCTGGGGAAAGAGGATAGCTGGCTTGCTTGGGTCCCGTGACGAGCGACTCCACTGCGCCCTCGACCGCGTTCCCGGCTTCTCCTCTCTACAGCTCCCCGACAGACCGACTCTCCTCCAGACCCGTCTTGACTGCTGCTGCCACACTTCACCGCCACCACAACTCGCCCGAGCCCGAAACAGAAACTCTCTACTGAATTCGCCCTGCGCTCGGCGCTTTATAGTGCAGCAGGAGAAGCCATATGCAAATTTTCGGATCAGGATGGGCTCGGGGGCGGAGCCACACTCGCCCATTGGACGGAGGAAAAGTGGGCGTGAATCATTCCTGATCCGTGAATTTGCATATATCGATTCCACTCCGACACGCCTGGAGGGGGGGCCAAATCGCCCCGCGCTTAATGATTGGACGGATCGGAAGTGGGCGTGTATCATTCCTGATCTGACTTCCCCTCGGAAAGGCCGCTCTTTGTACCCGCGGCTCAGCGCGCGCCCCGCACGAGGCCAGGACAGCCTGACGCTCGGCGTTCACAAGCGGCGCGGGAATGGCCGCAGAAGGAGAAGAGGTGAAGGTGGTGGAGGGTTTATTGTGGCGGTGATGGCCATGGCGACGCTTGAAATGGCGGTGATGCGATGGTTGCGAGAGCGAGTTGTGAAAGTAAAGGTCGTGGCTGTTGGCGTTGTTGTTGTTGTGAAGCGGCGTTGCGGTTGGTGGTTATTGTGTGATGGCGGTTGAGACGTGGTTGGTTCAAAATAAAGATAGAACAGAAAAACGGCTATCTTAAACTGTCGCAGCCCGAATGAATGACATTTATTCCCTCTAAACAACGGGTTTGGGGCTAACTACACATGTACTTACAGAGATATCTCCCCTACGGGACCTGAATGGTGGTTTGCGAATTTCCTCAACCACAACAATATCTTGAGGGGATTTGTAGTTAAGCTCTGGAAACGAAATGTGATGGACGGACGGAACCCATTTCTATATCCCCCGCCAACTTCGTTTGTTGGCGGGGGATAATTAAGGCTCCACTGCACGTCTGCCTTCCCTTCTTCACATGTCTCGCTGCCTTACCTTCCCCCACCCTCCTCACTCTCCATCCCTCCTTGCTCCCCCACCCCTCCTCACCCTCCCTCCCACTTCACTCCCCCACCCCTCCTCGCTCCCCCACCCCGGCTCACCCCCCCTCCCACTTCACTCCCCCACCCCTCCTCACTTTCCCTCCCACCTCGCTCCCCCACCCCTCCTCACTTCCCCCTGTCTCTACTCCATATATATCTCTATCTCTATCTCTATCTCTATCTCTATCTCTATCTCTATCTCTATCTCTCTCTCTCCCCCTCTTCCCCCTCTCGGTATTCACATCAGCGAAGCGACGGGTGTTATTTGCTCGTAAATAAATAAATAATAGCGTAGGGTCTTCTTCAACTCCTGAGACCTAAAAAAAAAAATAAAAGAATGCAGGCTAATAGATGAGAGCTGTGCAATGTTCCTCCACAACCAAGCAGTGCTACACCATTCAGTCACATGTACGTATGATGGTAGATCCATATGATACACACCAATGATGTCTTGGGTTTCATCTACCTAACCTTTGTGTACTTCTCGCAGGTCTACCTAACCCCCTAGCTTTGCATTATCTGCAAACATACAATGTTAATCCGACTTGCGATGTTATCTTTCCAACATGCAAACTCACATACAAATAAAAACAACCAAACAAAAAAAACTCCTGCATGAACCGTCGACACCACAAGACAAAGCAACAAAACCCACAAGATGATTTCACACATTTTATTTTTTTTTAAAAGAAGAAAAGTTCAATTATATTCCTACGCGATGGACACGGATGTAACACAGGATGAAGGGTTAACAAAATGCAAGTGTGGTGCAAGTGCAAAACCCGGTTCTTAACCGCAAACCGGAATGAGATCCACTGCGTGACCAGCTACCCGGAGGGTAAGCGTAACACGTAATAAGTCCGATTAAGCATCACAATATGTGCAGTGTCTTCCGATGATGTCAACGCCCATATTAACAAATTGTGCATGCAAGAACATTTTATATAATTATTATTGCATAATCCCAAAACATTCAGCCTAACTTCAGCTTAACGATCGTGAGCAAATCAAGCAGCCTTTGTTACTTGCAGAACGATCAAAACCATCAGTGCATTATGTTCTTATTATAAATATGGAAATGGACAACATTCAACATCGTCTTAACAGACGTTATATATGTATATATATACTTAATTTTTTTTTAATCCCCATCGTAGGGGAAGGTCGTCTCTTGTATAGGTGAGTACATGATTGTTATTTTAAAAATAAGTTGGTTAATTGATCAATCAAGTTAAGTCGTGAGCGGATATTTTACACCCGCAGCAAAAAGAATGCGCCATTATGGTCAACAAGTTAATAATCATAAAGAATCGTGAAAGGGAGTCCAGATGAATTTTTTTTTAAAAGATGGAAGCATAAGAGAAGTGGGAAAGCATGAGGGGGGGAAAAAAAATGCAACAAAATAGGAGAGGAAGACTCTCAAGAATGGAGGCAGACAGCGAGGCCTACAAATTAAATATAAATAAAAAATATATAAAAACTTGGCTCAGGATGGACTTGTATTACCAGGCATCTCTGGCTACTCGGACAGCGTTCCGAATATATGCGAAAGTCGAAGCTGTTCAAAATGTGAGGTATCAGGGACGTACATGTATGTGAAGCCAGTTTAAGTGCGATTATAGAGACATCCCTGCAAGCCAGTGCAGAGCTTTACATGTTGAAGATGACGCATCCAAAGGAAATGCAAGCAGGATGCACCCACTGCTATATATATATATATATATATATATATATATATATATATATATATATATATATATATATATATATATATATATATATATATATATATATATATATATATATATATATATATCTCCAAGATCAGTATCCAGCAAGCCTGACTTTGCCAACATTTGTCTTGCACAGATATACAATGCGGGGGTGGAAGGGGAAAGAGGAGGAGGGGACACTTCTTTTTCATTCATATGCAGCACAAAACTGTGGGGGAGCATCATTGGCTGAGTGCACAGCTGTTGCCGCTGATGCAATGCCCTCTGCTGGTTCTGGCAGGAATTTGGAATTTGGCCAGGGTGCCAGCAGTAGCTCACCTACTCATAGAGAAGGACACAGTGAGATCTTTAAACGTCCACCAAATGAATGCTGGTACACAGGTTTCCCGTTTAACGTCCATCCGAGGGACGGCACACATTGACGAATCACTTTGCCTGTGAAACACTGGGCTGACAGTTTAGATGTGAGTGTGTGTACTTCTAGAGGTCTAGGCCATCCTGTCAGCTGGAGGGGACACTGCTATGACTTTATAATGGTAGTTGTGCTTCATGTAAAGGAATACATGAAGAACACCAATATTATTAAGTAATGTACAACACACTCGTACAAAAACTGAAGATGTGCTATAATTGCCACAAGACAGGCCTGTAGATTCGGCCAATTGCCTCTGGGTCACAGTGTCGACCAAAAACACACCCTGATTGAGATCACATGAACGGAAAACGTTAGAATCACTTAAAATGATCCACAATATGTACACAAAATGAGGACAATGTTTCCTGATCGCTTGATGCTGTGTTCGAACGGCAAGCTGTAAAGAAATATGTTCACGACATAACAATCTGTATAACCACCACTTCCAGTGATTCCTACCTCCAGGGTTGGGCACATTAAAAGGCAAGCATGATGGGCCCCAGAAAGAAGGATGAATTTAATCTTCTAGCACTTAATGCAGAAAATCAGGTTTCCCAGTCCCAAAGGCTTCCGTCTCTTGGACATCCATTGTATGTACATTGTATGTGTGGCCTCTACAATCATATCTGTGGGGTGAGATCATGTGCGAGCATTATTACAAAGTAAGCATAATCACCAATCGCTTAATATTTGGATGATTCTTGACAGTTGTACAAAGGTCAACATCAACAAATATATATATGAAGACCACAAGGGGAAAACCAGAGATGTCAGGATAAGTCAATTTTGAAGAAACTGAAAAACAAAGTTTCAAGACTTTGGTAGACTGTTTAATAACTGTCATATAGATTTCTTTTCCAGTAAAAGGAAGAGTGATCATTGGCCGATCAAATTAAGCATGTAGCATTTGCCAAGCTTCTGTGTTATTTAATTTAAGAGCAAAGAATGAATCAATGTTGCAAACTGACATCACTGGTTATTCCCTTGTTTAATAATTGCCATGCAATTTTAACCCAGGATGTGTAGCAAATTCATGCTTGTTGGTTATTAGCATACATTACATGACTTGGGTGATCACAGATTTTTTTTTTTCAACATTAAACGGTCATTGTATTTTTGTTTGATTGGTGTTCAACGCCATACTCAAGGGTATTTCGCTTATATGATGACGAATTCTCCATTTCTTACTCCGTACTACTTAATATGATGGAAAACCGGGAGAAAACCAAGGATAAACCACCCCCGCGATAGCCGAAGTCACCTCATGTAACTCCCTCATATACCTAAGCAGGTTGATTGGGCGGTGGGTACATCGAATGAGGATGGGTACTCAGACGCACTAACCATTAAGCCATGGCGTGGGTCCCATAAAAGTCACAATAAATGTTTGACCAGGCTTGAACCACGATATGCACCAACTACGGAGCCCATGATACAACCAAATAGGCCATTGTCATGCTCAGAGTTTATGCTGTGATAGTTTTACAACCTTTTATAACTTAGTTTCTCAACTCTGAATATTATGATGGAACAGTTAACATGAATGATGCAGAAAGCCAATCTTATCTGAGTGAAAAGTTTAATCTTAATACTTTGCAGAACACAAAACCTGTGATCAAAAATAATAGATCCATGATATAACCAAATAGGCTATTGTAGTGCTCAGAGTTTATGCTGTGAAAGTTTTACAACCTTTCATTTTTTAGTTTCTCAACTCTGAATATTATGGTGGAACAGTTAACATGAATGAAAGGGAGATAACCAGGAGTAAAGTACTGACAACTCTGGGTTTCTACTTGTTCAGCTTTGACAACACTTGTTTTGTCATTGCACGGCTAAACTTTATACCATATAAATTATGTGACACCCCTGGTTATTTGTTAAAATAATATTGTGAGAGGAAACCTTATGTTGCCAAATATTGGCAGGTGCAATAATCCTGAAATTTATAAAAAGTGACATCTCTGGTTTTCCCCTTGTGGTCTTCATATATGTGTATATATATATATATATATATATATATATATATATATATATATATATATATATATATATATATATATATATATATATGTAGAAAGCATCTCAAAATGCAAGAAGACAAAATATAGAAACACAGAAGTAATTACAAAACCCAGACATCTCGTGCTGCATGGCGGATGGACTAATAAGGGCTATTTGTACTTACTGCGAATTGCCCTTTGATATTTTCACCCAATTATTAATTAGTATGCCTGGTGTTGCTCGAGTGATTCGGGTGGTGGGCTTGGGATCCCAGGATCCTGAGTTCAAATCCCACTTGGCTGTTTAATTCATACCAGGTGGGGTTGACTCTGCCTGTCATCCTGAGGTGAGCAAAATGAGTGCCAGCTTGCTCGTATTCTGTGTCAGAGTGGTGACCCGTCCAGGATTGCGCCTATTAGCCAAGGAGACTGCTTAGGCAGCAACAACGCTCTGCACAGAGGATGGTCCCAATGGATGGATGGATGGATGTAGTCTTCTCGATATTTTCATAATAGGGGTTTGTTGAAAATTTGATGACAAAAGCACAAATGGTAAAAAGGTCAATCACACACACACACACGATTGCAAAACCCCGTCTGCCGCTGCGTGGGAGGTGAGCTAATTTTTTTTTTTTAAGCTCATCACGACAATAAACACAGTGAGCGATCAGCCACTTCGTTATTCGCTGAAGTCGTCATTGGAATGCACACCAAAAATAAATAAATCACCGTCACAGAATGTTCTTTATGCAAAAATTTGATCGTTTTTCAATTTAATTTGCCAACCTACTTTAATAGTATCATGTGCTCTTCACTTTCATGCCAAGCTGGTGTTGGCAAAAGGGGCAAATACTTAATAAGGACATACGACGCATTACACACTTCCTCACTGGATGTGGGAAGGATGCCAACTGAGTGGGAATTAAAGAAATAAACAAAATCAAATAATGTGACGTGTGTGCACCACTTGCAACAAGGGAAACGGTAAATAGAAAAAGTATCAAAACTCTGCCAAAACAACCGAGGTTGATATGATCACCACTAACACAGGCTAAGGAGATAAACAACCTGGTGGAAAATCCATTCCTTGACCAGTTGTGATGCAACAAAGCGGAAACTTGCCAATTGTCAAACATGGCAGGTGTAGCATTAAGAGACACTGAGTTCAAGGTGTACCCTTACTTGCCTCGAAGCCTCGGACAAACTCGGGTTGTACCACGAAACGCTCCTCGTTGCACTGACGGTGGTGGGAGGGAGGATAACGAGTCAGACATCGATATGCGTAGATAAAGCATTCCAGAAAGCAAGTCAAATCGTCACGGATTGTTCATTTTGCTGCAGCCTCAAAGGCCTCTGGGATTTGTTTCTCATTTTAAGTAAAATTCAAGATAGTTGAGCAAGATCTCTTTCTTGAAAATATTACAAGAAATAAAAGCGTTTTTAATTGTCAATGCAAAATTTGCCCACACATTCTTACAGATATTATAAAACACACAGATGGCAATGTAAACATAACTACTTCTTTAACGGGCCAAATTGTTCCCACCTTCTGGTGGGGTAGGCCGAGGGAAGCTTTTGACCAAAGGTTTCATGAAATGGCTAGCCAGGCCTGACGCTCAACCTAAGTTGGCAGGAATTTGGAATTTTGTTCCGGGTGCAGGCGATAACTCAACTACTCTTTGAGAAAAAACACCGTCGGATCTTTAACATCCACAGAGCAGTGCCAGCAGATGGGTGCTTTGGCTTAATGTCCATCCGATGGACGGTGCACACATTGATACCTCACCCTGCATGTGAAACACCAGAATGACAGTTGATAGCTGGGCTGAGACTCAAACCAAGCCCAGACAGCTCAGGGGCGAGTGTGCATACCTGTAGGTTATACTGCCAGCCCATTGTAAACAATCTATCAAACCTTCATCTGAAATAGGAAATCCAACTCCCACCTTTTGGCACTTCCTACAATCTTTATAAAAACAAACAAGAAAGATAGCAATCGAACATTGCAAACCCCCACCCGGACTTCTTTTGAGTGGTGTATTTTTAAGGGTTTTTAGGGTAAATCCAATATGGCTGCAAAAACCATGTGAACTATGACGTCATATGTGTGACCCTATTGTTCCTCATGGAGAGGCGGTCATATGTGTAAACTTTCGCCTCGATCTGTTCAGCCATTGCAGAGAAGATATTTAAAGGTTAAAAAACATATGTACATGTATATATATATATATATATATATATATATATATATATATATATATATATATATATATATATATATATATATATATATATATATATATATATATATATATGGTTGCCAAACCACGTGACTGATGACATCATCAATTTTTTGCTCTCGACCAATTTATCCCGACATGACCCTCAAAATTATTTATACTGATCGGATGTAGCGTTCTACATATGCAATGATGTCATATTGAGGGCACCTATGACGTCATAAAAAAATTGCACTCATTCCTCGTGCGGAGTACTTGACGTGTGCCACGTTTCAATTTTTTTCCTTGGTGCGGTTTTAGAGATACAGAGGTCCAAAGTTTTTCCGTTTTTCCAATATGGCTGCCACATGAGTAGCAGTATCACATGCCAAACCTTCTACATGAGTAGTCGCACCAATGGTGAAAATTTAGTCTCAATCCAACAAGTGGTTGCGGAGAAAAACATGAAAGTTCAGTGCGGGCAAACAAACAGACAAACGGACCCAAATGCAATACCTTCTCCGAATCCTTCGGCGAGGGTAATCACTCATTCATGGAGTATATTACAGTATATACCAACATAAAAAACGGAGAAAAAGACAAAAAAATTTCATAGCCCCCATGGTTTTAGCAATTGTGCTGCACGGAGCTAAAGGGCGAGCCAATATTTATTCACAACTAAAATGGCCGCCACGCCATTTTACGCCGTCCGGACGGACAGACCACCGAGATCAAAGTCAGCCATCTTTGATCAGATCACAAAATAAAGTGAGGTGCACATGTATGCCATCATGTACTGTGCTTGTCCCAAGTTTGAACAAAATCGGACCATGCATGTCCAAGAAATGGTTGGGGACACATTTCAGTAACAAATTGCCACCAGCTGGTCATCTTGGATCTGATCTCGATAAAAAAAAAAATGACGTGCATATGCAAGCCATGATTGATTATCTCGGGACCAAGTTTGAACAGCATCGGTAAATGCTTGTCCGAGAAATGGTTGAGGACGTGTACAACATTGGATTTTTACAACTAAAAGGGCTGTGAGTCGGCCATCTTTGATCGCATCGCGAAACAAAATGATGTGCATATGTTCACCATAATGTGTCATCTTTGTGCCAAGTTTGAACAAAATAGGTCCAGACATGTCTGATATATGGCTGCAGATGGACAGATGCATGAGACCCAATCCATTAGTCTTTGTTTCGGACTACGTCCAATGGGGGCCAGTAACGGACTTTCTTAGTTTCACCAAATCACAATGCTATCGACATACAGTACAATTTTTATGGATTGACATATGATCATACCGTTACATTTATGGCTTAGATGGCAGTAGTTATGATTTAAGGCCTTCAGACCATTTGTGTTTCACGTAGTTTTTCGAACTTGAACCAAATATAACGTGCACATGTTAGGGATAATTGTCTGGCGTACGACCCACGTGAAATATGGGCCTTGCATATTTAAAACTAGGGAGGTTAAGGTCCTGTCACGTGTCTCTCTTGTACAATCAGGTGAGAGCCAGGGAAGACGGACATCCCCCACCCCCAACCAATAATCGCAAACCACGGGGGAAGAGGAAGAATCCGTGCCCCCTCTGCCATTTCTTGGGAGAGGTGGATCCTCCAGCATGGCCACCTCTGATTGGAGGAAAGGAGGAAATGCGCCATTAGCCCGTGTTGATTTTTATTTGTATTGGCAAGTCATTAATTTTATGGCAATGCCAAAGGAGCTTGGAGAAAAATTATAACAATGGAATTTTAGCAAACCATTCAAATGTCATCAATTGGGCAAAAACCAGGATATACCCCGACAGAAAACCCGACCGCAGATCAGGTTTCCCGATATAGTATTTATCACATATGTGTGTATATATATATATATATATATATATATATATATATATATATATATATATATATATATATATACACCTCTGAGCCTTACACAAACGTTATCCTCATGACTTACTTACTGTTTTCCCCCTCCCCTCTCTAATGGCTGTAACTCTTTGCACGCTGGAAGTGGTTGGTTGATGAAGAAAGTGATCAATTCATGAATATCATTTAGTAACAGCTCAAACTGATTGTGAGATGGCACGCACAGAAGTGTTTTTCTCCGCAACCGCAAAATTTTCACCATTGGTGCGACTACTCATGTGGAATTTTTTTAATGATAATTATGATGTTATAGGTCACATGGTGTGGCAGCGATGTTGGAAAAACTTTGGACTTCTGTATCTGTGAAACCGCACCAAGGGGAAAAAAAACTGAAACTTGGCACATGGCAAGTACTCCTCATGGGGAATGTGATTTTTTTATGACGTCATAGGTGCCTTCGTTATGGTCATGATTGCATATGTAGAAAGCTACATCTGATCAGTATGACATTTTTTGAGGGTCATCTAGGGATAAAATGGTCCACAGAAAATAATTTTATGATTATTATTTTCTTCTCTTTTTCAGTCATGTGATTTTGTAACCATATTGTTTTTTTTGTTTGTTTTTTTTTAAACCTTCAAAAATCTCCACAATGGCTGGACAAATTGAGGGGAACTTCACACAAATGGTTCCCAAGCCATGGGTGTACAAGTTTGTTCAGGAATAATTGATAGGTCACATGGTTTGGCAGCCATATTGGATTGAAGAAAAATATTAAATAATGTTTTCTTTGGAACCTTTAATCAATCGATGTGAAACTTCATATTTATGATCTCGTAGTGATGGGGAAGACGTTTTAAATTTCAACTTGATCGGATGCATGGTCTGACAGCCAGAATTCTTAAATTTTTTGACATGGGGTCTTCTTTATTTTTATCAGGCTCACTTGGCTGTGCCTGGATGGGTTTGAAGGTAGAGGAGTAGCAACTGAAATGTGAATCCTATCCAGGTTCCTCCTGATGACTTCATCTTTTCTTTTTGCTTGTTTGGGTTCCTTCTGATTACTCCAATGCAGGACTGTACCTATTTGGTCATCCATTTGATCCGAATTGAATTTATTTTAATCCCTTTCTGGATTCAATTGAATAATAATAAATGTCATGGGACAGGGTCAGGTGTCCGATCAAAGCGGGGTTGCATCAAAGCAGGATGTCTTGGTACCCGGCCATCACTGCCAGCAGTTATAAAGTGGCAGTTCTAGTTATGTCTCTTACTAATTACGTAACACACCAGTACACAAACACCACACAAAAGAAGTCTTGACGAGGGTCTGCAATCTTTGATTAATAATCTTTTTCTTGTTATACATTGCAACCCCGCTTGCATTCCAATCGGCTTTGAAGGGACCGCTCGGTATGCCATGGACAGTTTCCAAATGGCTGACTGTTGAAGAGTAAATGGTGCTAAGCTGGGAGAGTTGTAGTTTTGTGAAACCCAGCATTGAATCACACTTTCCTCATTGGCGTTACAATTAGGGTCGAGTTAACCCATTCGGATCCAATATACTGTGGATCCGTTAAGTCATTGGTAGTTGTCAGAGATGGCAAAATATTGTCAGTTTTTGTCAAAAATATTTTGCTTAACTACCATTAGGTCATTGATAATGCTGCATTGCCTACAGTACACAAATAAGTTGAAACTCCAGCACCACCGTCAAACCCAGTCATGGACTAGTGAAGGATAGAGCATGTAGGCACTCACTTGTTCTGAATGGGTGGGTGCCTTAGAGCGGTACGATGCCTGCGCCAACTGTAGTATATCCATGCAGCCAATAGGAGCGGGCTCACAACCAAGGCCAAAGGCCAGAGACGGTGGCGTCCTAGAGGATGGACAACAGGGTTATGTGGTACTCAAATCACAGATCTATCTGGGCTCATTTTGAAGGACACGGTTTCACCTTACCTTTGCAGGTTGGCCCACTGTCAATGGAGCCTCCACAGCCCAGTGATGAACAATAGGGTGGCATCCAACCATCATGACAATGGCAATGATGCAAGTCATTCAAGTTCTGAAAACAAAGGAAGCTTCGCAGTCATAAAGTGATGTTGACGACAAGTTACAATTTCAAATTGCACCTTTGAGCACCTGAAATAAATTTTACAAATAATGCTGATGACATATGACAAATTAGCAAGGTCACAGCTGTAACTTTGTCACCGGCAAACAAATCGATGAGTCATCATCACTTTGGATTGGGGTCACAAAGCATCTCAAGCTAAGGTTGGGATCATGACGAGTATACAAAGTCCTCGTTCTCCATGTAATGCGTGTGCAAGCTCCTCTAAAAGCCTTATACACTGAAGAAAAAAAAAATCCCTGCAGTTGGCAATGCTACATTACTTGTTATTGTGATGCTGATAAATGTTTTCACCGTGGATGTCATGCTTGACATTGACAAAGGTGCAATTTAATACCTAAAATAATGTAACAGTAAGTATGTAGTGTTCGTAATTGTGATTTATAAAGGTGAAAACAAGATGCAATGAGAGCAGCACACACGTATTAACTGCACGAGGGCAGCAGTGCGCTCACTGCAGCTGTGCAAAGTCAAATCAGACAGAGCGAGCAGCACCATCCATCCATCGGGACCATGCTCCGTACAGAGCGTCGGTGCTGTCGAAGCAGTCTCCTGGGCGGTTCGCCACTCCATCACAGTGTACTCGAATGGCTCACTCATCCCAACAAGCTGGTACTCATTCTGTTGACCTCGGAAGGATGACAGGCTGAGTCAACCCCACCTGGAATTAATTCAATGGCCGAGGAGGATTTGAACTCAGGTCCCGAGGATCCCAAGCCCAACACCCTCACCATTAAGCCAACACCAGGCATAGCGAGCAGCATGTGGAAATTTTATGGTGGTGGATAGGCAAAGCAGCATGCTGTTGCCCAAAGGATGGGTACACATTTTCCAACCAATACTCTAGTATGCACTCATGCATCTACTTTCTCAAGCAAGTACTTTTTGTGGGAAACCAAAAGCTTGTGCTGTCTAACTTTCGCATTACTGTTGCCTATTTGGCAGTGACATGATCTATAGGCAAGATATCCTGAATTGTTGTTGTTTTCTTCAAAGCATGAATGAATGCAACTTCTTTTTTTTATAAACCCGTCTAGGATGAAACAGGAAAAAGTCACATGATCAGGAGCTACAAAATTACGTCATGACCTGAAAGCCCTCAAAGCGGGCGGTGTGTGACTGACAACCCAGGTGATCGAAATGTACCAAATTACACTCACCTGCTTGAAAATACAACCTTCAAACTTTCGACATCCATGGAATCTCCCACGATGAGGCCAAAGCTCAAGGCCTGTTGCTCTCAGATTGCAAGCAGGTCGGTGGCCTCTCGTGTTTCCAAAGTGTTTTGTTACACTGAACTCAATAGTATTCAAATTTTCTTTCCACATGCACAACAGCTTAATATTACTTTCTGCATCGTGTCCAGTTTGCGCTTCATACGGTGATTAACCGCATCCACAACAAGCACAGTTTGGACCCTGTCACGTTACTTGTGACAAGTTTTGGAAGATATATCAGATGCAAAACTATTCAATTAGTTGTGCCGTCATCTTCCTTTCTCCAACAACATTATTCCAAGAGTTCGATTTGGGAAGGTGCAATGCAAGGAAAATGTATCAAACATATGACAACCAATAACCACTCCATTTTGAAGGTCATTCGTATCAAGTGTTGTGGTGTTGTTCTAATATCATGTACTTGTATGTCTGCACAAGTGCTATCTTTAATAATTAAATATTCTTGAGAGAATAAAAATTATCAGCATTCTTTTAACGGTAGGTCTGTAATAACAGGTGAAACCTGACAAACAAAATATCTCTGAAACAAAAAAAAAAAGAAAACAAGATAAATCATAAAATATTAAATAAAAGCAAGACAAGTCACAACTGTGCAGTACATCTATACCAAGACACTGGAAGGCATCTACAGACAGAGCCTTCATTAGGATATCAAAAACGATCAATCGTAGAGCTTATGGCAATGCCCAAACTGAGATCAAAGCATCACTCTCCGATGTAGAAAAGGCATCTTACCATCAAGGTGACATGTGACCATGAATAGGACAAATAGGAAAACTCGCAATGCTCCATCCCTCGGCCCCAAAACGTCCATCTAAGTGCCCGTTTCAAATGCTGGTAATTAATTTATTTCCGGGAGTAAGTAAGTCCTTTCACATATCCCTGCACCTTTCCATCACATCGAGCATGTGACACGGCTCTATTGATGCATCAGCACCAACACGAACTCCCCCCGCCCCCAAAAAGATTCTACAGTAAACTGAGAATCAAACATTCTCACCCCATGGCCATTGCAGATATCTGCTTGAGCACTGTGGTATCCCAGCACGCTCACGTTCACACACTGATGATCGATGCAAACCTGCGAAGTAGCCACAGTTAAGCATGGCGATGAAAGCACAGGAGGGGGGAAAAAAACCTAAGTTTTTGCACTTGGGGTCTAATGTGGAAGGAATTTAGAGAGCATGAATATATTCCTATACAAATCATATTGGTATAAATATAAAAGCGTCATCTCGTTATTATGTAGCCATGGAGTTTGGGTTGAGAAGGAAGAAAGGAGGAAAAAGAAGGGGGGGTGTTGATGGTGAAATTGAGAGCAATAAAAATTGAGAAAAATGAGAGAAAGGATTGGACAGTGAAAGAAGGGTCGGGAGGGAGGAAAAAGTTCATAAGTCAGGAAAGAAAAAGAAGGTCGGGAAGAAAATGGCAGTGGAGTATTGTAAGCTCAATGGTGTACTGCTCTCCGGTATGGGCCGGCACCCCAGCAACATATTTGTCTCTCCTGGATTCTGTGGAATCTAAAGCTCTCAAAATTATTGGAATCTCATGATGCGGCCGAAGCACAAGGTCTGTTGCTCTTACATCGAAGGCAGGTTGGTGGTTTTGCTCCATTAAATCTATTCTCCTATATTTTTCCTTTTGCTCTCCCAGTACTCGAGACCCTCCCCAGAAACACCAGGATTCACGCATTCTTCCAGGAACCCTCTCTTGGTTAAACCTCCAAAATCCAGGCTGACTGCACACCTCTACTCTTTTATTCCTCGCTTATCCAATGTATGAAACCACCTTTCAGGGACTGCTCTGTATCACTTCCGTCCAGGGCTTCAAGCAAGCAGTACACCACCATCTCTTGTCATCCCCAAATCTGACCAATGAACTTTATTAACCCTTCCTAACTCAACCATTTTACTTGCTAGTTTAATTGTCTGTCTGTCTGTCTGTCTGCCTCTCTCTCTCTCCCTCTCCCCGTCGTTCATTCCCCCTGATGGTTGTCCTACTGTCAGTTATACTTTGCTCTTCCATGAACCTCGCTCCTGTAAATAATTTTTTTTTTAAAGAACAAAAGCAGCAAGCACAGAGTATTCAGTACATTAGCAAAATAAATACATGGCTTCTCACAAGAAGGGTATGCAAATAAAATTGAGTAAGATCCAATGGCAGGTCATGCCCGAGGTCGATTTACCCTGTCCGGCCCACACTTGGTCCCGGTTTGCACAAGGCCAAGGTCCAGCACGTCCGAACCTTGATTGTAGTCGACAGCACGACACGTCTTGTAAACAGCAAAGTGTGGCTGCACGTGGCTAAACAGAGGCCACACTGCTGTGCTCTCGCACACCACCTTTCCACACTTCACGTTTCTGCAGAAAGCACGTGTGTAACGTCATCACGCGCTGCTCCCTATCGAGCACCACTTGTGTTGAAACAAATCTGCCTTTTCGGTAGTACACACAAGTAGTCATAAATTTGCTCGTCCACGCAACTATACACTGGTGCTGAAACATGACAGGGATGGGGTGGGGGGGGGGGGGTTGGACAGAACCGGTGACCGTCTGACACACAAAAGAGCAATCTCACCAACTGTCATGCAATACATCCAAAAGTTATGTTTTATTTATTATTTGGGGAGAGGGGTGGAGGGTGCGAGAGTCTTCTTCTTCTTCTTTCGGCTGCTCCCGTTAGGGGTCGCCACAGCGGATCATCCGTATGATCCGCATAGTGATTTGACACATGTTTTACGCCAGATGGCCTTCCTGACGCAACCCTGGTCGCCTCTTACGACACAGGGATCTGGTACACCTATTTTAACCGGGGTATACACCGGCCCAGTATACTGGTACTCATTTCGCCGACCTCGGAAGGATGACAGGCTGAGTCAACCCCCTGGTGTATTAATTCAGTGGCCCAACGGGGCTTGAACTCAGGATCTCTTGGATCCCAAGCCGCTGCCCTAACCACTGCGCCAACACCAGGCTCAATCATGTGCGAGAGTGTCCTAATCAAAACAGATTTTCGAAATTTTTGAATAAAAATAAATAAAACATTTCACCTCAAGGGTCTTTTTCACAGCTTTGACACCCAAACCAACAATGTAGCACAATGACAAGAGACAACATTAAAGGTGGAAAACAGAAGCGACATGGTAACTAAGAATTAGTTTAATGTTAACTTTCTCGTTGAAAAAGCAGAAACAACAGCGAATCTTAAAATAAATTACACTTCCGAAAACCTAGACTGGAGAAAACACAGGGAGATACTGTTGTGAATCTGGAAGCCGTGAGCACTCAACATACAGGTCCTATAGAACAGTTATATCGGTAAGTATGTGATTTTAGTTAGGGTCCCCGTCCAGTGTCCAATGGGTAATTAAATGTACATGCGCTGCGAAGTTACTTTGATAGTCAGGGTTTTCTTTTATTTTAAAATCCTCAAAACTACAACAACGCCAGCAACACCCTCACCTTCACCTCGCTCTGGCCAACGCCATGGTGTGCAGAGTTCAAGGCGGAGCCTCACGGCAGCCCTTGACCAATCAGCGTGCTACGAGTGAGGTGGCCGCCGCTCAGCCAATCAGACCCCGCGACGGTGAGAAAGGCAGTCCGTGTGACGTCACCACGCCCCCGGGTACACCACATAAATGTACATTCGGACCGACGGAACTTCGGCAACCGTCGGCTCGGGTTGCGCACGGGTCGGGTACGCTAACGGCTCGACTCGTACGAGGGCCGTCGAGGGTGAATTTCCCCGATAGTTTGGACGACGTGGGGATTTAGGTAAATTGAAATTGGCAATCGACCCTATCCCACGTGGTCAACCTATTGGCGATCTTCAGTCTGATAAGGGACCCGTCAGCTCCAGAGTTGTCCGGGGTGACGACCTATAAATTCCGGGTGTTTGGTGGAGTTGACTCTGCAGCTCCATCTAGCGGTCGTGCTCGTCGCAGATACCTGGCCCGCAACAATACTACACGACAGCTGAAAGCAAACACAACCTGGGAATTCCAAATCGTTCTTACTCTGCTCCATACAACGGCGAAGGGCAAGTAAAGCTCAATCAGCATTTGTAAAAACTTACTGAGTGTGACCATTGGCAAAACTTCACATTTCTGAGGTCCAGCAGTTGTACACAATTGCTAGCCTAGGTTGGCTGAGCGTGTGCCACAGGCCTAACTCCTTCATCACTCACCAATTATTTGTGGGCATACAGGAGGTTGGAGGGCGTAAAGGAGGAGGCAATAAAAATTCAACTCCAGAACGAAGAAAATTACATATTTTTTTGTGTGAAACATGAATTGTCACATGTGCAGGGGTGATGTTATGCCACACCCTCGTGGTGACACCCTGAACGCTTATGAGGTTGATGCAATATTACTGGGGGTTTTCCAGTGGGCTTGTTGATAACACATAATGGTCCACGATACCAACGTAGATAAGATAGGCAGACAAGACAGCACAAAGGCAAGGACGCGATCTCTGAGCAAGGTCTAATCAAGGAAAGAAAACTAATTTCAGACAAAATGTTTGGAATATTATGGGAATATTTCTACAGAAAAGTGAATTGGAAGGAAGGGAAGATATCAAATGTTGGAATGGAATACTGTGACAGTTACAACCGTTTCATAATGTGAAAGATGGAATAATGGTCGATGGTTGGGGGAAGGAAAGGGGGAAGGGGGTTGCTATAGAGCACACCTGCGCTCACATGATCGAAGACGTCCCTTGGGGTTGCGGCCACAATTTCCAAACTCATTACCTTTGGAGTTCACTTCAAGAAAACATTGGTCAGAAGCAACCGTGGCTCCTGTTCAAACAACAAGAAAAGAAATGGCAAGAAATTAACAAGAGTTTAATAAACATGAACTCTGACAACAACGACCGATAAAGCGAGACAGAGGACTCACCTTCTCCCCAGATTCTTTCACACTGAGCGAGCAGCGTAAGGCATGAGCCCTGATAGCAATAAGCCTCCCCGCCCAGGCACTCTCGCCCATCTATGGCTGTTCGGTCATTAGGGCAGAAATGCGATGAGCCATTGCAGAACTCCGGCATGTCACAAGGACCTCTTGCTGACCTGCAGGTCTCACCGTGGCTCAAGAACTGGAGCATGTTGGGTGATTACCAAATAAGTACATAGAGTTCAAATGAAATTATAACCGCACGACATTTGTACTATAACAGTAGAATCCCGTAACAAGGAACAATGAGTAGAATTATTGGTGGATAGTTCCATTGGAACAATACATTTGATTCGATATAATAATAATGGATGATTTTGCATAGCCAAAGTTGTCCCTTCACACATGAGTCTTTTTCACCTGGGAGAGCAAATTTGTTTATCGTGAAGGAGCTGACATTCTCACAGCAACTGCACTCTGACATAGGAAGCAGGGTAACCCCGGTGTCAAAGAATAACCGAGAAGACCACTTTGTACCCACAACGTAGGCAGGAGTTTGGAATTTGGCCACGGTGCCGGCGATACATCACCTAATCTTCATAAAAGACACCGTGGGATATTTAACGTCCACCAACTAATGGCGGCGTACGGGACACCCAGTTTAACGTCCATCCGAGGGACGGCACATACATTGATGAATCACCCTGCCTGTGAAACATCGGGGCAGCAGTTTAGAGCTGGTTCGGGATTCAAACCCAGGCTAGACGGCTTAGAAGCGAGTGTGTATACCGCTGGGCTATCACGGTAGCCCTCAATTCGATATAACAAACAGTGAAATGTAGAACGTTTACTATTGCTTAAAAAAATCTGTCGAGCAATTGTGAAAAAAAAAATTCAGCAAAACTCCCGATTACGGCCTGTTCGTTAAGGACTTGTGGCCACGTGTAAACTGCAGGTTGAATCGTAACAGGTGAGAGGCAGAGTATTATTTTATTTAATGAACTGTTTTGGGGGTAATGCCATGTCAGAATCAATGTGGCACTAACGTACCCTGAATGCAAGAGGGCATTCTGTATTTTTACATCTCGGGATGGGGGTCAGTCTGGTATGACAAATGTTCAATACGACGACCAGTCAATGCAACATATCTGTTCATTATAACAAGACTCCTGCATTTATAAGGCTGACACATCCACAAAAGGTTTCCGCATAATACAAGGTACAAGGCTGAACAAACAAACTCAGCTTTGACCAAAGCATCCAAAAGCATTTCAGACAAAGTGTTGTGAACTTGATCACGTTCACCGGCACACTCACCATACAGTGCTCACAGCACTCTCCGTGTGCACACCATGCCCCAGCACTCAGCTTGCAAGTCGACGGGTTACAACACTCGTTTTTGCACTCCTGCACACGCGTGGGCACAAAGCATGCAAAATGCCTTGGTACACAGTCTTCAAATTCGGTGCAACTTTAGAGTGAGCGGTCGTGAATATTGAGTGAGATAAAAATAAAACTCAACAACTTAGCAGTCTCATGTAAAGTACTGTTACAGATTTCCGCCCGCCGGCATGTGAACGGCCGCGTTTAACCAATGGCGGCCGTCTCGCCCACCGAACGGACAATCCAGTCGCGGCTTTCCGGATCAACGCCGGAAACCAGCCACGGGTGTGTTTTTAAGCACACCACAGCCTAGTCAATATTCCACCCGCGCGCGACAGGGTCAATCACCGAATTGTCGATATACCAAATTATTCACGCGGGCAGACTACCGAGAGACTGTACCTCAATGGGGCCGCTGGGACACGAGCCGCTTAATGCAGCTCGCTCCGTTTTGGGATAACCGAGCGGGGTGTTATCGCGAGCCCCGTTGGACCCGATCACTTTACCGGCTATTTAAAAACCAACTATATTCCGAGTGCAAGATGGCAGTTCAATTCGGGAAAGAGGACACAACGAACGGGTTACATTTAAACAAGCACATTTATTCCACACACAACACATATGCAGTCATGTATCAAACAATGCACGTATGCAATCATGTATGCACTCAATGCAAAACACGCATGCAGTTACACAGTTATTTAAAGCAAACGCGGGTAGGGGACAAAACACGAGCAAGACAAAGAGCTACGACCGTCTATTTATTATGTACACACTTAACAGTTCTACTTACGAACATGGCACCACAACGTTCATTCAAAAGCAAAGAAAAACCCCAGGACAGACAAGGGGCAGACTGGACCCCTTGGGGTCTTTATTGACACGGAGCCGTGTAGACCGCAGAGGCTCCGCGAGACCGGGCTGGCTACCTTCACCTCGCTGGGGCGACCCGCGTCGTCGCATATCCACGACCCACGGTAAGGCACGGCTCGGCAGGCCACGTGCCTTGGCTCCGTTCTCTCCTCCTTTCCACACACCTCCACAACCTCCCAACGACTCAGAGAGCGACCGCGAGTGAGAGAGACCCAGGTAGAGAGAGAGCGACCGTCCCAGAGAGCGACCACGACCTCCAGACCTCAACCGCGCGTTCAGCGCGCTCTTTTATAACCACGGCGCCTCACCCCCCCCCCCCACTTCTCGGCACGTGGGGGAAAATTCCAGGAGAGTTCGGCTCGGCTCTTTTGGTGTGATAACTGACATTCTTTTTCTTCCTCCCCGTGTCTCTTCTGCACGTGTTTTTCGTTGGGGGGGAGGGGTGAGGCTGTCGTCCGTTCTCTCCCGACGAATGCCAGGCTTCTCGCAACCGTGCTGAGGTGGCAACATGGTGGTAGTAATGGCGGTTGGTCCAAAATAACGATAATAAAAGAAAAACGGCTAACTCAAAGATCACAGCCCGGTACACATCGGTGGGGAAATCTATCTGAACACAGACTTATCGGCATAACTGATCTAAAGGCCCGGTCACACCTTGACGTTTTAGCCAACGTATGCCGATTTTTGAATTTTTTTTCTAAAACGCTGGCACGCGTTGAATACGTTATGGGTAAGTTTTGATAACATTGAGAGCACGCTGAAAAACACTGCCATACGTCGTTGTACGCTGGCTTTAAACGTTGTACTTTTTGGTTGTCCTCAAATTTTTTCATGCTTGAAATTTCACGACGTATGCCGGCGTATGACTCACACGTTCCGCTACGCTGGCCACAAGTTGTATGCACGGTCTGCGATCGTTGACAGACGTCAACACATGCTACTTGTAAGTTAATCATAAGTTGAGACACGCCGAGGTAATGTTTAGCGTACCCGAAACTTATTTCTAACCTATGATTAACGTGTTGTTGGCACGTTACGCGATCGTTGCCACACGTCAACAGACGTTACTTTTAAGTTACTCATAGGCTGAAAGACGTCGGTATAATGGATCGTCCTTGCGTCAGCGTCCACGGCCACGGCCAGGACACTTATTTGCAGCATTCTTCAAACTTTTCTTCGGCATGACAAGGATGTTCACACTTCGATGTCTAGCTTGGCTATGATTCCAATTGTCCATCGGCAGCATCTATTTAAAATAGTCGAGTTTGAGCGTTTTAACACGTTCAGAAGAAACGCTTCAAATTTCCAAACCCCAGCGTCAAAAAACAAAGGCGAGTGACAGCAATTTAAATCGTTCATTGTAAACAATGAAATAGCTGAGTGGTACCGTTTAAAAGTCGTTGAGTGAAAAAAAAATCCAATTGTTGAGCGCAAGCGTCTACTTTCAATAGTGGAGATGCAGCCATTTAAATCGTTGAGTTTATCATTTAAATCGTTAAATCGTTAAACGCAAGGACGATCCATCATAACCCACACCCTCCCCCTCACACTCACCTACTACTGCCAACATGAACAAACTACTACTAATACTAATACTAATACTGATACTGATACTGCTGACATGGACATCGACTCAAAAAGGACTCGAAAACACTGTTGGGTTCCCCTTTTATGAGCAGCATTTTTATATACCAATTCCCAAAACCGCTGGGAACACGTCTTTATATGGCAGTTGTAAGCTAGAAACACGTTAATTTTTTTTTTTGTCGACCGGAAGACGTCATTGGAATACGTCTACATACGTCGATGTGTGTTGGGACTACGTAAAGAATTGGTTCAAAGCACGTCAAACATAAGTTAGAAATAAGTTTCGCGTAAAAAAGACATTACCGCGACGTGTTTCGACTTATGAGTAGCTTATAAGTAGCCTTTGTGGACGTGTGTAAGCGTCCACATATCGTGTGTAAAACTTATCCCCATCGCATGCGGAACGTGTGTCATACGCCAAGTACGTCGTAAAATTTTGAACATGTTTAAAATTTCTTGACGTACTCTACTTACTACGACGTATGATAGCGTACTTTAGCGTTCTACTCACGTATACCAAACTTACTCATACCGTATTTGACGTGCCCCA
Organism: Eptatretus burgeri; assembly: GCF_056783735.1. Lineage (NCBI taxonomy): Eukaryota > Metazoa > Chordata > Myxini > Myxiniformes > Myxinidae > Eptatretus > Eptatretus burgeri. The sequence continues at coordinate 138,778,155 of NC_140962.1, read as the reverse complement.
ACGTTTTAGACACATTTTTCTTAGGTCGGCATACGCTGGCAAGATCGCCAAGGTGTGACCGCGATGTTGTCACTTCCATTTCTACGGCAGTTATGATTCGAATCGTTGTGCGTCAGCCTTTTAATAGGCTACGTCACGACATCGTCGGCGATGCGTGCAACGCGCTATGCCTAAGTTAGACTATCGTTGGGCATCGGTTGTGTAGGCCGACAACAGGTTCAGCATTCGTTGGTATAAGTTATCTATAACACAACGAAACGTTCTGTGTCCGTTACCAATGCGTTATACACAAGACCAAGTCGCAATGAATACGTCCGAATCTTTAAAAAAAACATCAAAAGTTCAACGTAAGCCAGCATTTTACATACATTCTAATACGTTGCCATCGCTGGCTAAAACGTCAAGGTGTGACCGGGCCTTAAGGACCTATATGGTGCTCTGCGAATTTCCACAGCCGTAACAGTACTATTCCAATGAAACAAACTTAGCAAACTCACAACTCACCTTACTCCTTATTCAACCTGAACAGCCAGTTGCTTTTTGGGTTTAAGATCACAACGCCTTAAATCCCATTCATACGGAGGTATAAGGATGTACTGTAAATGTATCCTCAACCGCACCAGTGTACCTACCATTACACCCTAGCTGAGTCTTATCCAGCAAGGTCCAGATTCAGCGGCATAATGGTTAAAGCATCTGCTCCGAGTCTGGGAGGTCGACGGTTTGAACGCAATCCCAACAGTTGTACTAAGACTTCAAGTACCTGTTGCTTTCTTGCTTGATGATGCTCAGCATTCAAGAATGATACAGACAAACAACCATATGCTGGCAACTATTGTGATGGCTTGATGGGCCTAATGGCTTCCTCACACGTTAAAGTTCTGTGTATTAGAATAGGGAACTCATATTATTACTCAACACACGAAGAGAAAAACAGGGTCAAAAAATAAATAAATAAAAATTCAAGTGGCGAGCTGGGAAACAGGCCACATTTTCTTACCGAGTAAATAACGATACACTAGTATTTTGCTTGCCAGTCTATACAGACTGTCCATAGACCAATCACACCAAAATTACCGAGGTTACGTCATAGTAGAAATTCCCCCAATGGTAATTGGTGATAAAATCAAGATAAATGCTCAATTCCAGAGGTAGAAAACACAATTTTAACACAACTTTGTTTCACAATGAAAATGCCGCTGAAAGACTGGTCATCATAACAACAGGGCAAGTGGCTCAAAGAAATGAACCTGTGCCGTGATCAATACAGGAAGTTCATGAAGAGAAGCAAGGTCGAGCAAACATCCACATGAAGAATTTATTTGCAGTGATATCAGTGAATTAATGAAAAGGACATCAAAATTAAATGAAGCCGAGTCTATTGGCCTATTACTTCGCCATCGCAGACAGATTGGTGGTGTATCTGTCTTCTGCCGACTCCTTTCTGGTCTTGGAGCCTCTGCCCTCTCCGTGCTTTGTCCTCTTCCTCCAGGTTTCTGCAGGGCTCACATGGTCCACCATCAACCTTGTTCTGGTGAAACCATCAAAATCCAGGATCACTGCTCACCTCCACTCGTTTGTTCCTCTTTTATTCTGCCTGTGGAACCAACTTCCACATCTTCAATCTCATCATTTCCTCCACATCTTCAAGACAGATGTTCACCATCATCTCAGATCGTCCCCAATCCAAAAGCATTATCTTTTCGACCTCATTAACCCACCACCCACCATCCCTCACCCACCCTAATCCCTCCTCCTTCCAAATGACCAGTTTTTCCTATTGAGAGTTCTCTTCTGTATCCATCTTGTCTATCCCATGCATCCTCTCCTGCCCCCCCCCCCCATACCGATTGTTTGTCCACCTCACTGTCTTGACCTTTGGCTCTGCTGTTAGTGTTTCCCCCACCTCTCTCTGTTGTTCCTTTTGTCCTGTTCCGTTTAGTGTAACAGTACTAGCTCTTCCACAAGCCTAGACTATGTATACAAAAAGAAGAAGAAGAAGAAAATGACACCAAGTGGACTTGTGCCGAGTTGACAGATGTGGATTTAGCTAGAAACAATGAAATACAACAACGCAGTCCTTCACATTATGGAGCAAATTATCTGTGCATGGAGAACCACCTTCATTGTGATTTGGTGAAGAAAGGACCAGATAAAGGCATATATGGAGAAATAAAAGTAGGAAGAGTTGCTTCAACTCAAAGCCACTCTTTCAATATAAACACAAAAGAAAAGAAAAGTGGAGAGTACAGAGATGGGAAAATCCTGCAGTTTTTGGCAGACTTAAATGGACAACTCAGGAAGCGGAGTGGCAAAGAAAAGGACAGCAAAAAGACTCGGTTTTACATATTTGTGCTTTTCAGAATGAGATTTTGAAGGATGTGCTGCTGACCTCCACTGAACCACAGTCACATTCTTCCCCTGCATCGACGATCAGGTTACCACAACGCGCAGGTTGGAGGCTGTTGGTCGGCAGGTTCAGGAGACAAGTGCCCCCCTTGACCAAGACCCCAAGGTCCTCTTCACTGCAGTTGCTGAACACTGTTGCGGGAGGGTTCCTGGAGTTCACAATGAGTAAGGGAACGATATGCGTGTTGGACTGAAGAAGCTCAACAACAATGTCCTTCATTGAAGACAATACCTTGATCTAACTATCCAGAGAAGTTTAAGAAGCCCTATTAAAAACAATAAACCTATTATGTTATGATTATAGATTCAGTGAAAAGTGAAAATAAAAGAATATACATACTCAAAGTGGAGTTTGACCACACTGTCTTGATTATAACCATATGACAAGTCAATGACTGATCAAAAGATAATATCCACATCATTTAAAGAATAATTGGAACACCTGAACTGTTTCATACCTTATCGAGGCAGCCATGAGGCAACCTTGAAGTGATGGGCACAGACACCAGCGTTCGTCATCATGACCCATCCCCAGGTTGTGCCCCAGCTCGTGTGCCATGACAGCTGCTGTGAGTTGCATCTCTCCCATCTGTGAGCAGGTGTTGGGAATGGAGGAAATTGTTCACACCCTTGTCAGAAAGGTAATGCGAAAACACATTAGTCTGACAGTGCATTGGGGGATACCCCCTAACTCCGCTCCCACCTGCCAAGAGAGAATGAAGATCAAGAGCGAGGATTTAATACAGCAGAGCAATGGACACTACAGACAGGCCACGTAGCTCTCTAATATTGTTATACAATTCATATGGGACTGTTGGACAAAGTAATGGATAAAATGGCGTTTTTTAACGACTTGATCAAAAAACACAGAGTCGGATGCAATTTATCTGATTGGCAGAACCAACCTTATAAATGGAGCAGTGAAGTTCGAGTCTTCCTCAACAAACTCAAACCGGGACGAGGATCGGTGACAACAGAATCGAGGATTTGAGCATACTTTGACAAGGTAATCAAGCCCAATTTGAACAATGTTCATTCTACGACGATGACAACTAAAGCCGTCACGTGATCTCGTAACGTAACCGCACAAGGTCTTTAGGCAGTTTCGCCCGAGTATTCAAAATATGGAAATCACCCCAAAATCGATGCCTCTTATTCACTTCCTTTAAAATACTAAAATGTTTCCATTCCTGGCAAAAAAATCAAAAAGTCAATGATCCCCACAATTTTGCCTTTAACGCATTTCACGGCTCGCTGCCGTCTTGAATCACTATCTCACTATAACCAGCCGTCAACATTTAGCAAAAATAACAGGGAATTGGTATGACATTTAAATACTTACACGGGGTATTGACTGTACCACACAGCTTTTACAACTTCTTTTTTTTTTTTTAAACGTTGCTTTGGGGTAACTTTTGAGCAAATTTATTTTCGCACCGAATTATCAGTTCATTGTGCCATTGTGGTGTAACGGACGGCTGATGAAGCACACAGAGCAACACTCACAGTGACAATGCCTCCAGAAGTCCTCGTGCATATGGTTCCCACATAGGCCATTCCGAGCACAGTGCCAAATGATTTTTTCCTGAGGACAGAGAAGATGGCACTGCGATTTACAACTGCTGAACACATTCCAAACAAATTTGGCAAAACATTTGGAACACCTGATAAATATGATTGGCTTTCAAAAAAGCCAATCTGGTGCAAGAGGGTCAAAGCTCGTCACGAGTTTGCTCAGGTGGGAGGTATTAGAATAAAAGGATTACCGTCTCCTGCTCACGTGGAATGTGCTTTACCTATTCACCATACCAATAAGGTACATTTTGAGGTGAGTCCAGACAGCACACTGTGCTTGTATGACATGCCAGTAGTACGGAACACAAGTCTCGTAACAACGTGTGGTGAAGGAACAATTTTCACCAATTTGCTGGGAAATACTGGGCCGCCAATAATAGGAAGAGAATTACATTCTCAATTTTATAGACCAGTCCACCCCGGAACATCCATGAACACGTGTTCCGAGGAGGACCTTCTGCTCCACATTGACAAGGGCCGACAAGCCTGGTATTGGCTGTTGTACAATTCGATGGAGATATCGGCAGCTGTAGCTCTGCTAAGCTCACGGAGCCTATGCAACTATTTAGCCAGCAGAGTTTCTTGAAAAAAATATATATTAGTTTTATATTTATTTCCAAATTTTCTATGATGGTCATTGGTTGTGCCAAAGTTGAACCATTCACTCTAACAATGGGAAAAATGAAGTCCTACAAAATAAGCCAGTGAGCTTTAAAAATAAAAAAAAACTTCATCGGTAAATAGTCTTACGTGAGGAGTTGTCCATTGTCGTGATGTGGAAGAATGTCACTGTTATTTTGCCGCCAGTTTAGAAACCGTCCAAGAACATCACTGGCACTCTCTCCCTCAGTAACCACAGCTAGCTCATCCTCCGCAGAAAGGACGGAGAAGCCGACGAGCACAACACGAATCTGTAACCGCTTATAGAACTACAAGGGAAATGCCATCAGAAAAAAAAAACACATCTTTAAATTGAAAGGATTTTTACATTGTTGTGTCATTGTGTCCACTTAGCAGTGTAGGGAGAGTTGCAGAGGGCAAAGAATAAAATAATACTTTATTGCAGGGGTAAAGAAAGAAGAAAATGAGATCATATCTCACCGAATCCACCAGGTTGGTTAGATAAAGCAGATCTTTCACCAATGCCGATCGGTTTTCCTGGTACTTCTCCCCAAACTGCAATGGCCCAAACAGAGTAAGTTTTGGAATTAAGTACCAATGAGTATGAAAGTGAGGTATTAGACAATGAGTGGCCTCGATATCATCACGACTGTTCTCAGATTTTGCATCCCCCAAACTCTGCTAAAGGGTCATAGGGGTCAGACTAAAAGACCCCTCCGATTGTGCGACAAAAGTCGTACAACAGTGTATTCTCTACAAAAAGTTCCTTTTGCATCAAAATCATTAATTAACATACATTTAAGCAATCGTGATTATTGCCCTTGATATTTAACATGAAAAAAAAAAATAATAATAATAATAATAAAAGCTTGATAATGTTGTCGCGGTTTTGGAAGAGCCCAGGGAGTGAGATCCAACACATAAAGGAACCCTAGAGTTTAGATATATCCGTAGTATTTTGTTTTGTTAGATTACCTCTCCCCTCGTATCAGTGGACAGGGAACTGGGTTGCGTTTGTGTAGCAGGTTCGAATTCCCTTTATAACCCTTCTGTCGATCCCCTCTCTTCTTGTATGTCTTCGCATCTCCCCTTTTCATGTTGGGACCAATGTAAGCATGCAGGCTTACGTCGGGTGAGTGAGGGGTCACCAATAATCCCCATCTTCGTCTTTCCTCTGGCTATCCCTCTTACTTGTCGAATTTCCTGGAGTGACTAAAGCACGAGTCACATTTGCTCTACGGCTAGGATACGGCGGCCGTACCCCTCCCCCCCCCCCGAATTGACAGAAACGTGCGGCGACCGCAGAGTTTCTGAGGTGGCCTCAGGATGGCCCTACGCTGTATGGCTATCTTTTACAGGCCGTAGGGGTCTCCGTGGAATTAAAGCGCGGAGTTATAACTTTTTTCATTTCTAGGTTGGCCGTCGCAATTCGACAAGCCATAGCCATGACGTAGATGTGTTCCACGTCGACCGTACGTAGGGCGTACGGTGGGCTTGCATTATTCGTGCAGCTGCCGTAGGCTCTTATCAATGAAAAATGAATTTTGCCAACCCCCCCAAAAAAAAAAAAATTACGTTCGCCTTTGGGCCCCCCTGCAGTCGCCTTGCGGGCACCTTGAGGCTACCTTGCGTCTGCCTTGAAAATTCTATGGCCGCCGCAGGGACACCCTAAGGTCACCGTGCGACATCAAATCAAAGACCGTACGGCACCCCCACGTTTTCGGTCTCCACAATTTCTAAATACCCCGTGCGGCTACCCGAAAAATAAAAACATATGTGACTGCTACATTGTGTGACCGTGGAAATACTGCGGCCACCCTATAATTGCTAGTGGCTGTAGATTTTTTAGACCCTACGGCCGCCGAGCCAAATGTGACTGAAGCACAAGGCACCCATGTCTGTAGTTTCCTGACAGGTTGACTGTCTAAGGGGCTTGTTTTACGAAAGGTAAGACTTTCTTTTGTGACAATGAATTGCTTGTAATATACAGGTGGTGGATAAAAAAAAAAAACAAATTGACACACCAATGTAAAGTCACTTAATATGGTGTTGGGGCACCACGTGCAGCTAGTACAGCCTGCAAGCACCGTGGCATAGAGTCCAGCAGCGTCTGGAATTCTACAGGAGGTATGCGGCACCATTCTTCCAAGAGAAAGACAATCAACACACCTGTTTGATGGAGGTTGAAAATGCTGTCTCAGGTGTCATTCCAGAATATTCCATAAATGCTCGATTGAGTTCAGATCAGGTGACTGAGACGGTAATGACATATGGATAATACCAGTATCATGCTCATCAAACTATTGGGTGACCATACTTGCTCTGTGGATGGGGACATTGTTATCCTGCAAAACACTCCTCCTGGCAGGAAAGAAATGCTGTTGCATGGGGTGAAGATGATCACTCAGTACCATGATGATGAAGTAGCTATTGGCATTGACCTTGCCTTCTAAGGGAATGACTGCAACAAAGCCGTGCCAGGAAAATGCGGCCCACAACATTACAGAACCACCAGAACCCTTCACCGTTGGAACCAAGCACTCAGGGTTGGAGATTTCTTTAGGTTGGTGCCATAAGTGCACTCATCCGTTTGTCGAGAACATGGTGAAGGATAATCCATCTGATCATATCACATTTCTCCACTGCTCAGTAGTCCATTGCCTGTGCTCTTTGCACCACTGGACTCGCAAACATGCATTGCCAGGTGTGAAGAGTGGTTTATGCACTGCAACCCGCCGATGGTATCCTGTTCTGTGGAGTTCTCGGCGGATCATTTTAGATGAAACTGGAAGCTCGCACCCTTGGTTGAAATTTACAGTAAATTGATCTGCAGTTGCTCGCCTGCTTTGCTTTGCACTTCAAATTAATCCACGGATATCATGATCCTGGAGTATGCGCTTCCACCCACTGTTGCCCTTTGCTGATGATGTTTTTGCCGACGTCACCTTAGACACCGTTGCTCATGAAACATCAGCAAGTTGAGCTATCTTTGTCACTGAAGCTCCCGCCAAACGCACCCCAACATCACCCCTCTTTCAAATTAACTGAAGTGTCTTGCAGCTATGCTAGGCATAATTTAAGGTAACTCGGCCTGTGCAGCATTTTTATGCATGACCCAAAGCATGCGGGGATGTTATTTGCGAAATTAACACATAGGCCACACTGGTGTGGAAACTGTTGCTTTCAGTATACTTGGTGTCCCTCATATATCCACGCGTTTCCATTTTTTGTCTACTACCTGTACAGTGTACATGCTTATTTGTTAACATGACCAATTGTTTCCAACCTGCCTGATTGTCTCACCAATAGAGAAAGAGACAGAGTCTGTAAATAATAGATGGGAGTTTTGCCACGCTGTTTCGCAATGGTCAGAGACGAACTGACGTCCCACTAGCAGTTTCGCTCGGCCGTTCTTAATTTATAGGAATGTGGCATCGAGAGCATGGTTCTCTATCTGGGGGGATTAATTTGCCGGGAAGGTAACGCTGGAATTGGATGCGAGGACCATACCTAAATCAATCATTTAAAACAGCATCCTTAGTTGCTTAGCAACCCGTTGTGCCGCAGTATCATCTGCGGCCCGTCGGCTTCAGGGTCACAGGTCAGAAAGTGAGTCTGAGGAGCCCTCGTGACTGTGCCGGCAAACCCGTGACGATATTATAAGGATGCAGGGATCTTGGACAAAGGAGGAAGCCATTTTGCCTGTCATGCTTGTGTTCCATCAATACCACATTAATTCAATTTAACTTGGGGAGGAGGGAGAGCTGGTGAGGAGGAGTGAGGAAGGAAAAGGGATCTCACTCGGGGAGGTTTTTGTCTTCATTTATATTCTGTTTTATGCTAACTGTTTTCACCCCTGTCTGTCTGTCTGTGAGCAGGATATTTTTTTAATCTGTCAGTGATTCTTCACCATTGGGAGATGGGGCCAAAAACGACACATTACATTTTTACAAAAAGTTGTGGACGGATTAAGACAAAACTTGGGGGATGAGTTGGGCAGGTGACAAGCACAAGCCGATTCGATTTTGGTTTAAGGTCCGGATGCAGATCCAGCCTATAAGTGGGATACAAAATATACACTGTTCAGCCTGCCAGAGGTATGTGCTCTACCGAGTGACATTCTAGTTCTTTGTGTTTGGGATTTTTGGGTGATCAGGCTTCTGAGGTGGCCGGAATGATATACGCTAAAGTTAGCATCTGGAGTGCTATTAAATGCACTCCTCACTCTAATATTGACTGGAGTACTCATGGGAAAGAGGATGTGCAATAAAAATAGAAATGTTCGTACCAGGGTGTTGTCCAACACCAGTAGAAGCTCCAAGTAACGTGTGCTGGGCAGTACCACATGACGGCGCCTCCTCTAGGGAAGAGCACAGCTTTCTCTTACGAGAAACTCCAAAAAAATAAATCAAACATTATGCATTCTTCAAAAATCACCGACAGGCACTGCAAGCACCCGATTCGTAAAAACCTTGATCCAATCCTTCAAAACAATATGACTAAAATGAAAGCGAAATCACAATTATTGGATTCTGCTCTGGTGACAATCCGCAAAAAACTCAATTCGTTGTAATTCCATCCAAGATGGAATCACCTTCAGTCTATAGAAGCTGATGGGATCTGTCATTATTGTGGCAATTTGGGACCAAATACGCACTTACCACATGTGTGTGATTAGTGGAGTGGATGAAAAGGTTATGCCCAAAGTGTTGGTGGAGATGAGGGATTGAATGAGTCTTCACGCCACAGGAAGTGCGTTTTTCGGGAGCAACATCGAGAGGAACGAGGAGATGTCTGCCAGTCTCCTCTCCTTCCAGAGGCTTCAGACCATATCCAACACCTTCAACGATAAAGTAGCCCCTGCAACAGGTAACAACATACATGCCAGGTTTGCAGAAAGATACCTCACATGCAAGCAACTTCCAGAGATGAAAGTGGTAAAATGATGAGGCATCAAATATCCTTAGGGCATGATCGATGGTGGACACACCGAAGTCCATCGCAGGTACTGAGGCCCACAGATGAATCCAAGTCTCCTTCCACCATGCCTTGGTAAAAACAAGGTTCCACATTATAGTCGAGATGGTGTTGAATGGAGAGACTGCGCACACGCGCGCATGCGCACGCACACACAGCAACACAAATTAATGATATCTTCATGAAAAATCAATCTTACAAGACTTGCAGCCCCAACGCCAAAAATCATCAGCGGTTTCTTTGGAGGTCGTAAACGTTTTCACACATTTCTATTTACTGTACTATACATCAAAATGTCGGCCAATCTCATGAGTCGATTTGTATACATTTTACAATAGTCGGCTCTGCCCAGCCCAGTGGAGAATTGTGTGGTGTGTCAAACACAAAGCAAGCAGAAAATATCCTTTGGGATTGAGAGTGCAGGGATATAAATTTGAGCCATACTCAAATCACATCAAGCCAGCAAATTACTGTGAGGATAATATACCAACAGGCAACTAGAATAGCTCCAAGTACAACATATTGATAATATTTACTTAATTTGACACACATAGCAGAATTGATTAACTTAAAGGATTAACATTGTATGCATCAACAAATATGTAAAAATGAGTGGAATAATAAAGTCAAGATGGGTCCGGTGAAGGTTAAGATGAGTACGATGTAAAAGTTAAGATGGGTACAGTGTAGGTTAAGATGAGTACGATGTAAAAGTTAATATGGGTATGGTGTAGATTAATATGAGTACGGTGTAGGTTAAGATGAGTGTGATGAAAAAGTTAAGATGGGTACGGTGTAGGTTAAGATGAGTAAGATGAAAAAGTCAAGATGGGTACGGTGTAGATTAAGACGAGTATGATGTAAAAGTTAAGATGGGTACGGTGTAGATCAAGATGAGTATGATGTAAAAGTTAAGATGGGTACGGTGTAGATTAGTATGAGTATGATGTAAAAGTAAGGATGGGTATGGTGTAGATTAAGATGAGTATGATGTAAAAGTTAAGATGGGTACGGTGTAGATTAATATGAGTATAATGTAAAAGTAAGGATGGGTACGGTGTAGATTAAGATGAGTATGATGTAAAAGTTAAGATGGGTACGGTGTAGATTAATACGAGTATGATGTAAAAGTAAGGACGGGTATGGTGTAGATCAAGATGAGTATGATGTAAAAGTTAAGATGGGTACGGTGTAGATTAATACGAGTATGATGTAAAAGTAAGGATGGGTACGGTGTAGATTAAGATGAGTATGATGTAAAAGTAAGGATGGGTACGGTGTAGATTAAGATGAGTATGATGTAAAAGTTAAGATGGGTACGGTGTAGATTACTATGAGTATGATGTAAAAGTGAAGATGGGTACGGTGTAGATTAATATGAGTGTGATGTAAAAGTTAAGATGGGTACGTTGTAGATTAAGATGAGTATGATGTAAAAGTCAAGTTGGGAACGGTGTAGATTAATGAGTATGATGTAAAAGTTAAGATGGGTACGGTGTAGATTAAGATGAGTATGATGTAAAAGTTAAGATGGGTACGGTGTCGGTTAAGATGAGTATAATGTAAAAGTTAAGATGGGTACGGTGTAGATTAAGATGAGTATGATGTAAAAGTTAAGATGGGTACGGTGTAGGTGAAGATGAGTATGATGTAAAAGTCAAGATGGGTACGGTGAAGGTTAATACGAGTATGATGTACAAGTTACGATGGGTATGATGTAGGTTAAGATGAGTATGATGTAAAAGTTAAGATGGGTACAGTGTAGGTTAAGATGAGTATGATGAAAAAGTTAAGATGGGTACGGTGTAGGTTAAGATGAGTATGATGTAAAAGTTAAGATGGGTACGGTGTAGGTTAAGATGAATATGATGTTAAGGTTAAGATGGTAACGGTGTAGGTTAAAATGAGTATGATGTAAAAGTTAAGATGGGTCCAAATCAGTCAATAACCTTTTGACATATCCTGATCACTCAGACAGACAGATGTGAAAAAAAAAATTATATATATATATATATATTTGTGGGGTCTGTGACACTAAAAACGGTTATATTTTAAAGGCTTGCACTGCAGATTTAACATTGCTTTTTGTTTTTTTTAACTTATCCCAAAACGGCCAAGCTGTTCACAATCACCTTTTCTTCTCCAGCTCTGCATTTTTACCACAACTTCTATCATTTCTCATGAATGATTCCAACTCTGCCTGTGTATTATCATCAGAACAGCAGTTCTCCGACGTCCCCACCCAGCCATGCTGTTATCTTTAACAAGTCTGCCTTTCCGTGCTCTCGGAAAACAATCAGGAGCCTGCCTGCCATTGCATTCAATAGGAATGTTCTGGAAGTTCCACGTGGCTGTAGCACATACTTGGGTGAAGCCTGAATTATAACGGCTTGTGAGACTTGTATATTAATTACAGTAAGATAAACACCAGACTTGGAGTTACGTCTCAAATCTCATGCATTGTCTGGAATCATCTTGAGTGTCAGTGGTTGAGTCTGAAGTCACTTTTTATTTTTCATCCGTAGCATATTGGTGTATCCGTTTCCACTTTTTCCTCTCTACCCTTCTCCCATTATTTTCCTTTTGGGAAGCAAGACATTAACCTCAGGTGACAAAACCAAAATTATTCAACCGAGTTGAAGGTTGAAAGACGAGGCTAAAGGTTTGGATCCCAGGTTTGTAGTCTATCACTCTCGAGTCTCCAATCAAGATAGAAGCCGTTAAAAAGTCCAATGAAGTTGCATATTGTATAAATAAATAAATAAATAAATAAATATTTTAAAATGTGACTTCCCAGTTATTCTTGTAGGGCAACGTATACTTGCCCACGATTGATTGAATGGAAAAAGTGATGCCACCTATGTGTTTTGGCAACTTGTAGACGAGCCATTAGGATGGCCAAGAAGTAGGGACACTCGCCTCAAAGCCGTCTGGCCTGAGTTTGAATCCCGACAGAGATATAAACTGTCATCCTGGTGTTTTACAGGCAGGGTGATGAATCAATTTAAATGCCATCCTTGGGATGGACGTTAAACTGGGCGTCTCATCTGCCGGCATTACTTGGTGGACGTTAAAGATCTCACGGTGTCCTTCACGAAGAGTGGAAGAGCTGTTGCCAGCAGCGTGGTCAAATTCCAAATTTCTGCCCCAACTCCTGTTGGGATGGCAATGCATACCACCAAGTATGTATGGAACATCAGAGAGGGAGATTACATAACAAGGTGAAAAAAAGATTCACCAATGACAAGATCCAGTAATTCTTAGTTTTGAAATTTGCTTTTGTTTCGCTTTAAGAGACATCGACACACTTTTTAGCTCGCCTGTTCGAAGAACAGAGAGCTATAGCGATACCCCCGGCGTGAGCATCAGCGTCAGCATGAAAATGTTAAAGTTTTTGGTGCAAGTTATTTCCTTTCTAATGTTTTTATCTACCACACTATTTTTTACTGATTACAATATACAAATACATATATTGCTTTAAAATTATTTGGATCAGACTTCACTGCAATGCTTTATAAAAAATATTATTAGACTAATCTTTTAAAAATGATAAATGTATAAACAGGCGAGCATTGGGTGGCTTTGACACCAACTCTCTGGTTGTATTAGTTACAAGGCCATTGGCAGATGAACGACAAAATTCAACACTGTGTACACAATTTGAACATGTGGACGCAACATCAGGAGGCAAATGTTCAGAGGAAAACGGAATACAGGCCACCTAACAATAGGGGGGGAAAAGCGACTTAGTTGGTTACTCGAACCCACTATTCACCTCCAAAAGACAAACATGGAGGAGGTGGAAGTCATTCTAGTGTCTCATCACAAACGAGGTGTTGACATCCTGGAACTAGAGTAGCTATAGTCGATTGCAAATGATTTGTGATAAGCATCTGCATGGACTGAGAATTCCCAACAAATAGATGCAGCAATTAATAGGAAGTGGTAGTAAAGTCTTATTGGTTTAAAAAAAAACAACAAAAGGGGTTAATAAATAAAAACTGTGATGAGTAAACTCATGTGTACATTCTGTAACAACATTTTAATGATCATGTCTACAAAATGTAAGGCAAGTCTGGTATTTCCATATCAAATGAGCAAGTAGAGTCCAAATATGTCGAAACACTCTTGCACTATACTCAAACACTTCCTGAAAAACGATGTGTCCAACGCAGAATGCAGCACCGCAACTCTGTCAGCATTTTCTCTTCCTGTTATCACTTTCACAAAGAATGCTAGCAATCACGAGGCGTTTGACCAGGGGGAGCGAAATCATGTAACTGTTGGACTGAACCTAACCCCAAATGTATATCTAATAAATAAATAAAAATCTTGTTCCGATTGCACTTGAACCGACTCTAATCCATCTCCACTAACATATTAATGGATGACTACCAAACCTTTCAGTAGCTAGGCCAAAATGTCAGGTTTCCATACATGATATGCCTCCACGCACATTAGATCATTATCAAAATAAATAAATAAAAACTGCAGTGCCATAGAAAGTACGTGTGTGCAAACCACAAGCCTTTATGGAGAACTCTGGAAAAAAGATGAGGGTGTTATACATTTCATCCCCGCTCTTCAGCGTCCTTGTGATTTTGTCTTTTGATCTCTGAAGTCTTTGGTTGTTACGTTGGAAAGGCAAGACAGCACACTTAATGAAGATCATCGAAAGGAAGAAACTGTACATTAACTGCAATACAAATTGCAGCCGAAAATCACAAACATTACACAGTGTTGTGGGAATGACTTCTCAGGGATAGGTTAGTTATCTCCTACATTGAATGTATTCGAAGAAGAGTGAGGTACAGTAAGCCCTTGCTTAACATCGTCCCGGTTAACATTGTTTCGTTATCAAGTCGCTGATCTATTAGAGAACATACTCATTTAAAGTCGTTATCTGTTCCGTTACAAAGTCGTTTTATCTCTAGTTTAATACCAAACCGATGGTTTTCCTCGTTTTAACAAAGCTACAGTATACAACATAACAAAAATACCGGTGTATAGGCCGTACCGTTAATACTGATGTATAAGCCCACCCAGAGTACGTGCATTATAGGCCTTATATACACTGAGCTGTGCATTGATAACATTGGTGGTTGCGTCACCCTCTCCGATCTCAGGTGTTTGACAAGTACGGTAGTGATCCACCTGACTAGCTGCCACGTGTTTATATTGTGATGGCTGTGGAAATTCGCAAACCACCATTCAGGTCCCGTATGCGAGATATCTCTTAAGTACATGTGTAGTTAGCCCCAAACCCGTTGTTTAGAGGGAATAAATGTGATTCATTCGGGCTGCGACGCTTTGAGTCAGTCGTTTTTCTTTCTCTATCTTTTATTTCAAATAAAAACCAACGAGGACGCTCGGTGGGCTTTTCGTGCCATTCTTCTCCGCGCTTGGTGTGAGGGGAGAGAAGCGAGGGGAGGGCAGCTGGCGCTCGATTGGTGGATGCGCGGTGTGACGCGGCCAGGGAGGAGGAACGCCCCTCTTCGAGACCTTTCTCGAAGCACCTCGAAGGCGGGTGGAGCAAAGAACGGGGCGGAGCAACAGGGCGGAGCTCCGAGGATATAAAAGTCAGAGACGGGGGAAGCAGTTGTGTGGATGCTCTTGCTCGGTGGATATTCTTGCTTCGTGGTTGCTCTCGCTCTCGTCTTCCGGCTCGCTCATCCTGGTGGCCGCTGGCCTGGTCTTTTGTGGGGCAGTTGCAAGACCCCGCTGGCGGGAAGGAGCGTCCGCCATTCCCCTCCCCCGACTTCGGGCATCCACGTTTCCCCCCCTCTATCCGCGCTGGGATAGCGCCGAACACTCGGTCCGTGGCGTCGAGTGGCCAACACGTGCAGGCGCGAGGCACGCCGGAGAGGCCTCGCCTACCACGCTCGGGCACGGAGTCGTGGCCAGGCGGGACCACGTCGACGGACGTTGGAGAGGGACTCGACACGCTCAGGGAAGTCGCGACTTCCATTTCTTTTGGGTTCTGTGTAAACGTGTGTGTGTGGCGCCAGTCTGGTGAAGTAAAATTGTATAAGTGTTCTGTGTAGTAAATCATATTCGGTTGTAGCTCTGCATCGTTCCTTGCTTGTGTTTCTTTACGGTGATTGTAAATACGTGTATTGCTTTTATTGTATCCCTGTGACTAATATACGTGCCTTCCGTGCTACCGCATTAAACGTGCTTGTCCGATTGTTCCCCGTTTTGCTGCATCCTTTCCTTCGTTTGAATCTCCATCTTGCTTCACGCAAAGGGTTCGTAGTGAGCTTAATATGCCCGATAAGTAATCGGAACCGTTGAGGCCGACGATAACACCGCTCGGTTATCCCGATAGTACGGAACGGACCGCTTAGGCGGCCCGTGTCCGGAGTCGACCTGCGATCGCCCGGTTTACCATCCGCGTGGGTACTTAGGTAGGTCGAGTTTGGCAAACAACCCTATCCCACGCGGGTAGCCGATTGGCGCGATCGTGGTGAGGCCGAAAGGCCAACCCGTGACTAGCTCCCGGCGTTAGTCCGAGAGGGTCACGACAGAATTGTCCGTCCGGTGGGCAACGTGCCACGATTCGAGTCACGTGGCCGTTCGCACGCCGGCGGGCGCGAATTCGCAACAATATGTTAAACTGAGGGAAACATCCTCAAGTGCGTTGATAACACCAGTGGGTCCTGGGCTGAAGTTACTCAGGTATGCATGAATGGTGTGTGGAGGAAGTTGTGGCCTGGATATGTCAATGACTTGAAAGGATTTAAAGATGTTGTCCTCGCTATGAAGAAAGTTATCCTCGGCTTGGCCAATAAAGCGGGGTTTGAGGAAGTGGAAGAAGCCGACGTTACACAACTTCTGCAATCACACGAAGAAGATCTGAAACAACTAGAGATGATTATTTTCAATTGATTTGTTTAATTTTTTTAAAACTTTACACTCTATATGTAAATAATGTCTTTTGTCTGGCAATAAATTTTTCCTTGGAACCTAGCCCCCCTATTTACATCAATTATTATGAGGAAATTGGATTTGTTTGAAGTTGTTTCAGTTAAAGTCGCACTTTTCAAGAACATAACGACAATGTTAAACAAGGACTGGCTGTAATTTATTTGTGATTACGAGATATGCATCGTTTCATGTCGAGAAAGATGTCGTCTTTCCACCCCCAATGTTTGTGTCTAAAACCGCCAACCCTTAGTCACCCCATTTTAGTGTTCTTACCAAGCCTGGTGTTGGCTTAGTGGTTCGGGTGGCTGCATTGGGATCTTAGGGTGCTGAGTTTGAGCCCCATTTTCCGCTGAATTAACACCAGGTGGGGTTGACTCAGCCTGTCATCCTTCCGAGGTCGGCGAAATGAGTACCAGTGTACTGGTATAGGGGCACAAGCATCAGCGGCATTGTCACACCCCAACAAAATGATAGCTGCCCAGCAGCCAAGATGCCATAAGCAAGAAGAAGAACAAGAAGTGTTCTTACCTTTATAATTGGTCTTTTATGTGCTTTAAAGCACTCTGACAGGACATCCGTGCCAGTTTAGGCGGGAAAAGATGAGTTTCAATCCCGACCAAGGTGGAGGAGTTTTGATCCCGGACCAATAGTGGCCAAGAGGGGAGGGGCTAAGTACGTCATCGGTGTGAGTGGGGGCGAAATCTATAAAGGTGGGTGTAACCCACGCAGAGGAGAGCAGAAGCCTGGAGCCTCGCTGGGAGAAGCTGCACAGAGTACTCTGGGGTTTTCCCCTGAACGGGTACTCCCTCTACTGTTGAGGTCTCTGCCATGCCAACCCAACAAGCCCTGTCCACTTCTTTTCATATCGGGAGTGGACTGCGACACGGATATTCTTTTTGGACTGATCGTGCCTCATCAAGTGTCTAGCCGTGTCCAGTCAGGCACGGCCGTGGTATTTTCTGTCCTGTCCGTCACTTGTCATTGTCTATCTTCTGTGGAATGACTGAGGCCTTGAGATAAATAATTAAGGATACTGTTCATTTGTTTGATCTGTGGTTCATGTACACGGTACAGGGATAAGGGGTGTTCACTGCTCATATATGTTATTTGCTTCCATTTGTATCCCCACCCCATGTTCCAAATTATATTATAAAAACACTTGGTCTCCAGGTGAATTTGGGTAGTTCTGATCATGGTTGCAATTGTGCACGTCCATTAAAAGACAAATTGGATAAGGGAAATTGGAGCTCATACATAATGAGGCCGTGCCATGTGCTGAACGACTCCGCTCGGTTGTTTATTGAGATCAGGCGTACGGCACCGAATCAGCACGACATCCACTGGCTCGGTTGTCCCACTCTGTACGGTATCGTGGTGGACAGACACGTGACCCGACTCAGGACGACCGAATCAGTCGGCCGCCTTGACTGCTTTGACACAGTAAGCCAGGATTCGAGCCGGGCAACCAGACGACTACAACGACATAATTCAACAGCTGAGCAACATGCGGAGATATTACCTCACATGCATAAAAAAATGAGCGAGTGACAAACACACAGCAGTACATAAGGATAGACAGAACAAAACAGAGTTTAGAAGACACAAGAATCACAATGGTGGTTCTCACAAAAGTTGGACTTGCTAATGGCTGTTAGTGTTGTGCCGAGATGTACTAGAAACAAGACACACACACACACACACACACACACACACACACACACACACACACACACACACACACACACACACACACACACACACACACACACACACACACACACACACACACACACACACACACACACACACACACTAAAGCCATTTTTCCCTGTTTGAGCAGGGTTTGGCCTTGCGGGCCCCATGCCAATCATGGTTCCCTTTTTGAGTCAATGTTTTATGGCCGGATGCCCTTCCTGACGCCAACCCTTTAGTCGCCTCTTACGACATGAAGGGATACGGTGTTCCTATTCCAACCGGGGCACACACCGGAACCAGTACACTGGTACTCATTTCGCCGACCAACATCAGGGTCTCTATACTGTTCCTTTTGTTCCGGTATGTCCTGATCACTTTATGTTCTCGCTCCTCCACGAGCCTGAACTTTGCATACAACAAGAAGAAGAAAAAGATTTTCCGACTGCCTTTATAATCAGCAGGGCACCCATCTTAACAAAGGTTTCAACCATTTTCTGCCCAGAACCTCCCAAAAGGGTGGGTCCAAAAGCTCGGCCAGACTCCACATCGGTAGGTCCACAAATTTAGCTGTGTTCAGTCAGCCAATCCGGCAATGAAGCCTCACTTTCTAATTATCTACGAACAGCAGATGACCTGTACATGTTCACCTTCCTTGCAAGACAAAGGCTAGATAGACTATTCCCAGCTAAAAATGGTTTCGTTCAACACACACTACACAATTGGTTTGTCACTTCAGGCTACTTGGCGGATCTGGATGCATCTGGAACATTTCCAACCCTGATGTAGTTTAACTGTGGTGACAGTAAAATTTTACACCAAACTCTCCATGAGGTGGGTTCGCGGCCAAGGCACAAATCTTAAAAACCAAAACCATTTTTTTGTTCTTGTTAACTCACATAGTCCAGATTCCTTATTACTAGCCATTACTAATTGTATGAGCATGATGCTATCCATCCATCCATTTGCAGAGCGTTGGTGCTGCCGAAGCAGTCTCCTTGGCTATTGGGCACAATCCTGGATGGGTCACCACTCCAACACAGGATACCAGCAAGCTGGCACTCATTTTGCCGACCTCGGAAGGATGACAGGCAGAGTCAACCCCACCTGGTATTAATTCAACAACCAAGGGGGATTTGAACTCAGGATCCTAGGATCTCAAGCCCACCACCCGAACCATTAAGCCAACACCAGGCATGCACATTTATGATACGACATTTAACTCTTCACATTTTGTATTTTACAAATGTCTGTATGAGAAGCAGTGAACTCAAATATAGACAGTGACAGCAGTGCAGATGAATCGCTTACCTGTCTACCACCAAAACACATGAAAACCACAGAGTGGGGGAAATGTGTAATTGACCAAACAAGCACAGGAGCAGATCTGATGAAAGCTGGAGATGAAGGAATTGAAAAGTCTGTGTCTGCTGTAAAATACCGAAATGATGGAACCTATCAAGTACCAACCTCTTCAGAATTTTATTGAAACAATGGACACCATGGACATCGATTGGAGCCATACATTCCTTCCTTGCACACACTTACAGGATGTGACTCGACAAGTGCCTTCATTGGGATTGGCAAGATGACTGCTCTGAAGATATTCCTTAAAGACAAAGATCATCCTTCGGCACATTTCCAAGCTGGGAGATGTCATCCCACCAACAGAAGACACAGTCCGTTCATGTGAACAGTTTTTATGTACCTTGTACAGCACATCTAAGGCAACTGGTGTCACAGCCAACCGGGTTTGATACTGGATGTTCCGTCAGAAAAGGCAGGAAAGTGAATACTTTCCACCAACTGTTGACAGCATCAGGCCGCACATCAAGAAGGCCAATTGTCAATCCATCTGGAGGATGTCCCTACATGCAACACAAGAGTTACCAGAACCCGATGTGCATGGTTGGAACACCGGCACGGGTGGAACCACATAATCCATCCCGATGTCCAATGACCCTGCCCCAGCTGGACTGGCAGAACTGACAGCATGCAGATGTTCGCTGAGCCACTTGTGTATATGCAAGTTCAATAGGGTGCCGTGCAGAGACGAGCGCAAAAATCCACACAGAATACCATTCATCAGCAACGACTCAGATGATGACGATGACGATAACGATGATAGCAGGGGTGGCAACGACGACGATGATGATGATGATGATGATGATGATGGTGGTGATGATGGCAGCAGCGGTGGCAACGACAATGATGATGATGATGACGGTGGCAGCGGTGGAGATGACGATGATGACAATACCGATGATGATGATGACGGCAGCAGTGGTGGCAACGACGATGGTGATGATGATGATGATGATGATGACAGTGGCAGCGGTGGCGATAACAATACCGATGATGATGATGATGATGATGACGGCGGTGGCGATGACGATGATAATACCGATGATGATGGCAGCAGCGGTGGCAACGAAGACGATGACAATGACAATGATGATGACGGTGATGACAATGACTATGATAAATGACAACTTTATTACCTCTTGCACCTTTGGATTGGATCATTCATGTCCAAACAGGAGCTAAAAGTATAATATCAGTTGCTGATTAATTTAGTTTACAATGTATTCTAAAAGTCCCAGTTTTGGGATCACACCACGAGTCGAGACATGCTAAATGTATAATCATATATTAAGTTTTTATTTTTTTTAACTTTATAAGGAGGATATTTTGATGACTATAATTTTGATAACATTTCCTGTACAAGCCCAGTTACAATAACTCACTTGATTTCTCACACATTATCTAAACGTTCAGTGAAAGGATGTGGATATGGATGAGCAGTAATGATTTATTTCAAGTTTACTCGTTTCATGGTACTTTGGGGGTAAGGGAAAGGAAACACTGACATGTTTCTTAAATTCCATAAAATTCAACACTATAGTTTGCTTTCTTGAAAAATCACATATATTTAGTTAGCAGCTCTGATAACCATCGTTGAACTTGTGGTTCATCCATATGCATTCCTGTGAAATTGTATTAAAACAAAACGGAGGTGTTTTAAATGTAATTTTGTGTTTATTGTTAACTTCACATACCATAGCTCATTCATACATTAACTGCTTGAACACCAATACAAGAAGTACTGTCATAGCATCCATGCAAATACAATTAGTAATGGCTAGTAATGAATCTGGCCTATGTGAGTTAAAAAGAACAAAAAAAATTGTGATTAAGATTCTGATTTATGCCTTGACCGTTAAACCCCCCGATGGAGAATTGGGTGTAAAATTTTACTGTTCCTACAATTAAACTGTACATCGGGGCCAGAAATGGTCGAGATACATCCGGATCCGCCAAATAGCATGACGTGACAAACCAACAGTGTAATGGGTGCTGTTGAACGAAACCCATCATCTCGGCCTCTTTTGAAAATCGCCTCTTAGTTTAAGATGTTTACTCACACTTTACTCCCAAAATGAAACAATAACCTTTTCACTGATGTCCAACAGTTAGTTCAAACATTTGAAATTAAATAACAGCCAAGTACATTTTGTTAAAAGTCCAGTGATGAGCAAGTCAGCATCAACTGTCACTATTCAAATAATTTCAAACAAGTTCCTTGCATTTTATGGTAAAGATTTGCACACAAACATGATAAAGAAAATTTACTTCGCAGATGTGAGCGACGGGCTTGCAGGGTGGTAAGACACAACGCTTTGATAACCTGTTCCATTTGTTGGTTGCATGTTGCTTATCTTCCAATAATATAATCTGTTGGCATGAGTTGGCACTGGGGGCACTGCATCAGCAGTCGAGCCGTGCACCCAGCAATGATGCAAACTAGGAGCGTGTTCGGCTTGCTTACTTGCTTGCCAAGGGGCTCATTTGATTGAAAGCACTCGAGCTCGTCCTGAAACGGAACGGAGAGCTTGGCACCACTTAACAATGTGGCAATCTCCATCAAATTGTAAACAATGCTATCGTGGTACTTTTGTGCTTGGAACATGTTACAGAGCACTGTTATGAAACAACAGAGATGGCTACATCTTGTGCTTATCTGCCATGATTGAGACAGGATGCTGTCCGAGAAACAGCCGTCGCTAGAAACTGACTCTCTCTACCCAGCTACCAGCACATGTACAAGGGTGATTTGAGTGGTGAATCCAACACCCATTGCCATTGCCCGGCAGTTACCACAAGAGCATGTCAAAATAATTATCTATCATCAACACAAATTTCTACAAATCAAATGAATCACCAACTATTTATAGTGGAGAGAAAGTATACATGGTTCAACATCTACTCCTCCGAGACGATCCCCCACAATCTACCATCCCACACTCCCCTTCCACCATCCCTCCCAACAGTACCTACCACCATCACCCCCCCCTTCTACAATCCCCATCCACTGGGGAGGCACATTGACACCTCACAGACATGACGGCGGGACACGGCACGCACACAAATGGCGTCCAGGAAAAGTATGAAACGGGACGATCCCGTAACATGCAAGACACCTGGTTAGCCTACGACAGTGGGACAAAGCATTCGTCGCCTATTTTGTCCGCGGTGTCCGTGCTGTCGGGCGATAACTAGTATTTCTGCTCGAGTAATATATAAACCGATTTATCAGTTTATACAAGATCCTTCCCTTATAATCCGTCAATTGAATGAAAAGCAAAATCTACCGAGCTGAAATGATCACAAGACCAGCATTTGATTTCACGAACACTTCCGTCTTCTTCCTCTGAATTGCGTGCACAAGGCTCAAGACGATAAGACTCCACATTTCCCCAGAAAGCATTTCCATCACTAACTTTGTCTCCAATAGTTTCTTCAAAATCCCACTGATCACTTTCAACATGCTGAGAACCATCAGTGTTACTAATGACGGTGGAATCAGTATCGGAATCCGAGTTCGACCTGCACAGTTTCTCGAGGTCACCCACCGTTTGGATGAATACGGCTTCCAGATATGACGTCACCGGCGAAATCGAAAATCCACACTCTCAGACTTTTTTTTGACACTTTGTGATTGGCAAAAAAAATTCAATTTACTTTTTTCTCTTAAAATAATAAATGATTTTCAATGGTTTTCAGAAAAAGAAAAAATAAACCAATGTCACCCTCAGGGTGACCCGTATCTTGCCAAAAGGTGACCACGTGTGACTTCTTTAAGGTCACACTGAGGTGAACAGAGCTGCTATCCCCCAGGAGCGACTCCTTGAGGAATATCTGCCGACGAGAGATTCCGATGAAAATCGTTCTACAGAGTAACCATGAAAAATATGCGTTTGCCTCATAACGTCACCAAATGAAGTCATAATGTCTCAAGCTTGACATATCTAGAAAGCACTCATCGAGGTGTTCAATTTGAGGTACAACACGATATGGTTCCTAAAACTTGAAAATTTGACCTTGGGGTCAAATATGTTTGACCTTAGGCGTTAACCATGAAGGTCAAGGCCAATCGCCACCAAAAATTAATCAGCTGAGCGCCAGACCATGAACTATATTCCCATGAAGTTTGAAGACGATCCGATGAAAATTACTCAAAAAAATAAGGGTTTCGTCGACTCCCCTGATTTGCGACAAAGTGACCTTGACCTTTGACCTTGACCTTCAAAATTTTATGCGCTGAAAGGGACCTCTATAGGCCTCTGATATGCGAAGTTACAAAAATTTCCAATGATAACTGTGCTCTGCAGAATTTTTTATACGTGATTACAGACAAAAAAAAATAAAAATAAAAATAAAAATAAAAAAAACATACAAGCTGACTAACACATCTTGCAAAAACTTCGTTTTGGCAAGATAATAATTGCATTTGGGTTCCTCTTTAAAAACCAATGGGTTGTCAAATTACACTGATATTTCCCTCCCGAACATACTCATTCCTCCAAACATTCAGGATGTGTTTCGAACGACCCATTTGGATGGTGTAGCGAAGGTGATCCGGATATTGCACCTACGAACAAACAGGATTCACACCGATCTCTCGAAAGACAAGTTCCTCATGACGATGTACAGCCATATGTAAAAAAAAAACACAATAAAACTACGAACAATTAATCAATCCTCCCGTCCCATCAAACTCACAGACCTCGGACAGTCTGCCTTGTGCCGTCTTTCCTTCCATTCGCACAACGGTGGCCACCTTATGATGATCCTGTTGGCAGCCATCGGTGCATACATTGTGCCCATTTGATAGCAGACCTGCAAGCGCGTAGACCGTGCATAGTTAACAGCATGTTTCTTCAATCTACCAACCCCATTCTTACCATAAATACATCCACATTCCTTTTATATAATTAACTTATCCCATCTATGTTGATGCAGGGAATTTAGCTAAAGTATGGAACACAATGGCATACTCTTTTTGAGATGTCTGAAGGTGCAGCAGCCAAATGGGGAGAGCACGATGAGACCCCTTGCCTCCTTTGTTGTACACCTGTTGCCTTGTAACTCACCTGGATAGGCTCTGGATGACTTCTCAGATTGAAATGGATTGAGCACGTATTCCGATCGGTGAAGTAGTCGGAAACGGTTGCATAAATTAAAGACACAGGTAGAGACTGTTGCGGAAATGGGCCCTTAGTAGGTTATTAAATATAGGATTAGCCCAGATCCCCAATAAATTCATGTTTAGCCAGGTTGTTTGGTAATTATCGGACGTTAAATGTGTGTCGGAAGGTGTAGCAGGTGGTCCAGTGTTCATACAGTGGTGGTGTACAGAGAGGCGCCTTCTTTTTTACTTCCCCCCTCTTAACCAGCCCCCACCCAGCGCCCTGGCAGAGCCAGTCAACAAGACGTGCCAGCAACCCATTGGCAGAGAGCTGCTGCAAACCCGGACGATGGACCAATCACGCGTCCCCGGAAGTGGTCCGAAAAGCCCGCCCAGAAAGGCAAGACCAACTGCTTTTCCTGTCTGCCATCTGCTTTATGAGGAGTCACATGACCAGCTGTTCCTCCTTGGCCATGGATCCAGCATGCAGGTCATCCTCAGGTTCATCCTGAATCCAACCACAAAGCCTCTGACTGTCCTTACTCCCTGCACAGCTCGACCACGTCTTTTCATCCCATCGATCCACCTGCAGAGTCCAACACCCAGATTTGGCCTAATCTGGTGTACAGGCCAGGCCTGGATTTGCATACTGGACCTTGTGAAAAACCAGCTGGAACACACCATAGATCCCACTCTCTTGTGCCGTCGACCTCACAGGGGCTGGACGCACTGAGACTGCGTGTGGGGGCTGGGCCGATAGGAGGCCGTCGCCACCATTTTGCCACGCTGTATGTTTGGGTTGGGTGCTCAAATCCGGCAACATCGGCTTGTCACAAGCCGCATTTCTGCCTTCCACACCTTTCCTCTCGTCCATGAGGCACCACCGAGTACTCCGTGTCTTGTATGCATCTTGTCCAGGCCTAAGGCTTATTTTGCAAGGGCCCCCCTGCGAAACCCGTATCCGTAGCTCCCTAGATAAGAGTGGGTTATAGATGAATGATAACGTTATCGCGAATGCTTTGCTTGTGTCGTGTTCCCCGATGTTTCCCCATTAAATCTAGCTGATCCATACGAAATTTGCCGCACTGAATTTATCCGTGTCGCGCTGAAGAACAATCGCTCGATTTGTATTTAAAACCAAACCGGCTACGCATTGCAGCAGACTTCGCTCGGTCTCTGATAAAACTCAGTCTGTAGCCCGGGGTATATCCCCAACTGGCAAGGCACAGGGTACTTTGGTATCGTGATCTTAGGCGCGTGACCCGAGACCTGTGCCGAACTAGCCGGCGATATAACCCGTGAGACGGCAGTGCTGTTAAGCGCTACCGAATCAACAACAGAGACAAAACCACCACCACCATCATCGACTGCAAGGCTTTTGTCCATAGGTCAATATGGAGTTCTGCTCTTCCTTACGGGCTGGCGCCCCAGCATCACATCTGCCTCTCCTGCATTGCGTGGGATCCAAAATCCTCAACATGATTGGAATTTCCCACGAAGAGGCCAAAGCACAAGAGCCTGTGCTCTCACATCGCAGACACGTTAGCGGTCTCTTCTTCGGACTAGCTCCCTCTGCATTGGGACCCTCCCCAGCTCCTCCAGGGCGCGCATGTTGTTCTCATAAACCCCTCAATCCGGGTAAACTCACAAAATAGACTCACTGCGCACCTCAACCCCTTTATCCCTTTTTTCTCCGACTCGTGGAACTGCCTTCCAGAGACTTCAACTTCACACTTCCCTCCAGGGCTTGAAGCACCATTTGATGTCATCAACAATCCCCATGGAGGGGTTTCAGTAGCCATGATGCAGTGCATGGGCGCCATATTGGTTGGCAAACCAAACAAGGCCAAATAATTAGCGTGATCTCCCATTGTAATGAGAAGAATGAGGTAAATGTGCGAGATGGTAGAGCTACTGACACGATCGTTTCCAGGGAAGTGGATACAACCAACATGGCGGCGCGCACGGAATTGTGGGATAGCTCCAAAGTCCCTCGATGAACCCGATCCAACCCAGCCCAACCCCCCTCTGACCGCGTTTCCTTCCCTTCTTTCTCTCATTCATTCATCATTCATTCCCCTGCTATCACCGACCTCTTCCAAGACCCTCGACCTTGTAGTAAGTCGTTGAACACCATCCAAAGTACATGATATATTTAAACAAGTTAGCGATCTGAAGGAGACATCTCTCAGGTGTAAAAAGATTTGAATTACGGGTGTTGGCGAACAGTGCTTGGGGAAAGGAGCACTGTTCGCCAACGTGATACAGCACAGGGGGCACGAACGTCGTCGACAGGTAAGCCAAGCAGGTAAAGCGACATTGGAGAGCTCATCAGAGCGCAGTGAACACGTGAACGGTGCCTCCTGACCTGCGTGCGAAGGGCTCGAAGCGCTTCGTGACGAGAAAAACAGCAAAATGAGCGGAACAACAACACCAACCACGACCATGTTACCCAGACACGGCCCGTCAAGAGGAGCACGTGAACGGCCCGTCCGGTGAACCTAATTCATTCCCTCGTTCATTCATTCTCGTTGAAACATTCATAAATAATTCATTTCAGTTGAAAACATAATTATCTCGTCGTCTATTATTGTTGTCCCTGTAGACTGTAGTACCAACCTTTCTACTACTAGCCTTTGTAATTTAATAACATTTCGCCGATATATTTCTCTTCTGACAATCTTTTGATAACCTCTAACATTAAATACCACACCGTTTTATTTATTTTATATATATATATATATTGAAAATATACATATACGAAAATATGATATCAACTAGGCAAAGCCGAGAAGCGAACGGAGAATTCTTCTTACATTCGCTTCTTAAATATATCAAATTAAAGTCTTTTTGCTTTGAAAAAATAAATATTACATCAACATTACCTTCACAACAACAACAACTACACCGCCGAGAACAGGATCTCATCTGAAAAAAAAAATCCTCAGCATTACCTTCACAACGACAACTACACCGCCTAGAACAGGATCTAATCTAAAAAAATTAATATTACCTCAACATTACCTTCACAACGACAACTACACCGCCTAGAACAGGATCTCATCTAAAAAAATTAATATTACCTCAACATTACCTTCACAACGACAACTACACCGCCTAGAACAGGATCTCATCTAAAAAATAAATATTACCTCAACATGACCTTCACAACAACAACTACACCGCTTAGAACAGGATCTCATCTAAAAAAAAAAAAAACATCCTCAACATTACCTTCACAACAACAACTACACCGCCGAGAACAGGATCTCATCTGAAAAAAAAAAACATCCTCAACATTACCTTCACAACAACAACTACACCGCTGAGAACAGGATCTCATCTAAAAAAATAAATATTACCTCAACATTATACCTCAACATTACCTTCACAACAACTACTACACCGCTTCGAACAGAATCTCATCTAAAAAAAAAATAATATATTACCTCAACATTACCTTCACAACGACAACAACACCGCTTAGAACAGGATCTCATCTAAAAAAAATATATATATTACCTCCACATGACCTTCACAACAACAACAACACCGCTTAGAACAGGATCTCATCTAAATAAAATTAATATATTACCTCAACATGACCTTCACAACAACTACTACACCACCCAGAACAGGATCTCATCGAAAAAAAAAAAATCCTCAACATGACCTTCACAACGACAACTACACCGCCGAGAACAGGATCTCATCGAAAAAAATTAATATTACCTCAACATTATACCTCAACATTACCTTCACAACAACTACGACACTGCCCAGAACAGGATCTCATCTAAAAAAATTAATATTACCTCAACATTACCTTCACAACAACAACAACTACACCGCTGAGAACAGGATCTCATCTAAAAAAATTCATATTACCTCAACATTACCTTCACAACAACAACTACACCGCTAAGAACAGGATCTCATCGAAAAAAAATTAATATATTACCTCAACATTATACCTCAACATTACCTTCACAACAACAACTACACCGCTTAGAACAGGATATCATCTAAAAATAAATATTACCTCAACAGTATACCTTAACATTACCTTCACAACAACAACGACACCGCCGAGAACAGGATCTCATCTGAAAAACAAAAAAAATCCTTAAAATTACCTTCACAACGACAACTACACTGCCGAGAACAGGATCTCATCTAAAAAATAAATATTACCTCAACATTATACCTCAACATTACCTTCACAACAACTACTACACCGCTTAGAACAGGATCTCATCTAAAAAAAAATAATATATTACCTCCACATGACCTTCACAACAACAACAACACCGCTTAGAACAGGATCTCATCTAAATAAAATTAATATATTACCTCAACATGACCTTCACAACAACTACTACACCACCCAGAACAGGATCTCATCTAAAAAAAAAAAAAAAATCCTCAACATGACCTTCACAACGACAACTACACTGCCGAGAACAGGATCTCATCGAAAAAAATTAATATTACCTCAACATTATACCTCAACATTACCTTCACAACAACTACGACACTGCCCAGAACAGGATCTCATCTAAAAAAATTAATATTACCTCAACATTACCTTCACAACAACAACTACACCGCTGAGAACAGGATCTCATCTAAAAAAATAAATATTACCTCAACATTACCTTCACAACGACAACTACACCGCCTAGAACAGGATCTCATCTAAAAAAATTAATATTACCTCAACATTACCTTCACAACAACAACTACACCGCTAAGAACAGGATCTCATCGAAAAAAAATTAATATATTACCTCAACATTATACCTCAACATTACCTTCACAACAACAACTACACCGCTTAGAACAGGATATCATCTAAAAATAAATATTACCTCAACAGTATACCTCAACATTACCTTCACAACAACAACTACACCGCCGAGAACAGGATCTCATCTGAAAAAAAAACATCCTCAACATTACCTTCACAACAACAACTACACCGCCGAGAACAGGATCTCATCTAAAAAAATAAATATTACCTCAACATTACCTTCACAACAACTACTACACCACCAGAACAGGATCTCATCTAAAAAAAAAAAAATCCTCAACATGACCTTCACGACAACTACACCGCCGAGAACAGGATCTCATCTAAAAAAATTAATATTACCTCAAGATTATACCTCAATATTACCTTCACAACAACAACTACACCGCCGAGAACAGGATCTCATCTGAAAAAATTAATATTACCTCAACATTACCTTCACAACAACAACTACACCGCTGAGAACAGGATCTCATCTAAAAAAATTAATATTACCTCAACATTATACCTCAACATTACCTTCACAACAACTACTACACCGCTTCGAACAGAATCTCATCTAAAAAAAAAATAATATATTACCTCAACATTACCTTCACAACGACAACAACACCGCTGAGAACAGGATCTCATCTAAAAAAAAATTAATATATTACCTCAACATTATACCTCAACATTACCTTCACAACAACTACTACACCACCCAGAACAGGATCTCATCTAAAAAAAAAAATCCTCAACATGACCTTCACAACAACAACTACACCGCCGAGAACAGGATCTCATCTAAAAAAATTAATATTACCTCAACATTATACCTCAATATTACCTTCACAACAACAAGTACACCGCCGAGAACAGGATCTCATCTGAAAAAAAAAATCCTCAACATTGCCTTCACAACGACAACTACACCGCCTAGAACAGGATCTCATCTAAAAAAATAAATATTACCTCAACATTACCTTCACAACAACAACTACACCGCTGAGAACAGGATCTCATCTAAAAAAATTAATATTACCTCAACATTACCTTCACAACAACAACTACACCGCCTAGAACAGGATCTCATCTAAAAAAAAATAATATTACCTCAACATTACCTTCACAACAACAACTACACCGCTAAGAACAGGATCTCACCTAAAAAAAATTAATATATTACCTCAACATTATACCTCAATATTACCTTCACAACAACAACTACACCGCTTAGAACAGGATCTTCTTCTTCTTCTTTCGGCTGCTCCCGTTCGGGGTCGCCACAGCGGATAATCCGTATGATCCGCATAGTGATTTGGCACATGTTTTACGCCGGATGCCCTTCCTGACGCAACCCTGGTCGCCTCTGACGACACAGGGATATGGTACACCTATTTTAACCGGGGTATACACCGGCCCAGTATACTGGTACTCATTTCGCCGACCTCGGAAGGATGACAGGCTGAGTCAACCCCCTGGTGTATTAATTCAGTGGCCCAACGGGGCTTGAACTCAGGACCTGTTGGATCCCAAGCCGCTGCCCTAATCACTGTGCCAACACCAGGATCGCTTAGAACAGGATATCATCTAAAAATAAATATTACCTCAACATTATACCTCAACATTACCTTCACAACGACAACTACACCGCCGAGAACAGGATCTCATCTGAAAAAAAAACATCCTCAACATTACCTTCACAACAACAACCACACCGCCGAGAACAGGATCTCATCTAAAAAAATAAATATTACCTCAACATTATACCTCAACATTACCTTCACAACAACTACTACACCACCCAGAACAGGATCTCATCGAAAAAAATTAATATATTACCTCAACATTATACCTCAACATTACCTTCACAACAACAACTACACTGCCGAGAACAGGATCTCATTTGAAAAAAAAACATCCTCAACATTACCTTCACAACAACAACTACACCGCCTAGAACAGGATCTCATCTAAAAAAATAAATATTACCTCAACATTACCTTCACAACAACAACTACACCGCTTAGAACAGGATCTCATCTAAAAAAATTAATATATTACCTCAACATTATACCTCAACATTACCTTCACAACAACTACACCGCCGAGAACAGGATCTCATCTGAAAAAAAAAAAACATCCTCAACATTACCTTCACAACAACAACTACACCGCCGAGAACAAGATCTCATCTGAAAAAAAAAACATCCTCAACATTACCTTCACAACAACAACTACACCGCCGAGAACAGGATCTCATCGAAAAAAATAAATATTACCTCAACATTACCTTCACAACAACTACTACACCGCTTCGAACAGAATCTCATCTAAAAAAAAAATAATATATTACCTCAACATTACCTTCACAACGACAACAACACCGCTTAGAACAGGATCTCATCTAAAAAAAATTAATATATTACCTCAACATTATACCTCAACATTACCTTCACAACAACTACTACACCACCCAGAACAGGATCTCATCTAAAAAAAAAATCCTCAACATGACCTTCACAACAACAACTACACCGCCGAGAACAGGATCTCATCTAAAAAAATTAATATTACCTCAACATTATACCTCAACATTACCTTCACAACAACTACGACACTGCCCAGAACAGGATCTCATCTAAAAAAATTAATATTACCTCAACATTACCTTCACAACAACAACAAGTACACCGCCGAGAACAGGATCTCATCTGAAAAAAAAAATTCTCAACATTGCCTTCACAACGACAACTACACCGCCTAGAACAGGATCTCATCTAAAAAAATAAATATTACCTCAACATTACCTTCACAACGACAACTACACCGCCTAGAACAGGATCTCATCTAAAAAAATTAATATTACCTCAACATTACCTTCACAACAACAACTACGCTAAGAACAGGATCTCATCTAAAAAAAATTAATATA
This sequence comes from Eptatretus burgeri, assembly GCF_056783735.1. NCBI lineage: Eukaryota > Metazoa > Chordata > Myxini > Myxiniformes > Myxinidae > Eptatretus > Eptatretus burgeri. The sequence goes on along the minus strand of NC_140962.1, from coordinate 138,745,755 downwards.
TTACCTCAACATTATACCTCAACATGACCTTCACAACAACAACTACACCGCTTAGAACAGGATATCATCTAAAAATAAATATTACCTCAACATTATACCTCAACATCACCTTCACAACAACAACGACACCGCCTAGAACAGGATCTCATCTGAAAAAATAAATATTACCTCAACATTATACCTCAACATTACCTTCACAACGACAACTACACCGCCTAGAACAGGATCTCATCTAAAAAAATTAATATTACCTCAACATTATACCTCAACATGACCTTCACAACAACAACAACAACACCGCTTAGAACAGGATCTCATCTAAAAAAAATAAATATTACCTCAACATTATACCTCAACATTACCTTCACAACAACTACGACACCGCCCAGAACAGGATCTCATCTAAAAAAAAAATATTATCTCAACATTACCTTCACAACGACAACGACATGGCTTAGAACAGCATCTCATCTAAAAAAATAAATATTACCTCAACATTACCTTCACGCCAACTACTTCGCCCAGAACAGGATCTCATCTAAAAAAAAAAATCCTCAACATGACCTTCACAACGACAACTACACCGCCTAGAACAGGATCTCATCTAAAAAAAATAAATATTACCTCAACTTTACCTTCACAACAACAACTACACCGCCTATGTCGTGAATACGAGGAAAAAACCTTTGGAGTGTAAGGCTTTATTTCACTTGATTGAAGCCGATTCTACAGAAACATAAAGGAATACATGTGCAGCGAGGAATACACGTGCAGTCGATCACCGCAAAATAAATCAGCAATTAGCCAGCATAAGCACGGAGTCCGGTATACTCTCAATTCTCACCATTCAACGAACACCAAGTGAACCACCGCCATAAATGACAATGCCCCAGGGACCATCCCACCGACCGCGCGGCATCACGGTTTTATCTGACCGCGCGACACGTGATCGCGCGTCACATCCTTTAATCCATCACATTCTCACCCTCTTTAAAATGTAACTAGAGGCTCGACTAACGCACCATGATTACTTCAACGCAATAGGAGTATACATTTCAAGCAGTGCGAACTATTTAAACTACAAAAGCATACATTTCAAGCAGTGAGGATTATTTTGAGTTATAGGAGCATGGTAAGGTGCCATCGAGGGATGCTGATCATCCCCTTTATAGATCGAGTCGGCGAGGGGTTTTATCCGTCGACCTCTCCGGGAGTAAATGGTGGTTTCACTTGAGGGAGGCTTCCGATCCTCTTGGGGAGCCTCGACTCATGCCGGGGATGACTCCTCGATCGCTCTCGGGTGGAACGCGGCAGCTCCGTCGCCACCATTCTCGGGTGGAGTTCCTGGGGGGAAACACCTGGGGAGGGAATGTCAGAGGGAGGAGTACCAGATGGAGGAGTACCTGCAGGAGCCAGATGGCGAACCGACACAGTGGTCTCCCTGCCATCAGGAAGTCTAACATGAGCATACTCTGGATTAGCATCGATGAGTTCGACCTTCTCCACCATCGGTTCATACTTGCTTTGTCGTACCGGGCGCTTCATGAACACTGTTCTGGGATAGGTTAGCCAGTTGGGCACCGATTGGCCGTCAATATAACGTCGTTGGTGAGTAAACATTCGTTTGTGCGGAGTAGCATTGGTGGACGTACAGAGCAAAGAGCGTATGGAATTCAGAGCGTCGAGAAGGGTAACCTCCCGCCGCTCGGGCCCCAGTCCTCTCGATTTCAACGCCAGGGTTACGGCTTTCCAAATGACTCCATTATACCATTCCACCTGCCCATTACCCTGTGGGTTGTAACCCGTCGTTCGACTAGTTGCTATGCCGTGTTCATATAGGAACTGTTTGAGCTCAACCGACATGAAACACGGCCCTCTGTCTGAATGTATGTACGACGGTTTCCCAAACATGGCAAAGAGGTCAGAGAGACATTTCACGACAGTGCCCGAGGTCATATCCGAGCACGGGAATGCGAATGAGAACCTTGAGTATTCATCAACAATCGTGAGTATGTATCTGTTGTCTGTCTCAGTCGGCAGGGGCCCTTTGAAGTCGATATTTAGTCTCTCGAACGGGGAAGTGGCCTTGATCAATCTGCTGCGAGCGGCGCCATAGAACCTGGGTTTTAGTTCAGCACAAACTGGGCAAGAAGCATTCATTTGTTTAATATCATCAGTAGAATAGGGAAGGTTTTGTCTGCGCACGAAATGTGCCATTCTGGTTACCCCCGGGTGGCACAGAGACTCATGGAGGTCTTTCAAAGCCCGACCGATTGTCGCCAAACAGTAGACCCGAGAGAAGGTGTCTGCAGCAGGGTTTTCCCTCCCGGGCCGATAAACAATGTTGTAACTATAACAAGATAGATCTATCCGCCATCTCATTATTTTCTCGTTCTTAATTTTCCCATTATTTTTCCCATCAAACATGAAGGCAATGGATCGCTGGTCCGTGACAAGTGTGAAGTGATTGCCCAGTAAATAATGTCTCCATTTACGTAGGGCTTCGACAATAGCGTACGCTTCCTTCTCTATCGCCGAGTGTCTCTGCTCGCTTCCTGAGAGAGTTCTCGAGAAGAACGCGACGGGTCGGCCGGATTGATTGAGCGTCGCAGCGATCGCATGATCGGAAGCGTCCGTTTCCACCACGAACGGCACCGTGCTGTCAATCGATAATTCCACGGGATTACTGATATCATCTTTGAGGCTGTGGAAAGCTTTTACAACAGCGACATCTGGCGGGAAGTTTTTGCAATGCACCAGGGGATGTATTTTTTCAGAGTATTGGGGGATCCATCTCACGTAGTAAGCGAACATTCCAATCACTCGACGTAATGTCTGCAGGTCATGAGGTGGGGGTAGCTCACGGAGAGGGCGCAATCGTTCAGGATCGGGCTTAATCGTACCGTCGGCTATTGTGTAGCCGAGAAGGTCAATTGACCTTGCCGAGAATACGCATTTCTCGTAGTTGAGAGTCAGATTATATTTCCGAGCAATGCTCAAGAATCTGTCCAGATTCATATCATGTTCCCCCCGATCCTTACCGCACACTGTGACATTGTCTACGTAAACAAAAGTGTCTTTGAGGTTTTCATCCGAGATGATGTCGTCCATAACTCGTTGGAAGCAAGCTACTCCATTAGTGACACCGAACGGAATCCTCCTAAATTGATAGAGGCGTTTACCTGCCTCGAACGCGGTGTAAGGTTTGTCTTCCTCTCGGATGGGAATTTGATGATAGGCGCTTCGCAAATCGATGGTGCTGAATATTTTATAATTGGCCACGCGTTCGACCATCTCGTCTATGCGCGGCAAAGGGTAGGCATCGAGATGGGTGAAACAATTGACCGTTTGTGAGTAATCGACAACCATTCGTTTCTTGTGGTTCTGGTTGGTGGTGACCAACACCTGCGCGCGCCATGGCGAATCGCTCGGTTCTATAATTCCTTCTTCCAGTGATCGCTTGGTCTCAGAAGCGATGAAGTTCATATCGGCGGCGGTGTATCATCGCGATTTGATCGCTATCGGTTTACAGTCCGGCGACAAGTTAGCAAACAGCAGGGGGGACGTTACCTCTGTGGTGGTCAGAGCATTTAGAATTAGACGAGGTTTTCTTCCTCCAAAGGGTATTTCGACGCTCGTGTGCTGCTTGAGGAAATTATGACCCAGAATTACATCTGCGCATAAATCACGAAGCATCAGTACCCTTACATCCCGATGCGTGTAGCCTTTTACGTCCAACTCAACATTGCAGTACCCTCGTACGCGGGACTTTAGCGATGTGGAGGCCATGCATACCGTATTGTCTGTCGGGTGGATCTTCCATTTCCTGCCCTTCGCTAGTGAGCTGTTGACGAAACTTTCAGAGCTACCAGTGTCAATCAGAGCCTCAGCCATATGCCCGCTAATTCGTACGTTGATGATAACTTTGGATAGATTCCCCGGTGAAGCTGCTGTTACTTTCTTTTGTGAGTAGAGAGCCGCAGAAGTGGGTTTATTTCTTCTAAGAGTAGATTTGCATACCCTGGCATAATGCCCTTTCTTGTCACAATTCATGCATATGGCATCCCTGGCGGGGCATTTGTTACGGGGGTGTCTTTTATACCCACAAAAGAAACATTTACCAACCGAAGTAGTTGCTGAGGAGTTTGACGAGGTCTGGGTATCCGATTCCTCGGGTTTATCTCCATCCTCAGTGTCGGAGGTGTCCCTGGGGGGTTCTTTGAGTTTCTGCCGTAGCAGCGTTCATTAGCAACACCGGTGTCCCATATGACTCAGATTGCTGCTGAGCCGTATCCATAGCTCGGGCCTGGTCAGCTACCATTTCAAGAGTGGGTTGTGCTTTTTCCAGTTAGCGTTGCCGAATGGGGGCTGACCGGAGCCCCTGGATGAAGTGATGTCGCGCGGTCGGTGGGATGGTCCCTGGGGCATTGTCATTTACGGCGGTGGTTCACTTGGTGCTCGTTGAATGGTGAGAATTGAGAGTATACCGGACTCCGTGCTTATGCTGGCTAATTGCTGACTTATTTTGCGGTGATCGACTGCACGTGTATTCCTTGCTGCACATGTATTCCTTGCTGCACATGTATTCCTCGCTGAACATTTATTCCTTTATGTGTCTGCAGAATCGGCTTCAATCAAGTGAAATAAAGCCTTACACTCCGAAGGTTTTTTCCTCGCATTCACTACAATTTATTTCACTTGATTCCTTCGGCTACCTCAACCGCCTATGGACAAGATCTACAAGCCGGAGAGGTTCGATGCGGACCCCAACGCTACTGACTCGGAAATGAAGTGGTCGCATTGGTTCCGTTCCTTCTCACACTATTTGACCATCATTAAAGAGGGAGCCGACAAACTGGCCGCACTTGTAAACCATGTCTCGCCCAGCGTATTCAGGCTCTTCTCGGAGTGTGACACCTACGACACAGCGATCGACGTGCTGCGGGCGCTCTACGTGAAGCGCAAGAACGAGGTATACATACGACATCTTCTCAACACACGCAGGCAAGTAGCCGGTGAGACAATCGATCAGTTCCTGCAAGCTCTGAGGCAGTTGGGCAAAGACTGCAGTTTCCGGGCTGTAACCGCCGAGGAACATCGAGATAAAGCGACCCGAGAGGCATTCATCCAGGGGCTCCGGTCAGCCCCCATTCGGCAACGCTTACTGGAAAAAGCACAACCCACTCTTGAAATGGTAGCTGACCAGGCCCGAGCTATGGAAACGGCTCAGAAGCAATCTGAGTCATATGGGACACCGGAGTTGCTAATGAACGCTGCTACGGCAGAAACTCAAAGAACCCCCCGGGACACCTCCGACACTGAGGATAGAGATAAACCCGAGGAATTGGATACCCAGACCTCGTCAAACACCTCAGCAACTACTTCGGTTGGTAAATGCTTCTTTTGTGGGTATAAAAGACACCCCCGTAACAAATGCCCCGCCAGGGATGCCACATGCATGAACTGTGACAAGAAAGGGCATTATGCCAGGGTATGCAAATCTACTCTTAGAAGAAATAAACCCACTTCTGCGGCTCTCGACTCACAAAAGCAAGTAACAGCAGCTTCACCGGGGAATCTATCCAAAGTTATCATGAGCGTACGAATTAACGGGCATATGGCTGAGGCTCTGATTGATACCGGTAGCTCAGAAAGTTTCGTCAACAGCTCACTAGCGAAGGGCAGGAAATGGAAGATCCACCCGACAGACAATACGGTATGCATGGCCTCCACATCACTACAGTCCCGCATACGAGGGTACTGCAATGTTGAGTTGGACGTAAAAGGCTACACGCATCGGGATGTAAGGGTACTGGTGCTTCGTGATTTATGCGCAGATGTAATTCTGGGTCATAATTTCCTCAAGCAGCACGCGAGCGTCGAAATACCCTTTGGAGGAAGCAAACCTCGTCTAATACTAAATGCTCTGACCACCGCAGAGGTATCGTCCCCCTGCTGTTTGCTAACTTGTCGCCGGACTGCAAACCGATTGCGATCAAATCGCGACGATACACCACCGCCGATATGGACTTCATCGCTTCCGAGACCAAGCGATTACTGGAAGAAGGTATTATAGAACCGAGCAATTCGCCATGGCGCGCGCAGGTCTTGGTGACCACCAGTCAGAACCATAAGAAACGAATGGTTGTCGATTACTCTCAAACGGTCAATCGCTTCACCCATCTCGATGCCTACCCTTTGCCGCGCATAGACGAGATGGTTGAACGCATGGCCAATTACAAAATATTCAGCACCATCGATTTGCGAAGCGCCTATCATCAAATTCCCATCCGAGAGGAAGACAAACCTTACACCGCGTTCCAGGCAGGTTGACGCCTCTATCAATTCAGGAGGATTCCGTTCGGTGTCACTAATGGAGTAGCTTGCTTCCAACGAGTTATGGACGACATCATCTCGGATGAAAACCTCAAAGACACTTTTGTTTACGTGGACAATGTCACGGTGTGCGGTAAGGATCGGGAGGAACATGATATGAATCTGGACAGATTCTTGAGCATTGCTCGGAAATATAATCTGAGTCTCAACTATGACAAATGCGTATTCTCGGCAAAGTCAATTGATCTTCTCGGCTACACAATAGCCGACGGCATGATTAAGCCCGATCCTGAACGATTGCGCCCTCTCCGTGAGCTACCACCACCTCATGACCTGCAGACATTGCGTCGAGTGATCGGAATGTTCGCTTACTACGCTAGATGGATCCCCCAATACTCCGAAAAAATACATCCCCTGGTGCATTGCAAAAACTTCCCGCCAGATGCCGCTGTTGTAAAAGCTTTCCACAGCCTCAAAGATGATATCAGTAATCCCGTGGAATTATCGATCGACAGCACGGTGCCGTTCGTGGTGGAAACGGACGATTCCAATCACGCAATCGCCGCGACGCTCAATCAGTCCGGACGACCCATCGCGTTCTTCTCGAGAACTCACTCAGGAAGCGAGCAGAGACACTCGGCGATAGAGAAGGAAGCGTACACTATTGTCGAAGCCCTGCGTAAATGGAGACATTATTTACTGGGCAATCACTTTACACTCATCACGGACCAGCGATCCGTTGCCTTCATGTTTGATGGGAAAAATAACGGGAAAATTAAAAATGACCGTTTTTACAGCCATTTTTTCCTGCTGTGCAGGGGTTTGGATTTTTCTTGAGGCAATGTTTTTTTTTTTATGGCCGGATGCCCTTCCTGACGCCAACCCTGGTCGCCTCTTACGACACACAGGGATATGGTACACCTATTATAACCGGGGCATACACCGGGACCAGTACACTGGCACTCATTTCGCCGACCTCGGAAGGATGACAGGCTGAGTCAACCCCCTGGTGTTAATTCAGCAGCCAACGGGGCTTGAACTCAGGACCCTGGGATCCCAATCCACCACCCTAACCACTTAGCCAACACCAGGCTTAACGGGAAAATTAAGAACGAGAAAATAATGAGATGGCGGATAGATCTATCTTGTTATAGTTACGACATTGTTTATCAGCCCAGGAGGGAAAACCCTGCTGCAGACACCTTTTCTCGGGTCTACTGTTCGGCGACAATCGGTCGGGCTTTACAAGACCTTTACAAGAGTCTCTGTGCCACCCAGGAGTAACCAGAATGGCACATTTCGTGCGCAAACAAAACCTTCCTTATTCTATCGAAGATATTAAACAAATGAATGCTTCTTGCCCAGTTTGTCCTGAACTAAAACCCAGATTCTATGGCGCCGCTCCCGGCAGATTTATCAAGGCCACTTCCTCCTTCGAGAGACTAAATATCGACTTCAAAGGGCCCCTGCCAACTGAGACAGACAACAGATACATACTCACGATTGTTGATGAATACTCAAGGTTCCCATTCGCATTCCCGTGCTCGGATATGACCTCGGGCACTGTCGTGAAATGTCTCTCTGACCTCTTTGCCATGTTTGGGAAACCGTCGTACATACATTCAGACAGAGGACCGTGTTTCATGTCGGTCGAGCTCAAAGAGTTCCTATATAAACACGGCATAGCAACTAGTCGATCGACGGGTTACAACCTACAGGGTAATGGGCAGGTGGAACGGTATAATGGAGTCATTTGGAAAGCCGTAACCCTGGCGCTGAAATCGAGAGGACTGGGGCCCGAGCGGTGGGAGGTTACCCTACTCGACGCTCTGAATTCCATACGCTCTTTGCTCTGTACGTCCATCAATGCTACTCCTCACGAACGAATGTTTACTCACCAACGACGTTATATTGATGGCCAATCGGTGCCCAACTGGCTAACCTATCCCGGAACAGTGTTCATGAAGCGCCCGGTACGACAAAGCAAGTATGAACCGATGGTGGAGAAGGTCGAACTCATCGATGCTAATCCAGAGTATGCTCATGTTAGACTTCCTGATGGCAGGGAGACCACTGTGTCGGTTCGCCATCTGGCTCCCGCAGGTACTCCTCCTGCAGGAACTCCTCCATCCGGCACTCCTCCCTCTGACATTCCCTCCCCAGGAACTCCACCCGAGAATCGTGGCGACGGAGCTACCGCATTCCACCCAAGAGCGATCGAGGAGTCATCCCCGGCACGAGTCGAGGCTCCCCAAGAGGATCGGAAGCCTCCCTCAAGTGAAACCACCATTTACTCCCGGAGAGGTCGACGGATAAAACCCCCTCGCCGACTCGATCTGTAAAGGGGATAATCGGCATCCCTCGATGGCACCTTACCATGCTCCTATAACTCAAAATAATCCTCACTGCTTGGCATGTATGCTTCTGTAGTTTAAATAGTTCACACTGCTTGAAATGTATACTCCTATAGCTTTGAAGTAATCATGGTGCGTTAGTTGAGCCTCTAGTTACATTTTAAAAACGGGGAGAATGTGATGAATTAAAGGATGTGACGCGTGACCACGTGTCGCGCGGCTCGCGCACGGGACAGATAAAACCGTGATGTCTCGCGGTCGGGGGGATTGTCCCAGGGGCATTGTCATTTACGGCGGTGGTTCACTTGGTGCTCGTTGAATGGTGAGAATTGAGAGTATAGCGGACTCCGTGCTTATGCTGGCTAATTTCTGATTTATTTTGCGGTGATCGACTGCACGTGTATTCCTTGCTGCACATGTATTCCTTTATGTGTCTGTAGAATCGGCTTCAATCAAGTGAAATAAAGCCTTACACTCCAAAGGTTTTTCCCTCGCATTCACTTCAGTAATGTGAAATGCCCGTACAGCACCACTAAAATTCCCCGTTTACAATTTAAAATTGTCCGATTATATTTTGTTTGTGTCCAATCGATTTCTTGAAAGGTGCGCAAGTGAGGCGGTGCTGTCTCAGGAAACGTGATTGTATCATAAGTTGATTTCCGGTTGTTGTTGGGTTGTCCTCCGTGATCGCAAAAATAACGTCACTTCCGGTCTCTCCCAACATGGAATCCTGAGTACCTTACAGTAATGTGCGAATTCCTGTCTTAAACTGGAGTACATGGACGACATTACTGTCTGTACAGCGTCTGAATCTTATTCCCAGCTACTTGTGAATGAGGAGAATGACTTCATGGTACTGGAGTAAGATGTGAATAAAGCCAAATCAAGATTGCTTGTAATGAAGGAGGGCCAAAGTGAGATGAGAGGAACCTTTTTCAGGTGTTCATCCAAACAAACTGGTGAAATTTTTGGGGAGAGTCATGAACAGAGATTTGCATTACAAGCAAGCCCGTGAGGACGTGGAAGAGCAACTTCATCATTGGCTTTGGATGTTGGACAAGTCTGTTGCGACCGGGGTCATGAAGTGCTGGATTTACCAGCATTTAAGCCTGGTGTTGGCTTCGGGTGGCTGGCTTAAGATCTTATGGTCTTGAGTTCAAGCCCCTGTCAAACCGTTGAATTAACACCAGGTGGGGTTGACTCAATCTGCCATCCTTCTGAGGTTGGCAAAATGCGTACCGGCTTGCTGGTAAGAGGGGGCACTGCATCAGCGGCACCCAGGAAATGCCCGCAGAAAATGATGCAGCCAAGCAGCCGCAGGCTGTGTGCAAATAAATAAATAAATACCGGCATGCCATCGTGCCCAAGCTTCAGTGGCAACTAATGATATATTGTTGTGGGCCGGGGTTCGGCGGCGATAAACGACCACCAAGGGGAGCAGTAGGGTCGTCTCCACCGAACACCCCGGAATTTAGGTCGTGACTCTTGGATAAGTCCGAAAGGTCACGGGTCCCTTTGCAGACCCTGGTCACCAATATTTTGACAGCGTGGGGTAGGGTTAATTGCCTAATTTCAATATACCTAAGTACCCACGTCGTCAAATTACCAGGGAAGGCACACCCTCGAAGGACTCTGTCGAATCCGGTCGCTCTAGCGACCTTGGTCCGGTGTAACCGAGCGGAATTACCAAAGTCCATCGGTCCAAACAACAACTTACGGCACACGGCCTCCCGAATTATCAATACGCACCATGCTGGGTCAGTGGTAAAAACGACAGGCGAAGAACTGGAACATTTAACAGATATTTATTTACAATAGGGAGGGAGACAGAGCAGAGTTATCCGAATAAAAGAAATGAAATTTACAATGAACGAAAAGCACTGAGCAATTCTACTTAACAGACTGGCGCCACACACAGACACACACACACCCAAAAAGAAATGGACCCATGGGTCTTTATTCAGTCCTCCGGCCGAGGAGGATAGTTCAACTGGGGGACCAGAGCCTGGCCGGGTACCTTCCTGCCTCGTGCGGTCACACCGGACTCCAACCCGCCACGGTGGGACTCAAACCCACATCCCGAAATCCACGGGCCCACGACCCTGGCTGCTCGGCCACCACCACCATGAGGAGCCACCGCAAAGGATCACAGACCACGACAGAGACAAAGCCACCACTACAGACCAAAAGCAATCGGCCACGATGACTGCAGTACTCTGGTCCTGACAACCACTCTACTCTTCCTCTTCTCCGGCCACTCGCCTCCTGATTGGACAAGGGGAACCCGACTCCTTTCCTGGGCGGAGTCGGAGCTCTGAGGTGACGAGCCTCCTGGTTGGACGGGGCGTTTCGGGGGGTGTGTCCGGGCGTCTCGGATGCCCGCCCCCCGAAGAGGCTCCATAGTAGTTCCCGGCACTCTGGCCTCTCATTGGCTGCAGCGCCTTGGCTCTGCTCGCCCTTCGCCCATTGGCTGGAGGAAACGCTCCATGCCCTTCCTCGGAGCGGAGCCTCGATCTGATGTGATGGAGGCTCTGCCCACGCCTTCAGCAAAAACACGTGGGCAATGGAGTCGATGGTGCGGAGAGGTGAAGGGGATTGTTGTAAAAAAACTAACTATAAAGAAACTTCGCAGCGCATACATGTAATTCCCGTTAGACATAGGGGATGGGACCCTAACTATAAACACATACTTATCAACATAACTGAACTGTGGGGACTGCTGACTGTTTGTGTGCAAATGGCTGCCAGATTCGTAACAATATGACGTGCCCCTTTCTCATGTGGAGACGATGGTAGCAGAGGCCGCGCAAATGCATGGGTGCGAGTTTCAAAAGTTCCAACCTTCCAAAAGTTGCCCTGTTTTACCACCAATCGAGGCTGCAACCTCTTCGAGAAGGACTTACCTTGGACATGAAGAAAATAGGGGTTAATGCATTAATGCAACTTCGACAAAGCACAGATGGTGTGGTTACAGCAATTAAATCAGTAGCCGTGAGATGTGGTCAGAAGTGGAAGGCCGAGGAAGCAGTTGATCGAGCGAGGAGAGGACTTCAGATGGAGTACATGGTGAGAGGGCAAGTTGGTAGGCAAGGAATTGGAGCCGGCGTAATTCCGAAACTGATCTCCAGTTTGTCAAGGAAAGAGTTAAAGACAGAGGCAAGTAGGTTGACGGTAAAGGAGCATGACGAGGAGCAGTTTGTTGGGGCGGTGCAGATGGAAGTACAAGGTGCATGGACGAGTTGAGGAGTAAAACAGAGGAAAATGTCATGGAGATTCCTTATCGATACGAGTCCAAAGTTGATGCAATTTGTGATTGGTACGACTTGTGGTAGCCTCTCCAGCCAATCTAAAGAGGTGGGGCCTCAGTGAGACAGACCTTTGTGCATTATGTCACGAGAGGGCAACGGTGGCACATATTCTGGCTGGGTGCCCCCCATCAGTCTGAAACAAGGCCACTATATGTGGAGGCACAATCTTGTTTTGGAAATCATTGCAGAGGATTTTAAAACGAGTCAATGTGCATAATGACAAGTGGAGATCACAATCTAGCATCCATCTGATCCAATTCCTCAGACAAGGTGAGGCAACCAAATGTCAGTGACAATTGGTGCAGATTGAATCTTCGCATCTCTATGGGGTTGCAGACTGGAGGGTTTCAGCAGACTTGGGAGAGAAGCCAGTCTTCTCAGGTGACATCTGTATAATTCCACTGCGACCACCAGGGGGTGGATATATATATATATATATATATATATATATATATATATATATATATATATATATATATATACATGCATACATACAGGGTTTCAAAAAAAGTGGACTATTTGAACATTTTATTGTTGAAAAATTCCAAAGGTAGCAAGTTCAGTGATACATTGATGTAAACATAAACTGTGCCATTTCCAAATCACTCATTATACTGCTTGTTATTGACATTTTCAATGTGTGCTCCGCCTCAGTGTTCAAGCAGGCTTTGGTCCTGACTCCGAAATTCTCCACAACTCATCTGCAAGTAGCTGGAGTGTAAGCCTGATGGTAGTCCTCCACCTCCTGCTTCAGAAAAACCAGGGTTCGAGGTTTGTTGGTGTAAACCTGACCCCTTTGGCAGCACCCCAAAATAAAAAAAAATCCAATGGATTCAAATCTGGGTTGTGGAGCACCACACATGTGCTGTGCCCAGACTTATGACACGATTTCCAAACATCTGATGGAGCAAGTTGATGGTTTCACCTGAAGTGTGCGATGGGGCACTGTCCTGCATGGAAAATGTAAGTCTGAATTGGTTTGAAGACAGTAGTTGAGTGAGATCAGCATGGAATCAGTGTAAGACCTCGCGGTATCACTCGCTGTTGACTGTCACCGTCTTACCATTGGTGTCCTCAAACCAATATGGTGCCAGCAAACCCTATCTGGCATTCAATGCACAGAAGCAAGTGGACTGGGGGCCACTGAGAGGCATCTCAGACACCTCCTCAGAAGGGTCAGAACCCCAGAAGATGTTTTTGTGATTGTTGATAGCACCATTCAAATGGAAGCATGCTTCATCACTGAACCATATAATAGGAGTTGATCTAATTTGGATACCTTACCATTTGGTCACTAAACCAATCACACATTGTTACATGGCTTGCCATGCCATTCAGAGCTAGTGTATGCCTTACAGATATGATGTAGGGGTAGAGCTTGAGTTCAGAAGTGAGAATGCGCCACACAGACGAGGCTGAGATCTCCAGTTCTCGGGAACGCCGACAGTGGGATTTTTAGGACTTTCAATAGCAGAATCTCTTACAAGATCAACGTTCCCTTGGTCCTTGGTAACACTTGGTGGGTGGCTACTATTGCCTTTATTTTGATTTTTCACACTTCCATATGCTTGCAAGTACTCTACAAACTGCTGAATGCTCACATCAGAAGGTCCATTACAGGTGTGAACATTGTAATACTGATTATCGGTCACTAAACCAATCAGACATTGTTACACGCCAAAAGGGGCGCCAAGTCCGCTGAATGCGAGTGCACCTGCACATAGGATTCTGTCTCGAACCACAAAGTCATAATGTTCACTTTTTGTTCCACTGTGAATACCATAGCAGGGTCCTACTGACTACTTCTTAGAAATGGCATATCACCACCACCACCACCATAACTTGCAAGAGAGAAGGGTATAGCACGAGAAACGACAGAATATCAGGAGAGGAGAGGAGAGGAGATTGGGACCATACTCTGTGCAGAGCATTGGTGTTGCTTAAGCAGTCTCCTTGGCTATTGGGCACAATTCTGGACGGGTCACCACTCCGACACAGTATACCAGCAAGCTGGCACTCATTTTGCCGACTTCGGGAGGTTGACAGGTCGAGTTAACCCCACCTGGTATTAATTCAACAGCTGAGCGGGATTTGAACTCAGGCCCCTCGGATCCAAAGCCCACCACCCCAACCATAAAGCTAACACCAAGCATATCAGGCTGCTCAAATAGTCCACTTTTTTTGAAACCCCCAATATATATTGTTACGAATTTGAAAGCTTATTGCACACAACAGCCAGAGTCCCTATAGATCAGTTATATCGGTATGTGTTTCTAGTTAGAATCCATCCCCTGTGTCTTATGGGAATTAAATGTTCGTGCGCTGCGGAGTTATTTTGATAGTCAGGGTTTTCTTTTACATTTTTACATCACTTACAACAATAACAACACCTTCGCTCCATCCTGACGCCATAACGCTCACAGTGGGTGGAGTTCAAGAAGGACTTGGCGTCTCTCTCGCCCAATCAGAGATATGCGAGTGAGTTTGCCGTCGGTCGGCCAATGAGAGCCAACGCAGGACAATGTTACTCCTCTTCCTGTTTGAGGGGCGGTCCGCCATGATGCCCGCCACGCCCCTCCCCCCTCCCCCGGTCCAATCAGCGGACTTGGCGCCCCTTTTGGCCAATCACAGGGGCAACGAGCGCATTTGCGCGCCAAAACTGTCCAGTGAGGAAGAGCGGGTCAGAGGAAGCGGCTCCTCCCCTCTGGAGAAGGAGTGAATAACTGTTCGGCACGATCCGACTGGAGAGGGTTGTTTTTGGTCTGCCGGATCGCCCCGGATCGCCCCGCCTTGCCTGCTGGCGTTCGCTGCCTCGTCCGCGCTCACATTGGTTGGCGTCCGCCCTTCATCCTCTGTCCTGAGTACTTGGAATGGCATCATGGTTGCGGGTTCGAGTCCCACCGGTCCCAGACGTCGAAGACCACATGAGGTGAACAGGTCCAAGATAGCTCTGGTTTCCAGCTCATCTTCCCTCGAGCTGGGAACCTTCAATAAAGACCCTACGGGGTCCATTTATTTGGGTGTGTGTCTGTGTGCAGGCCTGTCTTGTCAAGTAGAATTGTTAAGTCCTTTTGCTTGTACATTATTTACATTTCATATTCGGTTGTAATCTGCTCTTTGTCTCCCTTCCCAGTTTTTGCCAATTATTACTGTAAATAAATACCCCTCTTGTTGAATGTATCAGCTCGTTTCTGTGCTTCTTTCATTGGCTTAGCATGGTGTATGTTGGAAAATAGCGAAGCGGAAAATTGTGCATTTGGTCCGGCGGCTCTGGTAACTCCGCTCTGTTACACCGGATCCAAGCGGTTACCCGCGACTCGGATCGGACAGAGTCGGCCGAGGGTGTGGTTTCCCCGGTAGTTGGATGGCGTGAGTACTTAGGTAAATTGGAGTTAGACAAGTGGACCCTACCTCACACCGTCGAAATATTGGCGACCACGGTCCTGTAAGGGACCCGTGTCTTTCAGAGTTCTCCGAGAAGCACAATCTAGATTCCGGGTGCTCGGTGGAGCTGACTCTACTGCTCCATCTCGCGATCGTGCTCGCCGCCGACACCCGGCTCCACAACAATATAACTTATTTATAATTCGCTACAGTTTATCTTAACTGTCATATTCTCACTTTTTCAGATTGCTGGAAGGAATTCCTTTCAAATTGTTTCAACGCGTACCTTGCATAACATCCAGGAATCCTTCAGGCGGCGTAACGGGCACCTCATTCCTTTCGTGCGTGTGATCTTTCATTCTTGTTATTTTGAAATCCCATCGTAAAATTGCACTATGTCTGAAATGCGAGTGCCACTAAAATTGCCCATTTAAAATTGTCCGATTGTATTTTGTTTGTATCCAATTGATTTCACAAGCATCCAATAACACAAGCATTTCACAAAGCTTTTTCTCGAAAATCGCAGTTATCGAATTCTACTGACCGCTAAAGGTTGATGATTTCGTCCAGTCTGACCGGTGTTCCATAAGCTGTGAAGCTTGTGTGTCAATACAGTCACAAGTTCAATAAGAAGCAAGAAAATGTCCAGTGCCCGTGGGAATAAGCTACTCCCCAAAAGGGGTACGATGATAGAAGTTCCACGGTTAAAAGGAGTGAAAACCCACTGGGAGATAGTGCTGCGACCCGGCAAGTCGTTCGAAGCTCCGAGTGCAGAGAGAAAAGTACTGCTGTAGGATAGGGCCACGAACATGGTTTAACTCCAGTGAACTTTTGTTTAACTCCAGTTTAACTCCAGTCCATGAGTTATTTCCATGACGGTGTAAAATGCGAGCTGCAGGCAGGAAAAGCTTTGTCACCCTGCCGTTCCAGCCTTCTTCCTACTCGTTCTGCGAAGGGGATGTCCTCCAGAGTGATAGTAGTGTTGGGGAAAAATGACTAGTTAGAAACCAGATTTTAAAACAATGCTGACACTACTGCTATTGGTTGGACAAGTAAATGGAGTAAAGTTTATGAAGTACAAGTTCGAACCAATTTGCACCGATTAAAAACTACACCTCACTTATAATTACATTCAACAAAAGTAGGGTAACTCTATCAAGTTTAGTAATAATATGCCAAAACCCGTTTCGTTGGAGTGCTTGCTTGAGTGCTACTTGGCGAGCGCTCTACAAGCCGATTGGCAATGGAACACACCCATAGTGTCGTCTCGCTTCTTCTTTCGTGTGGAGTACAAGGCTATGGGGTAGCATCATTGACTGAGGGCACGGCTGTGCCTGACACAATGCCCTTAGGGCAGGAATTTGTAATTTGTTCAGGGTGCCAGAAATAGCTCGTCTACTCTTTGTGAAGCACACCGTGGCATCTTCAACATCCGCCATCTAATGCAAGCAGATGATTCAGCAAGCTTAACGTCCATTCGAGGGACAGCACACTGACAGAGGAATTACTGTACCTCTGGAGGACAGTTTGTAGCTGAGTGGGGATTCAAACCCAAGCTAAACAACTTGGAGATGAGTGTGTGTACCTCTAGGCCTCTAGGGTATCCTGCAAGGTCTTTTTTTCTCCTTACGCCGTTTTCAAGAACGTTTTCCCCCAAAATATTCTAGAATAGCAAAGGTACCCAGCGTTGCCAGGCAACTTCAGATCCATCCTCCCACCCCTTCCCCTCACCCCCCCCCACACCCCATTCCGCCAGACTTCCACTGCACCCCTTCCCCTTCCAATCCCACCATTGAAAAACATTTTTCAATCCTCTCTTGAACTAGTGGTTCTCTTCAGGGCCGGATTTACTTGCTTGTTGGCCCGAGGCCAATCGAGCCTAGTAGCCTACTATAGGGCCTACTAGCCTACTCCTTGGTCGATCAGATAACCCACAAGTCCCCGGTGGGTCCCCAGTTACTGGTGGGCCCTCGGTCAATGGCCTATGTTTCCTATTGGAAAATCCGGCCCTGGTTCTCTTGTTTCATTGCTTTGCTCCTTGTAATCCTTCAATTTATTTTGCCTCCTAATTCCACGGGATGTCTCCAAGGAGAACCGACCTATGGTCGCCGTGCCCACTGCTCATGCTACGGGAGCCTTCTCCTGCTTAATTATTTTTGTTGTACTCAATGAAGTTATACTTTGGGAAAAACAGTAGAAAAAGTGAAGTTAAATGCTTTGGAAATTTCACCTTTTCTTGTGTAAATATGGAGGAGGATGCACACAGCCTGACTTTCAGGTTATAAGATGTACGCTGAGTTATAAGAATTGGTAATTTATTAAGATTTTCAGATTTCACTCCAGATTTCGACCCTTATTTAGTCCACGAGATCCGATCCTCAAGTCCGAAATCGTATTTCGATTAGATACTTCAATCAGTCCGTGAAAGTAGATCGTGTAACCAAGGCAAGGAATTTTTAGTTGGCCGAATCAAGATGGCAGCTCGACCCCTGCGAGTGAGCTGACCAAAGATAAGTCTTTCATGAAGGTAAGTCGTTAATTATCTTCAAAAGGGGTTTGTTAATTTACCCAAACACCCAATTTTCATTCAGGCACTCCCTTTTATCCGTTAGTATGCATGCAACGTTTTGGGCCACTCGGTTTCAAATTATGGAGGACACATGCACGCGTGCACACGCACACACACAAACATGCACACGCGCGCGCACACACACACACACACACACACACACACACACACACACACACACACACACACACACACACACACACACACACAAACATGCACACGCGCGCGCGCGCACACACACACACACACAAACACACACAAACACACACGCACTCGCACACTCTCTCTCTCTCTCTCTGAATGATTGACACACTGACATTTATTTTTATAGACTAGCAAATACAACCTGTCGCTTCGCTGATGAGAATAGTAAGTGGGGTGGGGGGGGGGGGAGAAGGAGGCGAAGGAGGAGGGGAGAGGAGGGATGGAAGGGAGGGAAGGTGGAGAGGAAGAGGGGTGGGATAGAGAGGGATGGGGAGGGGGAGAAGGAGGCGAAGAAGAGAGGAGGTGAAGGAGAGAGGAGGGAGGGAGAGGAGGGAGGAGAGAGGAGGGATGGAAGAGAGGGAAGGTGGAGAGGAAGAGGGGTTGGATAGAGAGGGATGGGGGGAGAAGGAGGCGAAGAAGAGAGGAGGTGAAGGAGAGAGGAGGGAGGAGAGAGGATGGATGGAAGAGAGGAAAGGTGGAGAGGAAGAGGGGTGGGATAGAGAGGGATAAGGGTGGGAGAGAGATGGAGAGGGGTTGGGGTGTGGGAGAGAGAGAGAGGGGTGTGGGAGAGAGATGGAGAGGGGTGGGAGAGAGATGGAGAGGGGTGGGAGAGAGATGGAGAGGGGTGGGAGAGAGATGGAGAGGGGTGGGAGAGAGATGGAGAGGGGTGGGAGAGAGATGGAGAGGGGTGAGGGAGAGATGGAGAGGGGTGAGAGAGAGATGGAGAGGGGGTGGGAGAGAGATGGAGAGGGGTGGGGTGTGGGAGAGAGAGAGTGGTGTGGGAGAGAGATGGAGAGGTGGGAGAGAGGGAGGGGTGTGGGTGAGGGAGGGGTGTGGGAGAGAGGAGGGGGATAGAGAGGGAGGAGTCGGAGAAAAGAAGGGGGTAGGAAAGAGGGAGGGGGAAGGAGAGAGGGAGGAGGTAGGAGAGAGGGAGGGGTGGAAGAGAAAGAGAGGAGTGGGAGAGAGGGGGGTAGGAAAGAGGGAGGGGTGAGTGAGAGAGGGGTGAGGGGGGGAGATGGTGAGAGAGGGAGAGGGGATAGAAGGAAGGGGTGTGGGAGAGAGAGAGGGGCTCCTGACGGGAGGTCCTCACTAAATTACTGTACAGTGTTTACACCACCTTCTACCTTTCAGTCGCGCCATCCCTCAAACAAATTCGCCCCTCCCCCCTGTATCCTCCTCCCCTTCCACGATCCTCTCTCCACCAACGCAAACCGATATATCCCTTCAACATTTTACTCCAGATCCTTTCTTCATCCACATCCCCATCCCGCCCGTGCTGCGTCTCCTCCCCCAACCCTCCACCCTTGTTCGCCCGTCTCCTCCTCACTCCTCAGCCCCAGGATGGCGGTTCGTGCTGCTTCCATCGAGGAGTTCGACGTGGTGAGGGTGAAAGTGAAGGTGAGAACCCTCACCGACCTCACGTCAGGCGGCCAAACACTCACCTCCATCAAACCCCTCCCGAACCCACCGCAAACGTTTGTCTCCACGGGTCCGCCCGTCCCGTCGGTTTGTCCAACTCACCTGTGTCTGTCATCGTCCGTCTTTCCCCATTAATACCGTATCGTCTTTGTCTCCGCTGTAAACTGCACCTCGCCCTCCTCTGTGCAGCGTATTCTCCACAACACCCGAGTCGATCCGCCCCGTTTCGCTGTCAATGGAACACGTCTTGTGGTAGAAATGAAAAATGGACACAAAATGTCAGTGAGAGAATCTTCCTGCTGTTCGTCGCAAAGTAACCTACACTGTGTGACTGTATGTACAGTGCACTGTATGACTGTATGTGCAGTACACTGTATGACTGTACAGTACACTGCATGACTATGTACAGTTCGCTATAACTGTATGCGCAGTACACTGTATGACTATGTACAGTTCACTGTATGACTGTATGCGCATTACACTGCATAACTATGTACAGTTCGCTGTATGACTGTATGTGCAGTACACTGTATGACTGTATGTACAGTGCACTACATGGCTATGTACAGTACACTGTGTGACTATGTACAGTTCGCTGTATGACTATGTGCAGTACACTGCATGACTATGTACAGTACACTGTATGACTGTATGCGCAGTACACTGTATGACTATATACAGTTCGCTGTTTGACTGTATGTGCAGTACACTGTATGACTGTATGCACAGTGCACTACATGACTATGTACAGTACACTGACTATGTACAGTTTGCTGTATGACTGCAGTACACTGCATGACTATGTCAAGTTTTCTGGATGACTGTATGTGCAGTTCACTGCATGACTGTACATACAGTACACTGTATGACTATGTACAGTTAGCCATATGACTATGAACAGTACACTGTACGACACTGTGTACAGTACACTGTGTGTACAGTATGCATAGTACACTATGACTGTATGTACAGTACAGGGTGTGACTATGCACAGCATACTGTGTGACTGGATGTGAAGTACACAGTATGACTATGTACAGTACACTGTATGACTGTACATATAGAACACTGTATAACTGTATTTACAATACACTGTTTGCCTGTATGTACAGTACACGGTATGACTGTATGTATAGTGCACTGTATGACTATGCACAGTATGCTGTATGACTGTATGTATAGCACACAGTATGACTGTATGTACAGTACACTGCATGACTATGTACAGCATACTGTATGACTATGTACAATAAGCTTTATGACTGTGTATACAGTGCACTGTATAACTGTATTTACAATACACTGTTTGCCTGTATGTACAGTATACGGTATGTATAGTACACTGTTTGACTGTATGCACAGTACATGGTATGACTGTATGTACAGTATGCTGTATTACGATGTACAGTACACAGTATTACTGTATGCACAGCACACAGTATGAATGTATGTACAGTACACTGCATGACTATGCACAGCATACTGTATGACTATGTACAGTAAGCTTTATGACTGTATATACAGTGCACTGTATGACTATGTGCAGCATACTGTGTGACTGTATGTACAGTACACAATATGACTGTATGTACAATACACTGTATGGCTATGTACAGAACACAGTATGACTGTCTGCACAGGAAACTGTATGACTGTACGTACAGTACACCATATGACCATACATACAGTACACTGTATGGCTGTGTGCACAGCATACTCTATGCCTGTGTGCACAGCATACTCTATGCCTGTGTGCACAGCATACTCTATGCCTGTGTGCACAGCATACTCTATGCCTGTGTGTGCAGCATACTGTATGACTGTACATACAGTACACGGGATGACCGTATGAACAGTACACTGTATGCATGTGTACAGCACACTGCATGACTATGCGAAGTATACTGTATGACTGTATGTGCAGCACACGGTATGACCATGTACAGTACACTGTATGCATATGTACAGTATGGTATGACTGTATGCACAGCACACTGTATGGCTGTATGCACAGCATACTCTATGTCTATGTACAGTACACCGTTCGACTATGTACAGTACACTATGGCTGTATGTGCAGCATACTGTATGTCTGTATGCACAGTACACTGTATGACTGTATGTACAGTACACGGTGTGACTGTACGCACAGTATACTGTATGCCTGTGTGTACAGTACACTATATGCCTATGTACAGTGCACTGTACTTGGGCTTTATGATTTTGTTCATGGGACGTGGCGATCCGAGTCGGGATCATTCCGATTCACGTGACATGACGTCATCTGCATCAGTATTGGTTGCTACGCAACGGTGGACCATCAAGAATTGATGGAGGATCCCCCAAGATCTTCAGGCACACAGGAATGAAGGAACCGGGACAAATCTATATCTAAAAAAATTTACCAAATACCAAAAAAGGGAGCACGTTCTTCCATATGGAGAGAGGGAGAGAAGCGACCATGGTGTCCTCCTGCACCATGGTCCCATTCCACCATGGTGGAGGAGGACACCATCTGGTCCCATTCCACCATGGTGGAGGAGGACACCATCTGGTCCCATTCCACCATGGTGGAGAAGGACACCATCTGGTCCCATTCCACCATGGTGGAGGAGCACACCATCTGGTCCCATTCCACCATGGTGGAGGAGGGCACCATCTGGTCCCATTCCACCATGGTGGAGGAGGACACCATCTGGTCCCATTCCACCATGGTGGAGGAGGACACCATCTGGTCCCATTCCACCATGGTGGAGGAGGAGAGTCTGCGATGGAATATTGGTACCCTGACCAAATTCCGAATTTCTGTACCGTCCATGATTGCTTCCACCCTGTTTGGACACCCTGTTGGCTCAATCGATTGAAGCAGCGGTCTGTTGCCTATACACTGCCCAAACAAAGGGATTCGCCAGAAGAACGTGTTGCACGCTTGGAGCAAGATCGCCCCATCGGATGGGTACTCTGCTGGTATCTACAAAGATGATAAGCAGCTGTTGTAACTAGTTGCTGTCTTTTCTCACTGTTACGTTGCTCTCTTGTTTTGAACAGAAATACGACGGATCTTCGCAGCCTGAGGCACGTTCTTTCTCTGTGGACCCTCAGATCACCTCCTTGGACGTGCTGCAGCACATCCTCGTGCGTGCTTTTCAGCTCAGTGGGTAAGCGGGCATGGTGTGCTCCTTTCATGGACTCTCATGGAATGTTTTCAGGTTCCAGAGCTATGAAGGGCACGTTGCAAGTTGACGACGGTTTTGTTGAGCAAAATATTAGGGATTTTTTTTGAACGTTTTGATTCTTAAGCTTCAGATGCTGTGACAGGAACAGGCCCAGATATGATGGTTAGTGTGATTGTTTTTTTTTTCTTTCTGTTGGTCTTTGGCAACCAGTGTTGACAGATAAGTTAGTTCAGTTTGTGGAACCACTGGTTAATGGTCCACCAAGATGGCCTACGGGTACGCTATCGAGCCTGGGTTCGAATCTCGGGCTCGGCGATGAACTGTCATCCTGGTATTTCACAGGAAGGGTGATGCATCAAGTTATGCAGCGTCCTTCGGATGGACGTTAGATTGGGCTGTCCTGTCTGCCAGCATTACAGTCGTTGGTGGACAGTATAAAGATCCATTGGGGTCTTTTGTGAAGAGTCGGTGAGTTATCGCCGTGAACCTGAACAAATTGCACATTCCTGTCGCTTTCAGTCGACGTGGGACTTGGCCAGCCAGTTTGTGAAAAATTGGGCCGAAAACCTTCCCCTCACAACCCCACAAGAAAGTGAGAATATTGTAGTAGTAGTAGTAGTAGTAGTAGTAGTAGTAGTAGTAGTAGTAGTAGTAGTAGTAGTAGTAGTAGTAGTAGTAGTAGTAGTAGTAGTCGTCGTAGTAGTTGTTTTTTGAAGCACAAAGTCTTCAACAGTTTTTTTCAGTTTACATTCTATAATTATTTATCATTGTACCTTTTACCTTACACACCACCAGGCAGCACAACACGAAAGCACGGATAACAGGAACAGGTGATCAAAGCATTCTTTTTTCCCCAATAAACATCCAAACCCTCCCATACTTTTTCATATTTGAATGTTCACCTCCTTGAAGTATCTGGGTGTGCGCATGTAATCCGGTTACTCGGAGGCTGGGGTTGGGGGGATCGTGGGGCCGTGCTGTGTGTTGCGCTAATAGACGGTACAAAAGCAGTCTGACCGATGCAGCGGCACCCAACCCTGGTTGTCAGGTCAGGTCAGGTCAGGCCAGATCAGATCTGTCACTTGCTACGGGTATCATGTAGAACCCATACTAATCTGTTCATGGTCGATTATCGGCGACTAAACCGGCTCCACCTACCAGGTTCCCCTGGTGTGGAGGGTGTATGGACGTGGATACCCAGCGGGATTAAATACAAAATATGCCAAAGGGTGGAGGAGCTCCCTGTGAGCCAACGGCCATCCATATCTGGTACCCAACTGTATCTGTGGACGTCCTCCTGCAGTTGGTTACCTTCCCGACTGAGGATGTTGGTGGCAGGATTTGCACTCCGGCCGCCACAAAACACTTCACTCCGCAAAAACACCCTGAGGTGTGTGTCCGGGTGGTGCTGAGGTGTCGTCCACCAGATGGCGGTCTCCTCGGGTTAACCTCCTCGGGTTAACCACCCTTTGCGTGGGTGCCTGGAATGTCCTATCCCTAAAGAGATGGGGATGGGACAGGCATCTGCCTGGGCGATGGCCAGAGGCCCCTGGAGTACCGGCAGAAAGTGGACGCAGCGACGCGCTGATGGCACATGCTCCCAACGTACGTATGAATGTATGTACCACCACCCACAGATTTCTTCGTCGGCATTAAGACTTGCGCACATTTTGAAGACATTTATTATGAATCTCTTTATCGTCAGCATTCCGATGTTTTGCCAAGAACCGGCATGTTCTTATTTTTCAAAGGAAAAATTCACAAGAAGAATTGCAGTAAACTAATTTTGGAATACCCTGTAATTGGGAAGCTTGACAACTTCTGATGAAGGATCATTTGAAGTGCTTCGTTCAAGCAACCTGCACCTTCATTCTTGGTGCAGGTGATCAGTCGGATAGATGTGAGATGTATGGGGGTAGTTGAAGGTCTACCTGGGATTTTCCACATGAAGAAATTATCTTCCAAAAACTGCACAACTTTCACGATTTCTTAACCTATTCCACAGCAACATGAACACGCTCGTCTCATTGGTGTGGCAGTACTTCAGTGTTACCCTTTAGGATGGGTACGCAGCCACTTTAGGACATTGGCCTTCACTTCCTCATCACGAGCAAACTTGGTGTCACCCAAGTGATCCTTGAGTGGCCCAAAGAGGTGAAAGGTACAAGGTGACATATCCTGGGCTGTATGGTGGATGGTTTAGAACCTCTCACCATATCTGTGTGGGTGTTGCAACACTGGAACTCACTATGTGAGATTTGGCTTTGACATTAACACCACTGAAGAGCATTCATGCCCACTGCCTGACAATACGGGACTTTCACAATGACATGTAAATGCTAAACGAGGTGAGTGTGTGTGTGTGTGTGTGTGTGTGTGTGTGTGTGTGTGTGTGTGTGTGTGTGTGTGTGTGTGTGTGTGTGTGCGTGCGTGCGTGCGTGCGTGCGTGCGTGCGTGCGTGCTTACAGTGACTCAATTCTACTCGCCGGGTACTTTTAACCTGCCTTTACTCGCGCAAAATCTGTAATTAAAATATCCCATCCTACGATAGTCTTCACTCGTGTGATCTTCCTGTCGGTGTTAATAAGCAACTGAACTCGATAATGTGTCCTCCTCTGGGAAGTCGACCTGAATGTGACTGTAATAAATAGAGGTCGTTGTGCTGTCGCTATATCGCCTTTATTCACTCGTCAATTGGTCACGGCACTGACCAATTGGGTGTCATCACGTCTATCCGCATCGGCAAGCATCATGTGGCTGTCGCTATATCGCCTTTATTCACTCGTCGATTGGTCACGGCACTGACCAATTGGGTGTTATCACGTCTATCCGCATCGGCAAGCACCGTGTGGCTGTCACTATATCGCCTTTATTCACTCGTCGATTGGTCACGGCACTAACCAATTGGGTGTTATCACGTCTATCCGCATCGCCAAGCACCGTGTGGCTGTCACTATATCGCCTTTATTCACTCGTCGATTGGTCACGGCACTGACCAATTGGGTGTCATCATGTCTATCCGCATCGACAAGCAACGGTCAATCGAGGTGGTGCGGCGTCTTCATCACACGCTTTCCTCACTTCGTGTTTCCTCACCTCGTGACTCATTGTATTCTTCTCGACTGTTCCATCTTCAACAGCGGTGATTACAATATTGATTACAAATGATCTTCCTTATGGTGTATGATATGTTGATATGATATGAGCGAACAATCTTATGATATGGTGTGTGATATGTTGTGATAAATAAAATTTCTTTCAAAAATTATAAAATGCATTTCCAAGACCGTGCCGCTGCACGTTGCCCACCGAAGGTGGGCCGAGAAGGGTACTCCCGCCCACAGGGCGAGAGTACCCACTCGTGTTGGTAATGGCATCGTCTTTCCAATTGAAGACGTCCATTAAATGAATCGCCAAGTTTGCCACGTTCACACAACGTAATCCCGCAAGGTTCAAAGTCCACTCTCTGGCAGGGATGACCAGGAAGGTCAGGTAGAACATGCATACCAGCCAACCTTTTTGGAATGAAAATCGGTAGATTTTTGCACGACGCAGGAGCATGCCCCCCCCCCCCGGAAAATTTTTGAAAAAAAAAAACATTTTCATTAAGGGCGTGCTTTTGACAGCGTTCGCGTTTTTCACGTGTTTGTTCGATCTAATGTGAGTGGCAATATCTCCGTAGCCGCTGTGAGACACAGATATATCAGTCCTGCACAGCTCACAGAACGCGTGCTTCGTACCTTTCCGCGATGCCTTGATCCATGAATGTTCTTTTGTCCACTCGTCCTTGAAAACATTGTCGTACCGCAAAGGTGGCTTTGTCTTTTCAGGCGTGTCCATTGTGATTGTTGTGAAAGCATCCGCGTGAAAAATGGCTTTGTTGTTGTCCACTCGACCGTGCGACGCTAGCGCCACCAGGCGGTTACGCGCGTCTGCTATCACTAAACTAAGGGAGGATAATCAGATTTAACGATAGCAGACGCGTGTAACGGTGTAGACGCGCGCATAGACAACGGAAAAAACGTAAACTGCAAGGTACTGTACAGTATCGTATTCTGTAACTTGGATAAAATAAAAAAAATTCCCCTGAATTTTAAAAACCGGTAGATTAAGCATGTAAAATCGGTAGCTGGTAGATAGCCTCGAAAATCGGTAGTTTACCGGCTAAATCGGTAGGGTTGGCAGGTATGGAACATGCCTGTCGACTGCCCATCCACGGGCCCACATCGTCTGGAGTTTTATGCAGGACGGGCTGCAAGATATCCGCACCTTTCTCCAAGCGACTTTTCCAAGTATTTTTGGCTTCTTTTAGAAGCTTTGTGAGGTCGTTTACATTACAATCCTTATCTGGCACATATGATATGTGTTCGGCCGCCCCGATTAACCTCGTTGCGAGGGGGTTTCTGCGAATGCTCACCGAGCATTTTGGGGGCAGATTACGTCATTTTGAAAGTCCCGCATTGCATTGCAAACGTTGTTGCGTTGTTGGTCACTGTAGCGCTGGGTGTTTATTGTTTTTCCGCTGTTAAAGGACATCGACACGGATCAGTCCTTGGCAGTCTGAAAACACTGCAGCCAACAACCTTTCTGGCAGATGTCACGGCCTTGAACTTCTTGGGTCGTGGCGAGCCGCTATGGTGCCATTCCACGATTGATCGCTTGTTTTCAGGTGTGCACACCCAATACCGATTTCAGCTTCTTGTGCAATGTCACGCACAGATATCCGACAGTTACTCGGATTCAGTTGCTCAATTTTTTGGATACTAGCAGGCGTAACAGATGTCGCTGGAACGTGTTCGTGCGGAAGATCATCAACTTGGTCGCGGCCGCATTTGAACTTGTATTTTGAATTTGAATTTCTTTGCAGTTATCTAAGGCTAATGGAGGACCTTGTACCGATATCACATTCAGGACAATGACGCAAGTGGACATCAATGTACCTTCAAATGAATCTTCATATTCCATTTCATGAAGGGATGCGAATTTTTAAAAAAAATTAAATAATCAGATGAAGTAATTCTCAGTTTTTGAAATTCCTGTCGCTTCTCTTCAACATTCATCGATTTCTGACGATAATCAAAGCAGAAAGGGCATCGTGTTGTTGTTTGTTTGTCATAAACTGTAAAATTGTGTCCCTTAAAGGAAACGAGCATTCTTGCTGAGTTACCTGAGTCGGGATGAGCGAGGCCAGGATGTGTACCTGTCCCTCTTATCAGAGTGGGACCTCAGAACGGCCTTTGCAGCTGCCCGGCCTTACCTACATCTCAAGCTCGATCTTCGTCCCCGGCCAGACAGTGAGTGCGGTTTGTCCTTCTCGTGAACATTTGTTTTCCCCTCAAACGTCATACCTCTCCTGCATGAAGTCGGAAGATGCGGTTTTACCAGGAAAGCCAGGTGTCCTTTGGACTCGAGTTTGAACAAGCAAACAATTTTTGGGGCGTTTCTTTGGGGTTCATGTGTTTTTTCACATTCAAGACGTGCTAATTTTGGTGCAACTGAAATCCCCTCCTTTGTGCTACAATTTCGATGTGCTTTAATGTGACTGCGTCGCAGGCCCCGGACTAGAGGACTGGGACGTCATCAGTCCGAGGGATGTGCCGAACATGGTGCCACAACTGTGGGAGCGCAGGCCCAGTGCATTGGGATTCACTCATACTCTTATTTCACAGGTATGTTTGATTGTTTGTGCAGATTTGTTTGGCTTGTGTCAGCATTGGTATATCTTCACATCCTGTTTCCACTCCACAAATAAAGGCAGTCGCCGTTTAAATATGATGCTGATGACATTCGGTTGCCGTTAATTGAGCAAAACTGCTCATGTGACGTTCCAGAGAGTCAGCTGCATCCTTCAGAGGAAGACTGCAGTCAAAACTAGAAGTCACTCCCCCCCCCTCCCAGCCCTCAAAAAATGAGAATAAGTTCAAATATCAAATTATTCACTTGGTTTCTGTGTGAGAATATTTCTCATTTGTCGCATCTCCTCTGATCGAGCTCCCTCTACTCTCTTAACCCTTTGGCCATCCCCCAGCAATTCCAAGATGCACTCGTTCTCCAATTAACCTGCTCCTGGTTAAATTCCAAAAATCTACACCGACTCCACTCCTTGTTACTCATTTCTCACATTTGTCGAACCGCCTTCTCGAGGCTGTTCATTCCCACTATTCCCCCCAGGGCTATAAGCAGTTGTTGCATGATCATCTCATGTCATCCCCCATCTCGATCCATGATCTTTTCTACTCCCATTCACCCCACCTAATCCGACCTTTGCAGGTTACTGTGTTTGCTCTTTCCTGTGTGTTAATTTCCTTATTTATTACCTCCGCCACCGAAGGTCGACGTAGGTTATCTTTTCACCTCTGTTTGTCTGTCTGTCTGTCTGTCTGTGAGCAGGATATCTCAAAAAGTTATGGATGGATTCGGACGAAACTTAGTGGACAGGTTTAATGAGGACAAGGACAAATTGATTCGATTTTGTTGAAGATCCAGAATTTTTCAAGTGATTCTTCACCGTTAAGAGATGGGGGTAAAAACGATACATAGCACGATATCTCAAAACGTTGAGGACGGATTCAGAAGAAACGAGGTGTTTGAGTTAGGGAGGTGACGACAACAAGCTGATTAGATTTTGTTTAAGGTCCAGATGCAGATCCGGCCTATCAGTGGGATCCAAATCATAAACCGTTCAGTGTGGCGGAGGTATGCGCTCTACCGAATGTCGTTCTACTTGTGTTCAGTGTTATTGTACTGCCACCACTGTTGTCAGCTCATCCCATTTTTGCCCTCCATCACCTCGCTCTTCCATGAACCTCAATCTTTGCAGTGTGTTTCCTCGGGGCATTCATGTTGACGTTCAACATCTGCTTCTCGATTGCAGGTCATTTTTGTTCGTCCATCAAATGTCCACCCGTTCCCTTCTGTCCTCCACTTCACAAACGAAATTCTGCGATGCATCATTTGTTGCGTCTTTGCAGTGGAATTATTTTTTCCCCTGTTAACGATGTGAAATTTGGCCACGAGATCCAACAAATCTCTTTGCAATCTGTACTTTGTTCACTCCCAATGGGCTGTTTTGTAACCCTTGCGAGAGGTGCTGCACATTGAATGACATTCACCACTGCGCTTTTTATTAAAGGTTGCTGGTGCTGCGTGCAGGTCGGACGCACGCTGTCCCGCATGCAGCAGGCTTTGAGCGGCGTGTATGGGGATGACTCTGTTCGATCCCCAGTACCGCCACCTCTTTCCGACGCAGAGTTCCGGGCTTTCCTCGGGCCTGATGGTCAGCTTGCTCGTCCACATGACCTTCGCCTGCGTGTTTATCATGGTGGCATAGAACCATCACTACGAAAGGTATCATTGATATGAAACCGAGAGCCATACATGGTACCATATTTGTTTGTAACTTCAGCCTTGGTTTAAATCGTTTGACACGAGTTATTGTGCTGGATGCAAAGGTCATCACAAATGGCGTTTGAAGATTGATTAGTCCCTCATGGATTTTGGTTGCAGGTGGTCTGGCGTCATCTCCTTAACGTTTACCCCAATGGTCTGAGTGCATCTGAGCGCCTCGCATACATGAGGCGTAAGGCTTCTGAATATGAGGATCTGTGCAAGGCCTGGCAGGCATGGCGAGGTACCGACGGGACTGGCTGTGCCTATGTCGCTGGGGTGGAGCAGGCTGTGCTCAAAGACGTTTTGCGAACAGATCGTGGCCACCCTTTCTTTGCTGGTTCCGACGACTGTCCCCGACTCGTCGCCCTACGTGATCTTCTTGTAACCTTTGCCCTCACTCATCCATCACTTGGCTATGTGCAGGTTGGTGTTGTTGATATTTGAGATGATATTGCGGCGATTGTGTTTTAATTGGTGATGACTGTTTGTAATTCCATGCTCAGGGCATGAGTGACCTTGCATCTCCACTTCTCTTCGTCATGGAGGATGATGCTCGGGCATACGTTAGTTTCTGTGGACTCATGCGTCGCCTTGACAGCAGTTTCCGGCCTGATGGAAAAGCTATGGCTGCCAAGTTTTCACACCTGTCTGCACTGCTTCACCGCTATGACCCGGCATTTCATGCCTACCTCACCGACCATGGTGCGAGCCACCTATTCTTTTGCTACCGCTGGCTCTTGCTGGAACTGAAACGAGAATTTGCCTTTGACGATGCTCTGCGTGCCCTTGAGGTCATGTGGGGTGCACTCCCACCTGACCCACCATTTTCTGAGTTACAACTGACTGAGCCTGAAGCCTTACCTTTTGAGCAGACTCTGATAAATCAGCAAAGCAAAACAACCATATCACCTTCGTCTCAGTCCTCCACGGTGCATCCTTTTCCTTCTAATGTAGCAGCAGTTGAACTTGCTCCACGATCTTCTTTTACACCCCCCATTCTATGCCCCTCACCCTCCAATACTCTCTCTGCCACCCTTTCATCCCCTGAACCGTGCAATGCACAGATGACATCATCAGGAGGAATGGCACCTCCATCAAACTCTGAGTGCAATGATCCAGATATTTCCCTTGCAGATTCTTTTCCATCTACCATCCATTCAATCAGAACTTTCCCTTTCGTCCCACCAACCAGCAACCCCGTGTCCCCCTCGGCCTCAAGTCCTCTTCCGATTCTACCCCCCCCTCATCCACCCATTACTGGAGATGAAGCTTCTGCAACTACACTGCCTCCGCCTCAAGACCTAGGTGCTGGGAATCCTCTATTACCCTTCCTTTGTGTCGCCATGCTGCAGGAACAGCGCGATGCGGTAATCTCGGCCCGTCTTGACCACAACGACCTCGCGATTCACTTTGACCGACTAGTACGGAGGCACCCACTGGTTCCTGTGCTGCGGCGTGCCCGCACACTGTTTGCGGAATATCTTCGTGCGGAGTGCTGGCTGCAGAAAGAAGGGGCCGCCAGCAATGTGAAAAGCGAACAGGTAGACGATAAGGAACAACTGATGGAGAACGGCCAACCAGAACAGCAAATGGCTCCAAGGAAGCAAAGCCAGGGATTGTTGGGACCAGATACGAAGGAAGATGGCAACGGTGAGCTTCGAGAAGCGGATTGCTCATGAAATTAGATTTATATTTGCTCTGGACTTTAAGAAACGAAAACGATTATTTTCTGGAAGCAAGCAAAATGGTACAAGAAAAAAAAAAATTCTTAATTTCTTTGAGAAAGCCTCCATTTTAAAAGGAAATGAGCATTATTTTATAGTCCACAAAGTAAGGGTGTGTGAATGTGGAAGCAGGGGTTTGTTGCTACGGTTCAGTGGTTCACCTCTCAGGTCTGAGCAACGTATACAAAGACCACATTGAATTCACCCCTTTGATAAACAGACAGGTTATCTTCCAGTTTGCATTTTTTTTTAAACCTTGTTGAGCTTTAAAATGGTTAATTGGGGACTATATTATTTGTTCGGGGCTGGCACGATGGCCTCGGGGTACGCACACTCCCCTCTAAGCCGTCTAGCCTGGGTTTGAATCTCGGCGCAGCTATAAGATGTCATCCCGGCGTTTCACAGGTAGGGTGATTCATCAATGAGTGTGCCGTCCCTTGGGTGGACATTAAACGGACGTCCCATCTGCCGGCATTAGTTGGTGGACGTTAAAGACCCCACGGTGTCCTTCGTGAACATGCTATCGCTGGTACCCTGAACAAATTACAAATTTCTGTCCTGACTTCCGAAGTCGGCGTGGCGAACCGACCAGGATTGTAGCATAGCAACTGCTTCGGCAGCACCAACGCTCTGCATGGGGCATGTTACGTGCCGATGATGATTATATTTGTTCATGGTAAAAAAAAGGCCATAATTACCACTGTATTTTGCTTTTTTTGGGATGCCCATTACATTCCTCTACCCCAATGCACTGAGTAACCTTGGCGTAAGGTCCTGCCTCTATTGAAGGTTTTGGAGATTAAGCCCACTTCTGTATTTTTAAGCCGTTCACTATACAGAAATGAAACATTCGGGATAAAGGTGGCTTAACACGTATTCTTTCGATTGTTTGGCCATCTGACTTGGCCACATTCGATGGATTCTCAACTTGCTCCAGAACTTCACGGGCCGAATGGCCTCCTGACGTTTCTTGTAAAGGAGCTCGTATTATTATAACTTGGGTGCACACGTACAGGTGGCCAAACC
Organism: Eptatretus burgeri; assembly: GCF_056783735.1. NCBI lineage: Eukaryota > Metazoa > Chordata > Myxini > Myxiniformes > Myxinidae > Eptatretus > Eptatretus burgeri. The sequence continues at coordinate 138,712,866 of NC_140962.1, read as the reverse complement.
TTCAGAAGTGCAATTAGCGTTTCCTCACCACAACCCTCTCTCACCCATCCAGTACAACTGTGGATGTGGTATGAAGTCAAACCATACGGTGCCTAAAAATGGCCAACTACTCTTCCTTTGGCTGCAGTGCCCCCATTTTACATGTACAGCAATGGCGTGCCACGCGTCTTGTGGGCACGGCTCGTGTGCATGCTGTCATGGCCTAGGAATGCGTGTCGCGTTGAAATTTGGTTTCTCGGCCTTCAAAGCATGGACGACGAGTTTAAATCCAATTCCATGGCGTGGTGATTGTGTTAACGTTCTGTACACGTGCGAAAACATGGACCCTCGTGGGCCATTGCGTTCCTAACCAGCGATGGATCAGCTTCGCAGTCTCACTTCCAGGAAGGCAGAAGGGCTCACACCTCAGTGAGCAGGACTATTGTAAGAATAATTTCAGATTTCATTTTGTTGGTTAAAAAATAAAGTAGCTTGGTTATCTTCATTCTACTCGTTTTTCCTGGAAACTCGCGGTGAGATAATGCCACGTTTGCTCGATTCAGATCTGCTTTGGTTATAGGGCTTTGCAATCTTAACCACAGAACAAGTGTGGTACATGCAGCTGCAGCTGCAATGCCTCTTACCCCCTTCCCTCCCAACAACCTACAACCCACCCTCTTCCCTCCCAACAACCTACAACCCACCCTCTCCCCTCCCCCTTTCCACCACCCACCCTCTCCCCTCCCCTTACCACCCTCTCCCCTCCCCCTTACCACTTCCCACCCTCTCCCCTCAACCTTGCCACCACCCACCCTCTCCCTTTACCACCCTTTCCCCTTACCCCTTCCCACCCTCTCCCCTCAACCTTAACACCACCTCCCACCCCACTCCCCTCAACCTTACCACCACTTCCCTCAACCTTCCCACCACTTTCCACCCGCTCCCCTCAACCTTACCACCACTTCCCACCCGCTCCCCTCAACCTTACCACCACTTCCCACCCGCTCCCCTCAAACTTACCACCACCTCCCACCCGCTCCCCTCAACCGTCCCACCACCTCCCCTCAACCTTACCACCACCTCCCCTCAACCTTACCACCACCTCCCATCCGCTCCCCTCAACCTTACCACCACCTCCCATCCGCTCCCCTCAACCTTCCCACCACTTCCCACCCACTCCCCTCAACCTTACCACCACCTCCCACCCACTCCCCTCAACCTTCCCACCACCTCCCCTCAACCTTCCCACCACCTCCCCTCAACCTTCCCACCACCTCCCCTCAACCTTACCACCACCTCCCATCTGCTCCCCTCAACCTTACCATCACCTCCAGCCCGCTCCCTTCAACCCTACCACCACTACTCACCCGCTCCCCTCAACCTTAGCACCACCTCCAATCCGCTCCCCTCATCTTACCACCACTACTCACCCGCTCCCCTCATCTTACCACCACTACTCACCCGCTCCCCTCAACCATACCACCACCTCCCACCCGCTCCCCTCAACCTTACTACCACTTCCCACCCGCTCCCCTCAACCTTACCACCACCCACCCTCTCTGCTCAACCTTACCACCACCCACCCTCTCCACCACCCACTCTCTCCCTTTCCCATTACCACTTCCCACCCTCTCCTCTTCCCACCACCCACCCTCTTCCCTCCCCAACAGTCACCCCTTCCTCTCTCCCCCCCCCCCAACCCCTTCCACCATGTAAAGCCCTTAATGAAGTTACACTTTCACTGTACATCCTTGTTCAATGTACAAATACCATCTGCACTTTTGATTAATTTTAGTGTTAAAATGCCTTAAAAACAAACAAACAAACAAACAAAAAAAACATGTTTTGAAGTCGATCTTCAGTCGTTCGACAACAGTGAAAACAGCCGGGCGTGACGACTGGATATGAATAAACATTCGGTGATGTATTGAACGATGACATTACCGTCAGCATTCGAGTCGGCCGTAGCTTGCATGGTTAGACGAAGCTGAAAATGGTATTAAAACGGGAAGTCGATCTGTCTCCAATAATTTGATGTACAGTCCGTGTGTTCATGCATGCTCCCCACGTTTGAGAACGTTCTGCATTTACAGCTGTGGAGTTGCAATAAAATTTTATCAACGCAAGCTTTACTTACCTCGTGCGCATGTTTTGTCATCGCGTCGATAAGAAGTTGGTGTTGTATTTTAAAAGCGAAGGCTTAGACGTACTTTGATGTCGGGTTCAAAGTGAATGGAATGTTGGGATGTATTATTATGGTGTTTGTTGACATTGTGGAAAAGCAAAGTGAGGTATCCACTACAATGGCGTTGGTTCCAATTTGCCTTGTTACGGGGAGGCTATGATGGTGAAAGATTTCAAAGATGGCCTTCAAGTTTGGTGAAGTCAAGTGTAAAGCTCAATAAGAGGGAAAGGAAACTCAATTTTTAAAATCTGATCAAAATTTTCATGTCTACTTAAAAAAAAAAAAATGAACTAATCCTACTACGTTAATGGCCACAACGGTTGCCTCCTTGTGCGTCGGCTGGGAAACGGTTTTTGTTGCAAGTCTTTTACGAACCTGCCGGCCAGGCCGGATGTTTGACTGAAGGTGACTCGAGCAGGAACTTGTAATTCATTCAGGTGCCGGGAATAACTCGTCCACTCATCACGAAAGATACCATGGCATCTTTAACCTCTGCCAACGACTGGTGCTGGCAGACGAGTCCTCAAGCTCAACGTCCATCTGTTTGCAGCCCGACTGGCTATGAAACAGAGGTGACGTCGCAAATGTTATTTCAGCAACATCTCAAGAATTCAATGAAAGGCAACCGCACTCTAAGATAATTCAAGATGGAAAGGTCCAGAGAGAGAGAGAGAGAGACATCAATTACAGAGTCCAAGCAACATGTCCGAAAGGCCATGTAAGGGGACGTTCCACACAAGTTCCACCGTGTGAAGAGAAGAAGGAGAAGTAGAAGGAGGAAAAAAAAAAATTGAAAACAAAAAACAAAGCAAATGCGAGTTAGAATTGAGTACTCTTTTAATCAGTACTTCAGTTCATAATAAACAGCAGTCATTAAGAAAATATTCATATATAGCATATGAACATACAAACTTCACACTGCAATCGGACCGATGGAAGCGTTTTCTTTTTCGTGGAAGTGCAAAACAAGATTTGAGACCTGCTAGCATTGTGTTGCTTTGTGCACTGCCTAAACTGTGCGGGTTTTTTCTTTTCTTTTCCTTATTGCTGCTGAAGTGATCGGTGCAAAAGCACGGGCAGTTCCAAATGGCATGGGGATGTGTAACAGTAGAGTACAGCCGGACACAGGACTTGTGGCTGGAGTGGCGCTAAGGACTTACAAAACCAAAGATTGGCACTGAGAGCTGGTTTTGCTATATTTCGTGGAAATGTAAGGGATCTGGGGAGAGTTTAGGGGTGGGGGAGGATTGGATAAGTCAGATGGAAAGGGGTATACAAGTGAAGTATCAGGGGGCATGGCTACAGCTGCCAATGCCCACGGGGACTGAGGTTGGGCAGTTTTACAGCAAAGATGGTACAGAGTCCACGGACCGACTATTAAGCCCAATGAGTACTCATTTTATACAGCAAGACAGGTCATTTGTACACAGTCCTAACGCATTCGCAAAGTCATTTGGCTCCTTAGACAGAATAAATCAAGCAATCAAACAACGTTTTTTGTTGTTGTTTGTTAACACAATGAACACCAACATTGCTATAAACAAGCCGATTCACAAAATGAAGCGCCGAAAAGCAAGCATCCACCACACTTCTAAGTTTGGGTGAAATTGCGAGCTTACATTGCAAGGTTTAGTGAAGCACAAGGTGCAGAGACCCCTGATCAGACGCCGTGACAGTGCCAGTGGAGCACTCGCACCGAAGCTGGCAATGAGTTAACGTAAGTGCATCGTGTAAAAGGTGTTGTGCAGGAGGCACTCAGCTGCCTTAAGGTGGCGGGGGTGAGGGATGCGTCGACATTACGACGACGATTTCACAGTAAACGCGGAGAGTTCTCGGAGACACAGGGATATAGTTATAGATGGAGTGCAGGAAAAGAAAACGCAATAACGACTCCATTACCCGCTCGTCAGTGCTTGCAACAAACGGCGACATAAAAGAGTGGGTCAAACCCAATGAATTGACTTTTCCCTCCAAATTTCTTGCTCTTCCATGAGCCTCGCTCCTATCACGAAAAGAAAAAAAGAAGAAAAAAAAATAACTTTCACAAATCTGGTTAATACTACTGTTCAGAGCATGTTAATATGAGGTCGCGTTTATGGCCGCAACGCCCGCTTATCCCGGCGATAGTGCATCGTCCGTGTGCGCATACCGGCACAATCGGTGTGAAAAAATGCCGCCACGACGCATCACGGGTACATCACAGACTGAAGCGCGGCGGAAAAGTTTGAATCCATTCCGAGTCTGCGTGGGAGCGAACGCGGTTTTTCTATTATTGTACTTGGAGTGGAATATATTGTTGCCGATGTAATCATATTGTGCTTCTGGACAATTGTACGAAACAGGACAATCAAAATCCGGCCGACAGGCACACCGAAGTCGAGGTAAAGGAACAAAAACTGGAATGTGACCATTAAACGTCAAAAGATGAAATTCTCAACATGCCATGCGAATATGGTGAAACGCCGCCCTCTCGTCGAAGCGTTAACAAAACGTCATCGGAGCATTAACGGAGCAGGAATTTTTTTTTATCACTGGTTCAATCACAGCGATTGTCTTGTGCAACTTATAGGCCAATAAATGAATGTTCCAAACTCTCCCTTCACCCCACCCCCAAAGATGATCGAAATCAAAGATGGCCACCCCGTTTAATGAAGTGAAGCCGTTCGAGGATTTGTACCCCCTTGATGCCACATGGCGGTTCGCAAATTGCTTCCCGGTGAAAGAAGTGATGTCCATAACCGTCAGGTGAATGGAACATCATCGGCAGGATTGCTCGGCGGCTATTCCGCTCTTTTAAATCAGTCCGCACAATATCCGTTCCTCAGTGGATATACATGTAGAGTACGAAGAAATGAAATGATTTTAAAAGGCAAAGGTCCGAAAAACAACAATAATTCCGCAAGGTAGCATTACGGTGAATGAAATTCAAGAGTTTCTCCAAATCAGGAATCGTCAGACATGTTGGGAAAACGGCGCTCATCAAATTGGCCTTGTCATCCTGCACACACGTGCCAATTTCAGAAAGCAGAGAGGCTCTGGTCTCGTTTACGGGGTGATTGTTTCATCGGAAAAGCTCAAATGAGCAGCAACCGAATAGCTTTGTGGTTTTGAAAGCTGTCCGATGTGCGCCAGCATAGGTACAAGAACCGTTTCACTGATACCCGTGAAGTGCCAGTGTCGAGGAGCTGGCATTCTCGCCACGATATCTCTGCATCCTTCCGACCTGGTGTTGCGAACGTGCCAATTGCTGGTCTGCATAAAGTACGCTGCCCTTCCGTAAGCGCCGTTCAAAAACGAAAAGAAGAGACGAATAACCTGAATTTTAATAAGGCTTCATTGGACTGCACGATGGCTGAGTGTGGTAATTCATGAGGAACGTTCAGCATTTTGTGAAAATGAGCCCAAAACAACAAGTTATTTGAAATGCATTCCGAGTGAAAGTTATGTCGCACACCGATGGTCCACGGCAGAGTCATGTACATGTTACGTCTGCAAAATGGTGCGCCTTCTGCCCCCCCCCTCTCTCTCTTTCCCTCTCGGTGTTTCCGCAATTTCTCCCTCCTTCCTTTGCAGAAATCCCCCGTCTCTCCTGACTTCGTAGAATTTTTCAAAAGGGGGCCAAATGAGGTTTTTCCAGTGAATCGTTTCCTGTTTTGGTATCATTCCAGAACGGACGAGGAAATACTCGTGCACAGCATCGTCTCAAAGTCGATCTGAAACCACATTCAATGGAGAAAGAAAATAATGAGTTAAAAAAAAAAAAGAGATGATGAGGAGAGAGAGAGAATAAAGAAATCGACAGAGGGAGATTGAGAGAGCGAGCGAGCGCACGTGAACGGAGGGAGGGAGAACGAGAAACATTTTTGGTAAACTAATTTGATCCCAGATCCAAAAACAATAAACTTAAAAGAAAAGCGCAATACGTGTCAGTATTTTTTTTTTCAGTCATATATATTTGAGCGTATAAAATATATACCGAAAAGTTTATAAATATGTTTAACATATGATACAAACGTTCAGAAAGACTACACAATGTACGTGGACAAAAAAAAAAGTTCTTTTAAAAAAAAATACAATAAAAAAAAGGAAAGCATTTAAAAGCGCTTCTGGAGACAGAGGTGACCAAGCGCAACACCATCAGTCCCTGATCCACAGTTACAAGCTCTAGCATGTGTGCTGGAGGTTTGGGATGGAACACGAAGGGATTGCAAAAACAGAACTCCTTTTGATAACGCAAAACATGCTTGTGACCAGCAAGACGAGGAAAGGAGAGAGAAGAGAGGAGAGAGGATTTTGCCTGTGGGGACAACGTGAAGGTTGGCTAAACAAAGGCTGGAATGCGGGGACAATGGGAGGGTTGGTAAAAACAAAGCCAGGAACAAAAGAGTTTTCTCATCTCCTATTGGATATTCCTTCAAACACCTCCCACGTCAGCAATGCTGGATGAGTGCTTTCAATAACCATAAGTTACACACCCTGCATGAAGGTGAGCACGCTGGTTGTTCAGCTGCACGGTTGTAACAAGAAAACAAACAAAAAAAATGGCTTTAACAAAGGGCACAAGGGTGACCGTAGCACCAGCTGATGACGTGTCGCGTACTTAGGGTACGCAGTGCAGGTAACACCACATCCTAGTTGCTTCACACATTAAATACAGTAATCATATCGACATGGCAAAACGCGGCCTAATATGTACAAACCGACCCTGACCAACCCATCCCCTCATCCGCCACACTCAAAACCGCCCGTCTCTAAAAATGCCAATTCGGAATTTTTTTTTTTTTTGAAATTATTGTTCGATAAAATATGTATTCAAAGTACACGTTATGTCGAATACTGGGTTATTTGAATTCACAGCCCCGGAGTGTGAAAAATAGAGCCGAACACATCTCGGGAAATCACGCAAATGCTGTCCTGCAGGCGTAACGATGCGTTTTCCCGCAATTTCCTTCAACTGCAGGTTTTCATACGAATGGAATGTCTTGCTATAATCAAACCTTTCAGCAATGATTATCAGCAAGAGATACGAAACAACATTCCCTCCCAACCCATATTCTCACCCCATCAATTTGTTGGCGGTCAAGGTTGGTGGGATACTGAAAACCCCACCAATTACCCCATGAAATATTTTTTTGCATTTCCTATTTTATATTTTTCTCTTTTGAGTTTTCTTATTTTATTTTTACACTGTCCAGAAGACGGCTTTGGCCTGCTGTTGATGCTAAGCCGGATATTGCACACCTCATTACCTACTCTGGAGGCCAAATAGGTCTTAGCACCAGAGAGATGTACCCAGGTAAGGTATGTCTGAGTATGCCCCTTTAAAATCCCTCCCTACCCGCCACCCCCAAACTCAAGCTTCCTCAACAAAGCAATGCAGCCAGATAGGGAGTACAGCACCGTGCTGGAGGACAACCTCGCCTGAGATACAATGACAGCTGGAAATTGCAGGCAGGAACTTCTGGGAAGGAGAATTACGGTGGTCCATCAGCTTGGGGAAGGGGAAAAAGGTGCCTCGGATTGAGACTTGTGAGGTTGCAGGAAGTTCCAGCTTCGACCCTGTGGCAGTGACACGAGTGGCTTGCCGAAGGCCAAAGGCGAGGTTGCATTGTCAATACTTGAGAAGCGAGTGGGCGAACGAGTGCCCAGGAAGTCGCCGATGACGAGGCATAACCCACTTGCACGAGGTTTGGGCGTAGGGATTAGGGGCAAGTGCAGACTTTGCCACGGCGCTAACACAACTCGGGCCAAATGAAGCCCGAGCTGGCATACCCTCCATCACTGGCCTGGCTCTGTGGACTGTCTCCACGACCAATGACAATGCCAAAGGAGCTCACCAGATCCACACTCTCGACATCCACTTCAAGCTCATCTGCAGCAACAATGACATGCAACAACGATTACGCAAGGCATCAAAAATACGAGTAAAACACAAGCAGAATTTTTCTCCCTGATAAGTGAACAAGAATTAATAATAATAATAATAATAATAAATGAGTTCAGAGGACATTATTTTTAAAAACGGCGATGGCATAACATTAACGAGAGAGACCAGAGAAGTCTGGTGACCAAAGAGTGACATCAAGGAATTGCAGAATTCAATTGCACTGACCCTCACACAACACTTGCAGCCCACCAGTCAACATAAGTATGCACATTTATGACCTTTTCTCAGAGAGATTTGATGAGATAGTGGTTATATCACTGTAATGCACCTCAAAAAAGAAAACCGTCATGGAGGATTTGCCGAGCTCCGCTTTGAGGCAACGATTCGAGTTTTTGCTCCAAACCGATCACTCCCTGCCAACTCACCTCGCTTGACAAAAAGCTCCTCAGGTGACCATCTCAGATGTTGATGAAAACATTTCAACAGCAAAGTAAAAATAAATAACACTACAAAACATTCCAGCCCCAAATGGCCCGCTAAAATAGGATACCGCCACTTGTGCCACTCAAGTCTACGGTTTATTAACTTTTCACGAGGCTCAAATCTTATCTCCGAAAAGAGATGTTGGGCTGAAAAATTTGAAGCCTGGGTAATTTTGCCCTGAACCATCAGAAGATGGACTCTAAACTGTTATCTTTCACCAATTTCAGATTAGAGGTTTATTGTGTTCCTTTGTTTTGTATTGTCAGACTTTCAGGATTTGGGAGTCCATTCAGTGTCCATATAAGTTTATTGCATGATCCATTTGTAACAAATTGAAAGGTTCTCCAAACTTTAAAAAAAAAAAAAACAAAGTACCTGTACATTGCCAAAGACGTAGTGATATATGCTCACAATCCAGTAAAGGGACCAACTTGAAGGAGCGAGGTGAGTATTTGGGGGTGGGGTTCGGAGGGGAAAGTTGAGAGGTGTCCGAAAATATTTTTGGCTGTTGGATAAAATACATAAAGAAAACTAGAAGGGTGGTCTTCCTTGTTGCGACATCGCCAGATATGCCTCCGCCAACATTATTACATCATCATACATACTTGTACCAAGTTTGGTTTAAATCTCCGAACCCAGATTCAAAAAAAAAAAAGAATCCTGGCTGCCACACCATGATCACCACATGACATGAAGGTGCAAGAGAAGTATCATTGGGGCACGGTCAAAAGGTCGAACACCAAAAACGCAATTACATGCACATTTCAAAACAAAACTTTGTATACGCAATCTACATCGGGACGCGCATGAAATATGGAATAATTTTTTGGATTTGACCCCCGGTTCATTCCCGGTGAAGCTCTTTGCCATCTTTCAGCGTTGCTTGAGGTGGGAAGTGGAGGGATTTGCCACTGCGCATCAACTTTGTTCCAGTTATTTTGTGTGTTGAGCATGAACCAATCGACCAACCGTTTGTTCACATGGACAACTATAACTAGTGTGGAAACACCAAACTTCAGGGTTCTTTCTAATCCAGTGGCATTGTCTTGCGTCAAAGCATCGACGTATAGCACGAATCATGCTCCTTTTGTGAGTTATCAAATAAAATTCCGAAACATACCCGTTCATGAAATGCTTCTGCCTGTGACGTCGAAACATTAATTTGATGAAATCTGGCGGCGGAGCCTGCATGAAATCGTAATCCACGTAAAACAGTCTGTATTGGCGAGCTACACGTCTTTGACGTTCAAGAGCATTATGCGAAAATGGTACCCAACACCGATCTTTACAATAATCTAGTGGCCAGGAAATAGGAGTTTTGATCTCCATTAATATTACGAACACGTCATTTTCCTTCAAATGTTGCAACTATGTTCCCAAATACCACTCTCAATCATAAATACAAACCATGCATTTGCCGGGTTGATACGAGGAGCATTGAAAAGGTCGTAACTGGGCATTCATTAGCAATCCAGAGCAATGATGTTTTTGCTCATTAAAAATTTACATACATGTTCGCTATATGCTGTTAGCCCCCCCCCCCCCACCCCAAAAAATGTTGGGTTTCCAGGAACATACTGCTCAATGAATGGGGTAGTTAGATTGGGATGTTTTTTTGGGGGGATGTGTTTAAATGCAAGCAGAACAGCATTTCAGATTCTACATCTTTCCAACCAGTATGTCGATAGTTGGAAAGATCTCGAATCAGGAACTTCAAAATGTCCATCCTGAGATACAAAATTATGGGTAAAGCAGTTTTGTGTACACAAGTCAGAGGATTAAAAGACACCGATTTAGTGTCTACAAGATTTCCTTGAAACATTGAACCTGTCTCAGCAGAAATAAAGACAACATATTAACATGGATCAACAGGACATATGAAGGAATTGAACAATACCAATCTCCCATTCATCATCCCTGAACATCTGATGTATTCAGATATTAGACCCTTTCGAGTTGACAAAAACCCTAGATTACACCCTTTCAGGGCATCCATAAAGTATATACTCCTCAAAATAAGAAACTTTAACCTGGCCCCCCCCCACCCCAACTAATGCACTTTCAATTTAATCCGCATAATTCAGCAACATAGCAATTGTTATACACCTCCACCCCCTCTCCTCCCCCCCATTCTTTCTCCCCCTCTCCTTTCCCCTCACCTCTCCACTTCCCTTGCTCCCCCCCCTCCTCTCCTCTCCCACCCTCCTCCTCCCCTGTATTCCTGTCAGCGAAGCAACAGGTGGTATTTGCTGGTATAAAATAAAATGTGTACACTCTTTGCAGGGTATAAACAAGCCCATCCCCCTACAAAGTACAGTACCATATATTAAAACAAAATAAAGGCCAATTACTGCACCATAGTCCCAAGAAGGGAGCCAGACATAACAATATGCGCGCGCGCACACACACACACGCACACACGCACACACGCACACACGCACACACTATTTTCCCAACTGTCCGGATCATGAGCTGGGCACACACGAAACCGAGATAATGATGAGAATTTGCAATTTTTCTTACTTTGTAACAAAACTGGCTTAAAATAATTTTCAAGAAATTCAGTTCTGCGTTTTAAAATATTCATTTCACCTTCATTTTCAATTTTACACCAATGTTCACAATAAGCTTATTCTTCCTTTTCTTTATCTTCTTCACAACATACCTTAAGTGTTTTTTGGTTTTTCTTGGTGGTAGCTGTTTTTCGCTCGACATAAGTCAAATGCAGACCTCATGGGTCTGACATCTTGTGTGTCTTGGTGACCACGTTGGTACTTTAAGTGAAAAAAATAGCACCGCAAAGCGGGCGTAACCCCTCAGCCCCTTGACGCAAACCAATTTCAAGATGGTGGCCTTATTGAAAATCGCAGCGCGCCCATTTTCGAAAGGAACCTTCCTCTACTCAACCCCAACACACCCTGCAAAAAAAAAAAATCGGACAAGGCGTTCTCCTCAAAATTGACGGAAACCAATTTCAAGATGGCTGCCGTGGCGACCACAGTGCAAATCGCAGCATGGCCATTTTGGAAAGGAACCTTACTCTACTCAACCCCATTATACCTCGCCAGAATAAAATCAATGTGTGAAGCTGTTTTTGTTATTGTCCAGAAACCAAATTCAAGATGGCTGCTCTAGCCGCCATATTGGATATCGGATTGCGCTGAATATCGAAAGGAACCTTCCTCTAAACACCCCATTATATCACACAAAAATGAAATCAATGTGTGAAGCCGTTCTCAAGTTATTGTCCGGAAACCAAATTCAAGATGGCTGCTCTAGCCGCCATATTGGATATCGGATTGCGCTGAATATCGAAAGGAACCTTCCTCTAAACACCCCATTATATCACACAAAAATGAAATCAATGTGTGAAGCCGTTCTCAAGTTATTGTCCGGAAACCAAATTCAAGATGGCTGCTCTAGCCGCCATATTGGATATCGCATCGCACTGATTATCGAAAGGAACCTTCCTCTTCCCAGCCCCAACACACACTGCAAAAATGGATTTAATCGGACAAGGCGTTATCCTCGAAATCGACGGAAACCAAAAGTTGACAGAAGCCCGGACAATGCCTGTGACGACGATACCCCTTAGCCCAATTCGGGCTGAGTGGTAAAAAAAACGAACACCAAATGTCTGCACGGCAGCCATGACTTCTGTCAGAGAGGAACGTCGATCCAGGATCCATTTTCCGACTTTGAACAAGACACCATCGATGTGTCCCAGGTGGGATGTGCAATATTTTTTAAAATGTCGATAAAACTTTGACCCCTTAACTGAAATAGGCAGCTGCTGATCTTCTTTGTTGAGACCACAGTGGTCAACAATGGCACAGAGTAATGTTATGCACAGCGGACAAAATGGCTGCCCGGAAGTTGACTCTCACAAAAAAAAAAAAAAAAATTGGGGTCGGCAGGAATTTTATGGGGTCGTTCACATTACTGGAAACTCAACTTTTTATTTTATTTTTAGGACTCAGTTTACTTCCTCTGACATTGTTGGCCGTGTACAATTATATAGATCTTCGCAAAATCGAGCATCAAGGTCGAATCAAATATCCACGCAAAGAAGACGCCAGCTCCAAATCGATCCACAAAAGCATGGTGGCTGTGTATGATGAAGGTTCACCCTCAAAAGTCAAATGGGCAGTTGATGAAGTGTGGACATCAGTCCCTTGAAGACAAATCAAATTCAGAACGACCGGCAGATGTGATTGACCCACATACCGTGGCCTATGTCGACACATCAATCATGGCAGATCGCTAAGTTATGGTCGATAAAATATCCACATAACTTGGAATTTTTTTATCACCATCAACCATGAACACTTGCGTGATAAAGGTCACGACAGGATCAGTCTGCACCAACAAAATAACAAGAAAAAGACGTCGTGCAGAACAAGATACTTGCAAAATCCCCCCCCCCCAACCACCTCCTCAAAGGATGTCATGGATACATCAAATTGTCAATTTCATTAAGATTAAAACTGACAATCTCAATCAAAGCTCAGGTCAATCGGATGAAAATTGATTTTCGGAGCTTGACCTTGAGTTGACCTTTTGACCTCAAAAATAGTTGCTTTCCCAATTCAGTGATATGGACTGTGCAAATCCTGTTCAACTTTCAAGTTAATCGGATGTAAATTGACGATTTTTCAGATAAAAATTGATGATTTTAGAAGTTTGACCTTGAGTTGACCCTCGTTTGATCTTTTTTGACCTCAAATCGTTGGTTTCCCAATTCAGTGATGCAATATGCAAATCCTGTTCAAATTTCAAGTCAATTGGATGAAAAAAATGACGATTTTTTTAGAAGTTTGACCTCAAGATGACCTTCGACCTCAAAATCAATCGGCTTCTCAGTTGAGACGACCTCTACGACTTGGTAAAGTTTCATGACGATCGGATTAGAATTGTGACCTGTAGGTGATTGACAGACAAACAGACAGAATAGCAAAATCGACTGATCAATACGGTTGAAAAAAAAATCTTCGATTTTGCAAGGAACAAGATGATCCTTCAACATTACGACTGGCTCACTCAGACATGCGATTAGTTGTCGGAATGAGATTGTCAACCATCAGTTGAAAACTGGCTCGTGCCACGAGGTGCGGCACGCATTCCCTCCAATTCCAAAGTTCAAATCTCAAGCCAGCGGGCTCATTTAATTAACGCTACATTAACCTTTATGACCGAATGAGAGTTTGAAAATGACCTCACAGGTGACTTGAAAAGAATGCCGGCACAACAACTGAAATTTGCTTTGCCATATGCATCGGGATAACGGTGAACCGAAAAATCCAGGTCTTGCATGGGTGACTGGAGGAGTTGACTTGCTTATAGATCTTTTTTGTATCCAAAGTCAAGGCCCGTGGAAGGACCTTGAACACTGAATGGATCAGGATGCAACAGAACAGAAGGAACAGGAGAAAGAGGGGGAAACACCAGCAGCAGGGTTGAAGGCTAAAATAGAGGGAGACTTGGACAAATAGGAGATGTGGTGTTGAAGAAGGGGGTAGTGGGGGGATGCACAGGGTGAATACGACGGATGCAGAAGCAAACTCTCAGGAAGGAAAAACGGGAAATTTGGAAGGTGGGCTTGGGGGTGGGGGGTTAACGGGGGTAGAGAGGATCATGGTCTTGTATTGGGGATGATCCGAGATGGTGGTGAACAGCTGTCTTGTAGACCTGGAGGGACGAATGAGGTTGAAGAGAATGTGGAAAATGATTCTACAGGTGGTGAGGTGAGCGGTGACTATGGATTGAGGGAGTTTCACCACAAGAAGGCTGATGGTGAACCACGTGTGCCCTGAAGAAACCTCTGGGGGACAAAGGACAGAAAGAGCAGAGAGGAGGCGGTAGAAGACAGAGAGACCACTGAGCTGTCTGCGATCATGTGGACTTTCCATCCTTTTTCTGTTTGAACAAGATCGGTAAAGGCATGTCCGAGAAACGGTTGAGGACGTGTTCAATACCGGTTTGTTTGTTTTTTTTTTACAACTAAAACGGCCTCCAGTCTCCCAGTCGGCCATATCTGATCAGATCGCAAGATAAAGTGAGGTGCATGTGTATGCCATCATGTACTGTACTTGTGTCAAGTTTGAACACGATCGGTAAATGAACGTCCGAGAAATGGTTGAGGACGTGTACAACATGGGGTTTTTACAACTCGAGTGGCCGCCAGTTGGCCATCTTTGATCGAATGGCAAAACAAAATGATGTGCGTATGAATACCATCATGTATTGTTTTTGTGCCAAGTTTGAACAAAATCGGTCCATACATGCCTGATATATAGCTATGCACAGACGGACGAAACCCAATCCATAAGCCCCCGTTTCGGACCAAGTCCAACAGGGGCTAATAACAAGTAAAAATGCTCAATTCAGTGGAGTAATGCTAAGAGTACCAGCCTGGGTGGTGTACTGGTTCGAGAGCCCGCTCCGAGGCTGGGAGGTCGACGGTTCGAACCCCAGCCAGGTTTTATAATTACAAGTCGCTTCCTTCGGACCGACTAAAAATGGTATGTGCTGCTTCCTTACTTAACCCCTTGAACCCTGGCGGCCGTTTTACCAGCCGCTATTCAAACGTCCATATACCAAAGCGGCTGGACTTTTCTCTTCAGCGAGCCCAGGATGGGGGAGCCGAAAGTCCAAGGAGCTCAGGATTCAAAGGGTTAAAGCTTAGCATTTTAAAAGGATAGAGAATAGACAAACAACCACAGGTTGGCAAAACTAGCTCAGGCTTTGTTGAGCCTACTAGCCTCCTCCTGTGTTAAGAGTATCCCAATCAGACAGCTGGAGTCACCATGGGCGCTGCCTTTCAAACTTGTGTTACACAATAAAAAGTTAATGTATTGTTTATTAAATGACTCCATATACCGACATTTGATGTACAATTTTAAGGGTATGTGCCATTACCATTGCAGAGAGGGGTCTGTGCCACAACCAATCCTGCTGTACACTTTGATCCGTGCCATTACCATTACAGAGAAAGGCACCTTTGTTGTTGGGATGTGATCGGGGATTTTGAGGGGCGTGGAGTTAGGGCTGTATATTTTGATATCGGCCATCTTTGATCCCTCTCCAATGTTATCAATGGAACCCTGTCCAATTCTCTCTCCCCACGCAGTCGTCTCCCGGGCTTTGTCCTGTTCCTTATCGAAATAGACCTCTCCGATACCCTGGAAAACCCTGTCTCCCTTTTTGCAGACGACTCCATATTGTGTTGTACAGAAAAAAAAACATTAGATGTTGGTCTGATAAATGAAACATATCCTTCCATCGCAGAAAATATCACCGTCTCACGCTGTTGCTTGGGAAGGATCGGCCAACAAACACACCTGTCAAATTCCATGCTCAGCCACTGGAAGAGGTTCACAATCTCTTGAACTTCTAGTTCTTAGCATCAACAAAGACCTCTCAGAGAGAACCACATAGCAAAGATGGCTCCAAAGGCAGCCACAGACTGGGTACCCTCCATCGTTCAGTCACTCCTTGAAAAATGTGAATCATCGCAACCTACAAAGCCTTTATCCATAGTTCAATGGAGTACAGCTCTCCCCTGTGGACTGGTTCCCCACCAGCATCACATATGTCCACAGATTCCTGTGGAATATAAAGCTCTTAACATTATTACCATCTTCAGCAACAAGGCCAAAACACAAGTCCAGTTGTTCTCACATCACAGACAAGTCAGTGGCCTCTGTTTTTATTTTTCTAAACGCCTTTGCTCCTGCCTAGTTTAATCTTCCTTCCGTCCTCCGACCCTCCTGATTGACTCCAGGATGCACATGTTCTTAAAAGTAAACCCTCCTGGTTAAATTCAGGCTGACGACACATCTCAACTCTTGTGTTTCTGTTTTCTCACATTCATGGAACTGACCTTCAAGTACACCACCGCAAGTTGTCGTCGGATCCGGATGAAATTTTGTGGACAGGTTCGGTGTGTGTGACAAGGCCAAAACGGTTCGATTTTGGTGAAGATCCGGATCCAGAACCGGATACTAGAATTTACCAAGCGATTCTTCACCATTTAGAGATCGGGCCAAAAACGATATAGTTCTGTATAGCATGATATTTCAAAAATGCATTGGGCCCGATATGTTCTCGTGGATCAGGCACTGCGTGGGGGAGGTATGCGCTCTACCGAGTGCCCTTCTCG
The DNA here is from genome assembly GCF_056783735.1 of Eptatretus burgeri. Lineage (NCBI taxonomy): Eukaryota > Metazoa > Chordata > Myxini > Myxiniformes > Myxinidae > Eptatretus > Eptatretus burgeri. The sequence goes on along the minus strand of NC_140962.1, from coordinate 138,696,171 downwards.
TTTATGATGGAACGATTCATGCTTTTTGTTGGGGATATAACTCCACCTGAATGTTACAAATCTGTCAAATGGAATTCAACTGACCACTTATGTGGAAACAAGGTGAACCCACCTAAATCTCGACAAAATGCCCGTTTTGGAATCCTCTATAACTGGAAAATGGCAAAAAGTACACTATTCTGAAAGCCTGAGCCAAAACTAAACCAGACTTCAACATTTTAGATGAATGTATTTTACTCACTGGCAAGGTATGAACCTCCCGAAAGGTGAATAAAACATGGACTTGATTGGGGAGTACAGAAATGGGTTTGGCACCCCATTTTAGAGGGCCATAAACCCCAGATCGGGTAGACTTGGGGGCTGAAATTTTCTGTAGCACTTTTTCAGCCATAAAGGTGTTTTCATTAAATAAAAAAAAAAGTAAATCAAAACCTGACAGCCACCTTGTGAATACTCAATTGGCATAGGATGACCCAAAGAGGAGCAACAATCAATATTTTATGCGCACGGAGTGAAGAACGTGAGAAAACGGGTTTTAATAGTCCACAATTTTGCATATGTAGTCGGTAAATTGCTATTTAAAAATAAACAAACAAAAATGATGTAACAAGACGTGTTCCGTTCAGTTATGACACAGTCATATACTTATACAAACATATTTCAGAGCTATTGCTTACCGCAGAACTAAACAATTAAAAAAAAAACCTAATTAAATGACAAACAAGAACTCTGAAATATGTGAGATTCTCACCTCTTTCTGAATCCGAGGAAGAGGATGACGTAGACGAGGTGGAGAAGCGAGTGGAAGCAGTTGAACCGAGACTGTCCGCACGAGGACGTTCTACTCCAGGCTCCAGCTGCTCGAGCCGACGCCGTAGGAAGCGCTGCTCACGTGATAACTGCTCTTTCGTATTCTGTGCCCTTCGCTCCTGTTCCTCCAGCCTCTACAGGAGCACATGAGGTGATGGAAAGGGCCAGTTGCAGAAGTAAAAGTTTTCGAACAGGGTGATTGCAGTGGGTATTGGGTACAGCTAGATGAAACATCGCATCCAACATAAAAGGATTGGGTAAAAGAAGTGGAAACATTTCCCAATGTGTGTCTGTGTGCACGCATGAGCCATTAGGACAGGCAAGCTGAGGAAAGCATGCACAATATCCCAAACCAAGATTACCTTTATGAGCATCTTGGCATTGTTGAGGAGACCAAGTGTGGTATGGCGCGAATTCTCTGGGTCCAAAGGCACGATAGCTTTTAGACGTTCCAGACAGGTTCGCAGCTGGGCACGCCTAGTGGTAACGAGATGAGTCACACAAACCTTACGATGATTTTTTGTTTGTTTAAGCAGCTTATGGAGGCAAAAACTGAACTGAAAAAGACATTTTTTTTTTCTTATTTGTCTTAAATATTCATCTTTTTCTCTGCAGTTATCCAAGGCTCATGGAGGACTTTAATACATCGCTGTTAGGATAAGGACTAAAGGAGACATCAAGGGTGCACTTCAACAAGATGGACGTTACACACAAATATATAAATACTCAACCAGTCAAAACTTTTAGAACACCCTCATTTTTCCAGTTTTTACTGAAATTTAAGCAGTTCAAGTCCAGTGAATAACCTGAAATGGTACAAAGCTTAGCGGTAAATCGCCAGAGGTTAAAAAAAGTATATATAAAAAAAGTTTAGGTTACCAAAAACTAAAAAATAATGTAAATTTCAGAGTTGTTAAAAAAGGCCCTTTTCAGGGAACAAGTAATGGGTTAGCAACTGCAGCTGTTCTGCAGCAATGGAAGTAAATTAAGCTTTGAAAGTTGATGCAAACAATTCCTACAGGTGTCCCAACTTTTGTTGATTAGTTACAAACCCTCTGTCTGTATAAAATCAGTGTTGGAACAGACTGTTGCTACACCCTCTAGAGCATTATTTGGACAATATTGCACTGCAGGAAGTCATATATTGCTATCATAATGGTGAGAAAAAGACAATTAACAAAGGAAGACAGACAGACCATTATAACCCTTAAAAGTGTTGGTCTTTCCTTTCGAGAAATTGCAAAGTAAGCCAAGGTGTCGGTGAGTACAGTTTCCTACACCATCAAAAGGCACTTGGTAACTGGAGGAAACTCTGACAGGAAGAGGTCTGGCAGACCCAAAGCCACAACACAATCAGAAGACAAGTTTCTGAGTGTCAACAGCTTGCGTGATCGGCGGCTCACAGGACAGCAGCTTCAAGCACAGCTCAACACTGGTCGAAGTAAGGAAGTCTCAGTTTCACCTGTGAAGAGAAGACTTCGAGCTGCAGGTTTGACAAGTCGAGTGGGAGTAAGAAAGCCATTGCTAAGATGGCAAAATAAGAAAAAGAGTCTTGCCTGGGCCAGGAAGCACCGCCAGTGGACTACTGAAAATTGCAAGGTCTTATGGACCGATGAATCAAAATTTTAAATCTTCAGTTCATCACACAGGGTTTTTGTACGCCGTCGAGTAGGTGAAAGGATGGTTCCTCAGTGCGTGACACCAACTCTAAAACATGGAGGAGGAAGCATGATGATCTGGGGTCTTTTCTGGATCTCGAGTCGGCGACTTGCACAGAGTGACTGTCACACTGAACCAAAAGGGCTACCACAGCATTTTTCAGCGCCATGCAATACCCTCTGGTCTATGCCTCGTTGGTCAGGGGTTCATCCGACAGCAAGATAATGACCCAAAACATACCTCCAGGCTCTGTCAGAACTACCTTAGAAGAAAAGAACAAAACGGGAGGCTTCAAATCATGGAATGGCCAGCACAGTCTCCAGACTTAAACCCCATCGAGCTGGTTTGGGATGAAATGGACAGAAGGGTGAAAGAAAAGCAACCTACAAGTGCAACACATTTGTGGGAACTTCTGCAACAGTGTTGGGAAGAACTTTCCGAACAATATTTGATTTCCATTATTGAAAGAATGCCACGAGTATGTTCGGCTGTTATATCTGCAAAAGGTGGCTACTTTGACGAGTCAAAAATTTAGATTAAATTTTGTTCAACAAAACGATTCCAAGATTTCTTTTTTATCTGCAATTGTTTATTTGTTCTATGCTTTAATTTCAGAGTACATTGAGACATTAAACTGCTTAAATTTCAGTAAAAACTGGAAAAATGGGGGTGTTCTAAAACTTTAGACCGGTAGTGTATACATATATACTGTACATATACATATACATCCATATATATGAAGTGCCTACTGTATAATACATGTAAGCGTACCTGTGCCTACACATAAAGCTCACCTGTTTTTCTCCAGCTCATTATGCATGAACCTGGAAGAGAAAAGGAGAAAGGAAACAAAAAAGATTAACATTTAACACGGTTGAAACAACAATGGACACGACTTGGAATCTTTTCAACTTTTACAGGTGGAGGATGTTGTCAGCATGAAGCTGCACCACAAACAGAGCAGCAAAATGACCTTGGATGCCAGGATGCCAATGCTTAAGGGCACCGATTACGATCTGCGGCACCCTTTATTGTGAGAGCACTTCATGAATCAATGGGTGGAAACAACGGAATGATGATCGAAGTCGGCAACCATAATGGAGAAGCGAAGAGAAGCCGGCGTTTCAACCGTTAACCTTTCGTCAGAGCAAAAGATGACATACGCATGTTAACCCTTCCTCTCTTTCGCTCCGACAAAAGGTTAGTGCACGAAACGTCAGCTTCTCTTGGCTTTCCACTGCGGTTAGCATACTGCGATCAATACGATGTCGATTCCATCCATCTTCCGACCCGTTTGCCAACGAAGGTCGACACAGCTTTCACCAAGACTAGTTGTCCGTGGCAATATTGAAATCCTTGTATTTCAAATTCTACCTTGACCTTTTTACAGATAAAGGTCAACGTTTAAAGTACCCCTGCTCACAACGCATTCCAACACATCAGATGCAATTTGGAGCCTTCGCCAGACACAAATTCTATTTATCAGCTGGAAAAGAAACAATTACACGGCTCTTTGCTGCACTCGCAGTCATAAGGTTGGCATCAAGCGGAGCGCAGAACAAGAAAAAAAATAAAAAAACACAAAAAACACCTGCCATCACCTCCTCCATCTGAACATCCGGTGTTTAACGATCAATATGAACACGCTTTTACTGAACTACCGTATATTTTTTGGCATTTGATGCTTCCATATTTTGGTATTTAGATACGGCATATGAACCTTCGCCAAGTGCAAACGCGACAAAAGCGTTTCACCCAAATTATCAATTTTGGGATCAGGTATCATAATTTTACCGTTGATGCAACTTTATTATTTTTTCCTGAACAGCAATGTAAGGTTCATGGAAGAACTTAGACACAAAAGGATGGTCACAGTGTTTAAAAATAAAAATAAAAAACTACCAAAACATTAAATAAATGCACAAGGTCTGACATGATGTTGGAGGGGTACCGCACTTGCCTTTGAGCAGCCTTCTCTGGGTGCGATTCCCGACCAGACTATAAACTGTCGGATTGGTGCCTCGCAGGCATGCAGAGCATCAGTGTGTGTGTGCACCGTCCCTCAGATGGACGTTAAGCTGGGAATCCTGTCTGCTGGCATGAGTTGATGGAAGATAAAGATCCCAAGGTATCTTTCCTGAAGAGTAGGCAAGCTATCGCTGGCACCTTGGCCAAATTCCAGCTAAAACCTACAAGGGGCACTGCATCAGCAGCATTGCTGTACCCTTGCAATAACTGATACAAACCTGCAGCCACGTTCTGCGTACGAATGAAACATTCATTGTCATGCAAGCAATCAGAAAGTTCCCGTCTCCGAGCATTTTTACGAATTTCCCACTGAATCGGATGAAGGTGTGTGGACTTGAGGCAGTGTGAACATTTTGGAGGGAAGAGATGGTACATGCAGGTGGGGTTGTCTGAATAAGAAGTCAGAGGTGAGGTGGGATGGTCATGGGCATCAGTGATGCAGGAATGCAGGCACAGTCAGCGGTGAGGAGGGGGGTGAGGTTGACAGGAAGTGTTGTGGGCTGGGGTTCGGCAGTGATAAACGACCACGAGGTGGAGCAGTAGAGTCGTCTCCCACCGAACACCCGGAATTTAGGTCGTGACTCTCGGACAACTCCGAAGGTTACGGGTCCCTTAGCGGACCGTGGACGCCAATATTTCAACCGCGTGGCGTCGGGTTGAAGGTCTCGATCTCCAATATACCTAAATAACCACGCAGTCTAGCTATCGGGGAAACCACACCCTCGGCTGACTCTGTCCGATCCGAGTCGCAAGTGACGACTCGGATCCAGCGTAACCGAGCGGAGTTACCAGAGCCACGCCGGTCCCAATGGCAACTTACGGAACCAACGGCCTTCCTATTTCTCAAACCCGCACGGTGCTGGGTCAATGAAGGAAAACACGAACAACGAACGGGAACATTTAACACAGGGGTTTATTTTACAATAGGCAATAACCGGGACGGGAGACACAGAGCAGAGTTATCACGAATAAAGAAATGTAATGTACAATGAACAAGGCACTTAACGATTCTACTTGCAGACGGGGCCCACGGACACACACACACACACACACACACACACACACACACACACACACACACACACACACACACACACACACACACACACACACACACACACACACACACACGAACTGGAACCCATGGGCCTTTATTCGGTCGAGCCGGGCCGGGGTACCTTCCCGCATCGTGCGGTCACACCCACTCCAAACCACCACGGTGGGACTCGAACCCACGACCTGAAGTCCACGGCCCACATCCCCATTAGCTCGGCCACCGCTACCACGAGAAGCCACCGCAAAGGGCCGCAGATGACGACCGAGACCAAGCCACCACGACTGCAGACGAAGCCAATCGCCACCAAGACCGCAGACGCTCAACAGTCGCCACGATCACTCCTCTACTCTCTTGAGGTCGGAGCGGGTTCTTTCCTCGCCACTCGCCTCCTGATTGGACGAGGCACCGTAGTAGCTTTTGGCACGCTCGCCTCCCATTGGCTGGGGCGCGCGTGCGATGCTCACCCTTCGCTCATTGGCTGGAGGAAACGTCCCATGCCCTTCCTTGGAGCGGAGCCTCGATCTGAGGCGATGGAGGCTCCGCCCACGCCTTCAGCCAAAAACACGTGGGCAATGGCGACCCGGTTGAGTGAGGGACGGTGTTGTTGTTGTTGTTGTTGTTGTTGTTGTATAAACCTGACTATAAAATAACTCACAGCGCACACACGAAATTTCCATTAGACAGAAGGAGGGATTCTAACTATAAACACATACTTATCGAAATAACTAAGCTACGGGGACTGCTGTATGTTTGTGTGCAAAAGTCTTCCAGATTCGTAACAGAAGAACCCACAGAGATGATCTTGGTTGGAGATGTGAACATGTCTATTCTATTCAGCTATCAACGAGAGAAAAAGTGGTGTCCTCTCCAGAAAGGCAAGTATGGTTGATGTGGCAGAAAAGGTGGACGGCACAGTGCCGGGCCAAGGCAGGACATTGGTAGTCATAAAACAGGAGTGAGCAAGAACGGCACTCAGTAGAGTGCATGCATACCTCTGCCAGGTTGAACAGTTTACGTTTTGTAACCCACTGATAAGCCGGATCTGCATCCGAACCTTAACCAAAATCGCATCAGCTTGTTCTCGTTACCTACCCAACTCATCCATCAAGTTTGAGACATAATCCGTTCACAATGTTTTGAGATGTCTAACCACCTAATCTCTGACCTTCAGCTTTTAATACGTCCCTGTCACTGAACTATCGACGTGCTGCTGCTTCTCACTCAGCAATGGACAGAGGCCCTAATCTCAAACATAAGATCAGGACCGTACTACGGACTCATCTCAGGCATTCTACAAAGTCTGGCATCCTGCTCCGCTTGTCAAGTTCATGATATCTCAAAATGTCGACAAAAAAAAACACTCCCCAATGCTCTGGAAAACCTTTTATTCCCTTTTTTCAGATGACTCCACATTGTGGCATAAGTGCCCCGATCCCACTGACGGACAGACAAGAGCAGCATCAATCTGCAGATCTGGAATTGTATAGATGTTGGTCCAACAAATGCAAGATTTCTTTCGATCCCAGAAAATCTCAGTCTCATCCTATTGCTCCAGAATGATTGTCAAGCTAACCCACCTATTTCAAATCAGCCACAGAAACAGGTCATCTCTTGAACTTATAGACCTTATCCATGATAAATCAGAACTGTTTCACAGTTCTGTAACTCAATGAAGTACTGCTCTCCACTGCTGGCTGGCGCTCCAGCATCACTCGTGTACGTTTTGGAATTTCTGAGATCCAAAGCACTCAACATTATTGGAATCTCCACAATGAGGCTGAAGCACGCGGCCTTGCTGCTCTCAGATCACAGACTGGTCGGTGACCTCTAATTTTTGTTTAGCCACCTCTCCTCCTTTGAGCTCTCAGCCCTCTGACTCTCTCCCTCTCCTCCAGGACACCCTTTCTTCCCGTAACTTCTCCTAATTAAGCCCCAAACATCCAGACTCGCTGCACATCTCCACTATTTTCTCGCATATGTTGAACCGCCTCCGTCACAAATTATTTGTGTCGATTAAGCGGTGAATTGGTGCAGTATGAGGTTAATGTTTGTTCACCTAAGACCCACTACAGAAGGTAGCTCCGTGGATATACTGCATAAATGGGAAGCATAGAAGCGAGTGGAGAGGAAGAATAGCCAGTCTCGAGTTGCTTTTATATGTGGTATCCTATATGGGGTTTTGTGTTTTACTTTTGAAATAAACCCAAGGTTAGAGCATACTCATCTTCCGGCTTGAATCGATGGAGTGGAGAACCTGAGGGTGTTGTGCAGCCTTCCTGAGGGTGTTCAAATGCAATTCACCCTCCAGGGCTTCAAGCAGGAAGTACACTACCAGCTGCCACTTCCAGCTCAACCTGTAACATTTCCTCCCATTAACACTATTTAACCCAACCCTCTTTCTTGCAGGTTAGTACGAGGCATATTGAAAAGTAGGAAAAATTCCTCCTATTCTTTTTTCTCCAAAGCAGGTAAAGATATTTTAATGAAACAAAGCTCAGTCCATACATTAGTTCTTCCTGTCATTTTGTGTGACCAGATTTTTTAATATACCTTGTCGAGGATTGTATGAGAGCGAACACAACACACAGCAAGGGGGGGCGTGAGACAAGAGGGGCGGGAGTGCGAAGTACAAAACAGTGGGGAACAGAGACATTAGGAGATCTGTGGAAGGTGAGAAGGATGGGACGGGGAACATGGGGACATTACAAGATGGACATTACAGGGACTTTCAGGAAGGAAAGCAGGGAATTGAAGGAAGTGGCTCGGGTGGATTACCGGGGGTAGAAAAGATCGAGGATTTGGATGGGGGATGATAAGAGGTGGTGGTGAACAGCTGTTTTGAAGGCCTGGAGGGAAGAATGGGATTGAATAGAGTGAGGGAGTTTATTCCAAAGGCGGGAAAAAAGAGGAATGAAAGAGTGAAGGTGAGTAGTGATTCGTGATTTTGGTAGTTTTACAAGAAGGGGGTTTTTGGCGGACCTTGAGCGCCCTGCGGAAATGTGGTGGGGACAAATCGCAGAGAGAGCAGGGGGGCGAGGCTGGAGAGGAGACGGTAGAAGACAGAAACACCACCGACCAACCTGCGGTGATTGAGTGAGAGGCCCAAAGACTCAGCTTCATTGTGGGAGATGCCAATTATCCGAAATGCCTTGGTTTCCACAGCGTGAAGCCGAGAAAGGTGAGAGGCAGGAGCACCAGCCCACAGGGGGAGAGCCGTACTCCATCAGGCTGCGGACGAAAGCTTTGTAGGTGGTCAGGAGCTCAGGTGGGCCGGGGAAGGACTTTGCACGACGGAGGATTCCCAGTCGGCGACTGGCTTTGGAGGCGAGGTTTGAAATGTGACTTTCCCAGAAAAGGTCATGGCAGATAGTGAGACCCAGAAGCTTGAAAGAAAGGACTTCTTCCAGAGGATTGTTGAGAAAGTGGATGGGGGGGGGGTTTTCTAAACGGTCCTTTCGAAGAGACATAGTGAGAGTGTGAGATTTGTCTGGATTGAAAGACATGTTCCACGTGTTGGACCAGCTTGTGATTTTATCCAGATCTGCAGTAAGCGAAGAAACTGCTGCTTGCCGGTCTGAGGGATGAGGGACATCACCCAAAGAACATCATCCCTACTGTGAAGCATGGTGGTGGCAGCATCATATTATGGGGATGTTTCTCATCAGCAGGGACTGGGGCACTTGTCAGGATAGAAGGGAAAATGGATGGAGCAAAACACAGAAAAAAACATGGAGGAAAAGCTGTTGTCCTCTGAGAAGGCTGAAATTGGGACAGAAGTTCACCTTTTAGCATGACATTGACCCGAAGCACACAGCCAAGGATACATTGGAGTGGCTAAGGAACAAAAAGCTAAATGTCCTTGAGTGGCCCAGTCAGAGCCCCGAATTCAATCCAATCGAAAATCTGTGGCTTGACTTGAAGATTACGTCCATCAACACTCCCCACGCAACCTGACTGAGCTTGAACAGTTTTGTGCACAAGAATGGGCAATTATTGCCCAATCAAAGTGTGCAAAGTTGGAAGAGACCGAGCCCAACAGACTCACAACTGTAATTGTTGGAAAAGGTGCTTCCAGCAAGTATTAACTCAAGGGGGGTGGACACTCATCCAACCAAGATATTCTAGTTTTTATATTTTTTATTTAATTTTCTGAAATTTATCGAAGTTGCGGGTTATGATGTGTCAATAAAGGTGGAAAGTCTGATTTAATGCAATTTAATTCCATGCTCCAAGGCAGCAAAAGGTGAAAATTTTGAAAGGGGGTGTAGACTGTCTGTAGCACACAGTATGTGAGTTTACCTGCAATTAATGTGTTCTATAATTGCAGTGGACCAGATGGACTTTCATCTGACACTAAAATCAACATTCTTTAATGATAAATAGCTGAGTTGTGTCAGACCAGCTTGACACTCACATGTTCCCCCCCTTTCAAGCGGGATGGAGGAGCAGTGCAGGGGGGATGAGAATTGGCACACAAAACTAAATCTGCTCATCAGACCCCAAATGAGTAGAAAATGACCAAATATTGCTTTTTACAGTGGAAAAATTACTTCTGCCCTCCCAAAAAATGGCGGGGCCCCTCAATATCAGACATGAGATCACAGCCATCTCTCTGGACATATCTCGAGCTTTTGATACAGTCTAGCATCCTTCCTTTCTCTCTAAACTGTCTGCCTATGGAATCCAAGGCCAACTCCACTCTTGGATTACCGACTTCCTCCATTCTCATAGACAACATGTGGCTCTCAACGGAACCCTTTCATCTCCTCTCCCTGTTAAGGTTGAAGTACCCCAAGGAAGTATTCTCAGCCCCATCTTATTCCTAATCTTTATCAATGATTCACTAACTCTCTGGAAAAGCCTCTTTATATCTTTGCTGATGACTCCACTCTCTGCCATGACATCTCTCATCTTTCTGACAGACAAGCAGCACCCTCCCCTCTCCTCAGACCATGACAAAATAACAAACTGGTCAAACAAAATGTCATTTATGTATCCATATTGTCCACCCTTTGTGTTCTCCTTTACCCCTCATCATTAAGGCCCTGTCACACCTTGACGTTTTAGCCAGCGTATGGCAAGGTATCAAAATGTATGTAAAACGCTGGCGTACGATGAACTATTGATGTTTTTTTTAATTTTGGGCGTATAATAAGGTGTTGGACGTATGCATAACGTATTAGTAATGTACACAGAACGTTTTCATCATATATAGATAACTTGTACCAACGAATGCTGAACGTGTTGTCGGCGTTCACAACCTATGCCCAACGATAGTCTAACTTATGCATAGCGCGCGGCGGCGTATCGCCGATGATCACGTGGCGTAGCCTATTAAAAGGCTGCGGCTTGACGATTCAAATCATAACCGCACTAGACATCGAAGTGTCAAGCCGCTGTCACACCTTGACGTTTTAGCCAGCGTATGAAAAATTTGCCGAATACGCTGGCACACGTCGAATACGTTATGGGTAAGTTTTGTATATGTTAAGAGCACGCTGAAGCTCTCTGGCATACGTCGTAGTATGCAGAGTACGTCGACAAATTTTCAGCATGTAGAAAATTTTTCGACGTATCCAGCATATGACGCACACGTTCCGCATATGCTGGCATAAGTTGTAGGCACGTTACGCGATCGTTGACACACGTTACTTGTAAGTTACTCATAAGTCGAAACACGTCGAGGTAATGTTTAGTGTACCCAAAACTTATTTCTAACCTATGAGTAACGTGCTTTGAACCTATGTGTAACGTGCTTTGAACCTATGTGTAACGTATCTCCAACGCACATTGACGTATGTAGATGTATTTGACGTCTTCTGGACGACCACAGAACTTACTGAATGTGTTACTAACTTACAGCTATCGTATAATGGCGTATTGGCAGCGTTTAGGGGAATTTTTATATAAAAATGGGGTTCATAGGAGGAACCCATCAGTGTTCCAGACTCAATGATTTTTTTTTTTTTTTCGGCATGACGGTGATGTTGACACTTCAATTTCTAGTGCAGTTATGATTTAAGTCATTGAGCGGCAGCCTATTAATTAAATTATATTATAACCACACTCGCAATCGAAGAGTCAACATCACCGTCATGCCGAATAAAAAAAACCCATGGAGTCTGGAACACTGACGCTAACAATTACCTCGACGTGTTTCGACTTATGAGTAACTTACAAGTAACGTGTGTCGACGTGTGTCAACGATCGCGTAACGTGCCTACAACTTATGGCCAGCGTATGCGGAACCTGTGAGTCATACACTGGCATACGTCGAAAAATTTCAAGCATGTTAAAATTTGTCGACAGCTCGGCATACTACGACGTATGCCAGCGTACTCTTAACGTATACCAAACTTACCCATAATGTATTCGACGTGTGCCAGCGTTTGACAAATTTTTCATACATCGGCATAAGCTGGCTAAATCGTCAAGGTGTGACAGGGCCTTTACCAGCATCCCTTGTTTGTCCATCTCTCCACTTTCTTCCTCCGCCCTGCTGTTGGTTTTTCCCCTTTCTCCTGCAGTTCCAGTTATGTTGTGTCCTGATTTGTTTTGTGTCATTGCTCTTCCATGAGCCGAGATAACGTAACAATAAATAAATAAATAAATAAATAAATAAATAAATAAAAAGAAAAACAATGTCCTGACATTCTATTAATGTTTTTTTTGTGTACCTTGTCGAGGCTCGTATGAGAGCAAACACACAACGCACAGCAAGGGGGGGCATGAGACAAGATTGGTGGGAGTGGGAAGGACAAATCAGTGGGGAATCGAGACATCAAGAGATCTGTGGAAAGGAGAGGGATTGGGAGGGGAACGGGTATACAATATGGACATTACAAGGAATTTGAAGGAGGTGGGTTTGAGGTGGATTAACGAGGGTAGATTGAAGATTTGGATGGGGGACGATAAGAGGTGGTGGTGAACATCTGTTTTGAAGGCCTGGAGGGAAGAATGGGATTGAACAGAGTTAGAGAGTAAATTCCAAAGTCAGGACAAAAGAGGAATGAAAGAGTGAAGGTGAGCAGTGATTCGTGATTTTGATAGTTTTACCAGAAGGGTGTTGTTGGCGGACCTTGAGCGCCCTGTGGAAATATGGTGGGAACAAATCACAGACACAGTGGGGGGGGGGGGGCGAGACCGGAGAGGAGACAGTCAAAGACAGAAAGACCACCGACCTGACTGCAGTGAGAGAGTGAGAGGCCCAAAGACTCAGCCTCATCACCGGAGATGCCAATGATCCTAAATGCCTTGGTTTATACAGCGTGAAGCCGAGAAAGGTGGGAGGCAGGAGCACCAGCTCAGAGGGGAGAGCAATACTCCATCAGGCTGCAGACGAAAGCTTTGTATGTGGTCGGGAGCTCAGGTGGGTCTAGAAAGGACTTTGCACAACGAAGGATTCCCAGTCGGCGACTAGCTTTGGAGGCGAGGTTGGAAATGTGGCTTTCCCAGGAAAGATCATGGCAGAAATTGAGACCCAGAAACTTGAAAGAAAGGACTTCTTCCAGAGGATTGTTGAGAAAGTCGATGGGGGGGAGGGGGGACGGTTACAAATGGTCCATTCGGAGAGACATAGTGAGAATGTGAGATTTGTCCGGATTGAAAGACATGTTCCGCGTGTTTGACCAGTTTGTGATTTTATCCAGATCTGCAGTGAGCAAAGCTGCTGCTTGCTGGTCTGAAGGATGACAGAGGGTGGGGTCATCAGCAAAGAGATAAAGAGGATTTTCCACAGAGTCGCAGAGATCGTTGATGAAAAACAGAAAAAGAACAGGTCCAGAACACTACCTTGAGGAACTCCAGCCTGGACAGGAAGAGGGGATGAGAGAACTCCATTTAAGGCCACACGTTGACTGGGACAGGAGAGGAAGTCTGCGAGCCATGAGTGGAGATGGCCTTGGATACCATGGGAAGAGTTTGGTGAGCAGGGCAGGGTGCCAGACTATGTCAAAAGCACGTGATATGTCGAGGGATATGGCTCTGATTTCCTGTCCAACATTGAGTACCTCCATCCATTGTTGGGAAAGCAGGAGCAGCAAGTCCAGGGTAGTGTGACCTGGTCTGAAACCAAATTGATAATCGGAAATAAAACCATTGGAGAAGAGAAAGGATTTAATGTCTGAAGCGATGATGGATTCTATAACCTTGCTGATGATTGGGAGAAGGTTGATTGGTCTGTAGTTCCAGGAATCTGTTTTTTGCACCTTTTCTGTGCAGGGCAATAATGTTTGCTGATTTCCAAGCAGATGATCTTGAGCAAATGAGAGGGTGAATAGAAGAGAGAGAGGGTGAGCAAGAGCAGAGGAGCAGGTTTTAGGACACGTGGGCTGATGCCGTTTGGACCGGTTGCAGAATCTGAGTTGAGGTTTCACAGCAAGCTCTCCACCTTGTCAAAAGAAAACGACACAGAGTCCGGGGACAGTTGGGTGCGACTGCGTAAGATGGGCATAGAAAGTGATGGGTTTTGCACACAATATTTCAATGCAAACACCGAGTTTAGGCATTCAGCCTTTTCACGTGCGGTATCAGCAGTGTGGCCATTTGAGGTAAGGGAGGGGATGGGGGGGGGGGAGACATACACCAGAAACAGATTTGATTTGATGCTACCAGGATTTGGAGGAGGGAGAGAGTTTTGAGAGTTCAGACTTGAGCTTAGAAAGATGTTGTTTTCTGGCTCTCCTGAGAGTAGATACACACTTGTTCCGAGCTTTATGGAAGGAACTGAGATTACCCTCAGTTTGGTTTGCTTTCCATGAGACAAAAGCAAGTCGTTTCAGGACAACTGTCTCGCCACAAGCTTCAGTGAACCATGGGCGGGGGGAAGGGAAGGACAACTGAAGACGAGAGGGGATAAATCTGTGCATGAAGGGGAGCAAGTTTCTTTGAAATAAATCCCAGGATGAGTTGATTTTGGAGAAAGTAGCGATGGGAGACCAGTCTATAAGTTTGATGGCTGCTTGGAGACCCTGCCAGTTGGCACGAGTGAAATACCAGACTCGACGGCACTGAAGTGGTTCTCAGATAACAGCCAGAGAGATGTTTACTTTGTGTTGGGGAGCCAAACCCCAAAAAGAGGCTTATTTAAGCTTTTAGGTATGATATGGTCATGCATGATATACTTTTTAGGTCATGCATGATATACTTTTGTTTGATGTATTTTTTGGTCGGTATTGTGATTCTGCACTGGGAAAAAATTGTTAGCCCTTCCGATATTCTTGCGAATTGATGCTATGGCCATATGTTTGACATTTCACCTCCGTGAAAAGTGAGCAAAAATAGAGGGGTAGGGAAAGGAAAAGGCCTCTAATAGGTACTTGCAAAACATAAAACCACAAGTATTAAGTATCATTGGAAAGGTCTTGGGTTATGCTAATTATTCACATTATTCAAATTGTCATGATGTCATTGATGACGTAACTCGAGGTCAAAAGGTCACCGATTTTGAGGGCAGGTGAAAATCTGGGGTACCAGCACATACATTTTTTTTTGTGGCAATATGCAAGGAGTTAGAAGAAAAAAAAATTGTGCAAAATGTTCAGGAGATATCAAGGAAGTTTTTGATACCATGAAAGTTCATATTTATCTTGAAGATTTTATGTTAACCCCTTGCGTTTAGAATGCGAATTTCACGAAATCGGCCAAAAATGGCATACAGTAGAATCCCTCGAATTCGACATCCCTGTAATTCGACATTCTCTCTAATTTGACACATATTGCCCGGTCCCGAATGGCACGAAGGTTTTTTGAGTTTTCGCGAATCCCTGTAATTCGGCCCCCGCTATTTCGACATTCGACATTATTTTTCGGTCCCTGTAATGAAGAAGTGATCCCTCTAATTCGACAATTTACCGAAATTGTAAAAATCTACGCGCTGATCGTCGCAATGGGATTAATCACCATGACTGAACTCCAGGGGTCGAAGGTTTGTCAAACGACGCAGCAGGTATGACTCTTTGGTAATTGAACCATTGTGTGTCATTTCCTTTGATGATTGAGTTCACTGACATTTCGACTTGATGTCGATCTCTTTGACAATGATCTAAGCGCGATGGAGCAATGCAGAGAAACAGAACAATCGCAACAGAACAAAAAAGAAGACAAAGACTACGATTGTGACGAGAACCCAAAGCATACTAAAAGGGACATTTTAACCGCGATTGACATTTTGAAGGACTTTGCACTGAGAAAAAACTCCTCTGAATGCATTGGATTTGTAAGGAAAATCGAATCGATTTTCCAGGACTCTTTGATTGATGAGGTTGCTCAAAGTGACATCAGATCGTTCTTATAAAATCTACATATTTATCTTGTATGATGTATAAATGTTGATTTAGTACTTTATAGTGTATATTGGTACATCTATATTGATCTTTCTTATTCCTTCACGTTTCTTGCCCTCCCTCTAATTCGACCATATTTGACCAGACCCGAGCGATGTCGAATTAGAGGGATTCTACTGTATTTCTTCTAATTTGTGGTATCACTGTATTAACAGCTTGAATAAATGTTATAGCTTGATAAACATCCTGAAACCATTGCTAGGATAACAAATAAATCCCCGAGATTAATTTTCCACGCACTTTAACCCTTTCCTTCCCAATTTGTCGATCAAATCTTGGGCATATTTCATCCTTTTTTTGTTACTGGTCTGAATTGATTTTATTCAAAGATGTTTGCTATTTCTTATGTGAAATGCCCCAATTTAACCATCCCCCACCACTTTAACCCATTGTCTCAACTTACTTTGACTCATCATGCCTGGTTAACAATTGGGATGCTTAGCCTTCCGGGCTACCGTATTGGTACGTACGGGCTTCCGTACGTACCAGTACGGTAGCCTTCTGGGCTACCGTACGGGCTATTCTTAAAACAAAGGGTTCTTCAGTTGTTGAAGGTATCAAAATAGCCTCTCTCCTGGTCAGGGAACATGGTAAACATGTACCTCTCCTCTTCCAAAGTCACTTATTTCAGTTTGAAGTTGTGAAAACCTATCTGAATGTGCCTTTGTGAATCAGTTAGTGGATTTCTTGGACTAGCCATTGTTAAGTTACCATGTAAGCTTCTGCCTATACTTTTTTTTCTGACTATCACAATTTAAATGAGATGATGCAACCATTTGAATGCATTGCATGTGCAGTCCATACTGAGAATGCAAGGGGCCAACTCAATAACCTGAACTGATGCACAGGCTGTGCTGGCTCTGTGGTGCCACTTATAAAAACATTGTTTATCTCATTGAGGTACATGTAAACATTTAGGCCTGTTATGTGTAGCTGTTTTTATCCTGTTGCCAGGTGTGAAAAAAACTATGGAAGCCCACGAGGGTCCGTTGTTCTGCGACCTGAGCATCAGCTCATTTGACTGCTGTTATGAATTGTTGCAGACACTTTACTGACAACTTTATACATGTAGTTGTAATGCATTTATGTATGTCTTTTTATTCCTCTAAGGCCTACCATGGATGTTGGTGACCAGTTGCGAATTGGTCAGAAAAGGCCATCTTCCAGGCAGATCGATTTTGATGAGTGCGTAATATGCCAGAAGAAAACATCTGAAAGCCTGTCCTGCTTAACCGATACTGGCTACCCAAATTTTCTACAATCATTCCTTAGAAGAGATGATGAAATTGCAAAACGTCTACTTCCAGATGCACAAGACAGGGGGTCCTTCCTCAGCAAGGAGCTGAAATTGCATGGGCCATGCCGATGTGTCTACATCATGCCTCCTAAAAGGGCAAAAGCTGATGACACTGAAGTTGATCAGCCATCCAAGGAGACACCAATGACATGTTCAAAACTGACAACAAAGACGGATTTCAAAATGACATGTTTTGTTTGTGCAAAAGAGAGAGATCGAAAAGGTGATCGGACACTGATTAAAATTGCAACAAGTGACAGACAAATTTCAATATGGAATAAAGCAAAATAATTCAATGATGAAAAAAATGTTGCATTTGATTCAAGGGAATGGAACTGAGTGTGTTGACATGATTGCAAATGATTTCCAATATATCATAAACTATGTCTAACTCAATTTCTCAATAGGCGTGTTTTAGAGAGTTCGACTAAGAGCACTCAACCAGTTGATCATTTGCGAAAAAGCTCGAGAAGTGACACCGACAATGCCAGATCCTACATCATTTGGACGACACATAGAAAATGGTACACTGGTTGCAGTCAGAATGACCAAAGAGCGAAAGCCAAACTATGTCAGGACATCATGTAAATGCAAAAAAGGGCGTCGCCGAGTGAGGTGCCAGTGTAAAGCAGCATGGATGAAGAAGTGCACAATTGCTTATGCCTGTCGTGGTCAACCGGAGCTATGTGATCTACAGCCACAAGAATAATTTGTTAATGACTTTGATACAATAATGTCATTTGAATGAGTGATTGTTGTTGCAATAAACAAATTATGTAGATGTCATTATTTCTCAATAGCTTTTTTCGCATATTGCAAAAACAATTCTCCATCAGATGGTGCGGCCCCAGATTCCATTGACAAATTTGGAAGGAAATGGTTAAATTGCGTGGAAAATTAATCTCGGGGATTTATTTGTTATCCCAGCAATGGTTTCAGGAGGTTTATCAAGTTATAACATTTATTCAAGCTGTTAATACAGTGATACCTCGAAAATTAGAAATATGCCATTTTTGGACGATTTCGGGAAATTCGCAGTCTAAACACAAGGGGTTAACATAAAATCCACAAGATAAATATGAACTTTCTTGGTATAAAAACTTCCTTGATATCTCCTGAACATTTTGCACTCTTTTATTTTCTTCTAACTCCTTGCGTATTGCCACAAAAAATAATGTATATGCTGGTACCCCAGATTTTCACCTGCCCTCAAAATCGGTGACCTTTTGACCTCTAGTGACGTCACCGATGACGTCATGAAAATTTGCATGGTACGAGTAATTAGCATAGCCCAAGACCTTTCCAATGATACCTAATACTTGTGGTTTTATGTAATGCAAGTATCTATTAGAGGCATTTTCCTTTCCCCTACCCCTCTATTTTTGCTCACTTTTTCTCAGAGGTGAAATGTCAAACATATGGCCATGGCATCAATTCGCAAGAAGATTGGAAGGGCTAACAATTTTTTTCCAGTGCAGAATCACTATACCTACCCAAAAATACATCAAACAAAAGTATATCATGCATGACCACCTCCATCAGAAGTTGGGGGCCCTTGGCTCCCTTACTATTGCGAAGCACCTGGTCAGAAGAACCGATTGGAGCGGAGGAAGAGCAGCAGATATTTTCAGGGAAATTTGTCAACATCAGATCCAGACGTGATGGAGTACCATTGGTTGAGATCCAGGTCGGAAAGTTGACCGATTGAGTCAGTCCGAATGAGTCGTAGAAAGCTTTTGCTGAGGTGCCATGACAGGTGAGAGAGGTACCCACACCTAGCCAAATGGCATGATGACAATTGAAGTCGCCACATATGAGGAAGAGACAGTTTGGATGAGAAGATAGAAGTTGGTCCATGTTTTCGGATAGTGAGGTGTAGATGGAGTCATCACTGTTAGGTGGACGGTAGAGTACACATATAAACATGAGGTGGGAGTTGAGGGGAAGCCGTAGCCAGAGGTATTCCTGGGGGTGTGGGGGAGTGAAGGCAGTGCATGGAGAGTGAGGAATAGAGTCTTTGATGAAGAGAGCAACTCCTCCACCAGGACGAGGCTCAGGTCTGTCACACTGGAGGAGGGAGTAACCAGGGAGAGATACTTGGGAGTCAGAGATGTCTTGAGGAAAGTTTCTGTTCAGCAGATTATGTCTGGTTTGTCAGTGGCAACCTGTATGGAAAGATCTGTAAGGTTTGAGCGAAGGCCCCGGATATTTGAGGTCCACACTGTTCATGAAGAGGGAGGGGACGAGGCTTTGGGTGCAGGGGATGCGAAGGGAGGGGGAGGGTAGGACAAGGGAGGAGGGGTGGAGGTAAAGAGAGTTGTTGAAAGAATGTGGGGGATTGCAGAATCGCTCGGGGAGGGGCCGGATGAGGAGGAGAAAAGGTTCTGTGGTGCTGGGGGAGAGGGGGGACAAGAGAGAGGGTAAAAGGCAGTTGAGAATTTGAGGAGGTGGAGTGATGAGATGGAGGTGAGAGGACAGGGGAAGGAGGCAGCTTTGTGGATGAGAGGGGGGGCAACTTTGAGAAGGGAGAGTGAGGGAGAAAGGTGAGGGGGGAGTTTTTGAGAAATGTGAGAGGGAGGCTTTGAGGGAGAAGAATGTGATAGTTGCTTGAGAGTGAGGGGTGAGAGAGGTGAGTTGGCACTGTAGTTGGAAAAAAAGAATGGTTGATGGAAAGTGAACATCTATAGCAAACTGGTTTTGAAATTTTTTTTTAGTTCAGAAATGCGATTAAACACGTTTCTTGAGGGATGCAATAAAGGCGAATTCAGAGAATGGAGAGAAGAAACGCTGTAACAGTTGGATTTTTTTAAGGCAAGGTATGAAGGAAAGGTTGAAATGAGAGCAATCTGTTTAAATAGAAGAAGAGTAGTGAATTATGACAGTAATGAGACCCACACGTGTGAAAGAGGAAGATGAAGCATTATAAGAGATAGTTTTTATTATTTTTAATTGTTATTATTATGATGATTGTTTGAGAGAGTTTTCATCAGATTAGGTAATGGAAATGTAGAAAAAAAGTGTGAGGTGAATGGTGAATTTGGATCGGTAAATGCAGGGGGTGGAAACAGATCACGTGGTTACCGGAGAAGCACGTGGCTATGGGAGGTGTATAGTCAAATATGAATTTATTTTTTTTAAATAAGGATTGCGTAACATTCGGAAAAGGGAAGGTTGAAATAAAATCGTGGAGGTGCAAGGTGAATTTGTAACTGTAAACGCATCAGGAAGAGGGTGGAGAGAGACACGTGGTTACAGGAGGTGTATAGATCGAAAGGATACAAGGAAGATTATCAATTTTTGATGCATTTCGTGGAGGTGCAAGGTGAATTTGTAACTGTAAACGCATCAGGAAGAGGGTGGAGAGAGACACGTGGTTACAGGAGGTGTATAGATCGAAAGGATACAAGGAAGATTATCAATTTTTGATGCATTTTTGAGTAGATAAGATTCGGGAATGGAAGGTTGTAGGAAGAAATCGTGAAGGTAATGGCGAGAGAGTGTCAGCTCAAGTAGAATAAAGATGGTGTGCCGGCAGGAGGAGGAAGAGGAAGAAGGATCGGAACTAGTGGGTATGCAAGGAGAAAGGTAGTTTTTTTTGGGGTTTTTGGGGGGGATTTAAGACAAGAAACTGTGTTTAGTTGGGAAGGGTGGGGACGTTGGGAAAGTGAGGAAAATAAGAATTGAAGGTAATAGGGAGAGAAAACAAATAAAAGTGATGGTAAACCTGGAGGGGAAGGATGGGTAGGCCTCAAGCAACCTGGAAAGACAAGGTCGACGAAAACTTACAAAATAACACGATTTTTGTAAAAAGTTTGAGAAACTTAACTTTGAGAAAGTCAGCAGAGAGTCCTGAGAGACCATGCCGTCGCTCCAAACCCAGAACCGGAAGAATTTGTGGAATTTTTCAGGATCGTATCCCCCGCGAATGTTGGGGTCCGACAGTACTTGACCTTTTGACCCTGCTCCAAGGGGGCAGTGCCAAAATGCAGATCACCATGTGGTGATCATAACTACCAAATTTTGTGAATTTCTGCCCAACCGTTTAAAAAGGAGATAGCGTGACAGACAGACAGACAGACAGACAGACAGACAGACAGACAGAGCCGATGACAATATCCTCCCATTCTTTTCAAAATACGTGGGAATAATAACAGAAAAGCCTTTACGACATACCTACATACGAGGAAAAGAAGTTAAAACAGGTGTAAGCCCATCGAGAGACAAAGAAAGAGGGCATTGGTTCACAATGAAAATGAAATGGCAGGAAAATTAAATCGTTATTTTGCTTCATCATTTACGCAAGGGAAGGAAGGGGATGTACCAACACCAAATAGAATCTATTATGGAGGCGAGGAATTGGCTGTAAGGCAAATTTTGGGTGGGAGGGGAAGCAGCAGCAAGCAGACAGCTTGAAAAGCGAAGAGAATACAAAGCTCCTGGTGAGGTAACATACGTCCAAGAATGCCAGGGTCGGTATTAGAACACACAAGTCAAATATGAACAGGCATCTTCAACAGCTCACTGCGGTCAGCACAGATACCAAAAGATTGGAAACTTTTCATATGTAACCGGAATTTAATATTGTGGTATCGAGAGCGGTATTTGACGCTTGTTGACCACATAGCTTAACATCAGTAATGGGAATGAGATGAAGAATCACTGAGATAAATCTAAGCTAATTAAAGATAGTCAGCACAGGTTGTTTACTCAAGGGAGAACTTGTTAAGAAACTTGTTTGGAGCTCTTATAAAGGAGTGTCACAAAAACCAGGGTTCTTTGAATTGATCGATGTTTAACTGGAAAGTCAGGCATAGTCCAAACTTGATTTTATTGAAGATGAATACAAAGCAAGCAACACCGACATGGCATTGCCAAAAGCAAAATGTGACTCAATGTTAATGTTCACCCTTCTCCCTTTCCCACTGCTCTGCTTTTATACTCTTCTCACGAACATACCCAAAAACTACTTGTAAATGCGAGACCGTTATCCATGTTGACCGTGCAAGAAGTCTCATTTTCCAAAGAAGCCAGACAATTCCCAAACACTCACAATATTCCACAAACTGTAAAATCAAACTTCAACCTCAGCACTGGTCACCCTTTTTACTCAACTCTACACAACTGCCAATGAGCATCCATCCACAACAACCAAAATAATCAATTTGTTCCATCAAATCATAGGTACAGAAAGCGTCAACTTGGCACAAAACACAATACACCACCCAAATATTTTGACACAACGTCCAACCCTCACCCCCCACACTCAACTTCAATTTTCTTTTTGCAAATTCTTCACCAAAACCATAAACAATCAGCAGCAACTCCAACAGCAACCAGAAATAGTTGAAGATCACGTTAAACAACCCTGCTCAAATATAATCCGCCCCAACATTCTCTGCCCCCAAGATCGGTGCTCATGAGAACCGATAATTTCACAGAAGCACAGCCCATCTCGTGAATTAATCATCGACGAACTTAGCTTCATCAATGTACACCAAAAGGCTGATTATATCAGTTTGCAAAAAATTCTGTCACAAAGAGATTGACATCAATTTCCATTCCCGAAATTGGCATCATGTCACAACATGATTATGGATGTAATCCCGGTACTATCTGCTCAAACCCACGAGTGATCACCGTATCTCCTTCCTGGTGGTGGGCCGTGGGTGCATCCCAGATCTTTTTCGCACCGTCTTCCTGCATGCACAACAAGCCAGGTTCTACCTGGTGACGCACAAAGCCCACGCTGTCTGTCCCAATCATGCACTTTGACACTGGTCCCGAAGCAGACTGCAGACATCCTGCAGAGTAACTCCCGAAAAGGTAAAAACGTGCCCACTCCAAGTCATTAATATAGCCATCAACATTTTCCATCCCAAGCAGCAACTTCTTCATGCTCTGCACTTGCAGAAAAACAAACAAACTTGTAAAATCCCTTCTGTCGTCTTCCAAACATCTTCCTCCACTGCCAGTATCTGCCAATATCCCTTACTCAGGTCAATTTTAGTAAAATGTTTATCCACACCGAGCTCTCGAAGAGGTCACCGACTTTCACCACTGGCTCCAGATCTTATAAAGCTTCCGCCATTCAACACACACGTCGTTTGTCCATTGCTTTCTGCGAATTATCACAACTGGTGATAAGTATGCTGAACTTGACTGCAAAATATTGTTGCGGATTTCGCGCCCGCCGGCGTGCGATGGCCACGTAACTCGAATCGCGGCGCGTCGCCCACCGGACGGACAATCCAGTCGTGACCCTCTCGGACTAACGCCGGGAACCAGTCACGGGTGGACCTTTCGGTCTCACCGCGATCGAGCCAATCAGCCCCCGCGTGGGATAGGGTTGCTCGCCAAATTCGAACTACCTAAGTACCCACGCGGAGGGTAGACCGGGCGATCGCACCTCGCCGCAGGTCGACTTCGGACACGGGCCACTTAAGCGACCCGTTCCGTACTATCAGAATAACCGAGCGGTGTTATCGTCGACCTCGACGGTTCGATTAATTATCGGGCGTATTCAGCCCACTACCAACCCTTTACGTGAAGCAAGATGGGGATTCAATGGAGGAAAAGACGAAGCGAAGCGGGAGAACAGTTCAACAATAAAGCACGTTTATTCTCGGCACACGGGAAGCACACAAATACAATTCCACCAAATGCACACAAAAAAAGAAAACACAATTCCATTTACATAAAAAGCAAACATAAAAGTGAAAACACAGTGCAGAGCTAATCCCGACTACCGAGCACACGGCAACACTTATACAATTCTACTTCACAGACGGCGCCGACAACACATACCCAAAACCAAGGAAAAGAAATACCCTCAAGAATGAGGTAGGCCTGGGGCCGAGACCTGGTCGGGCCTACCCGTCTGGTGATGAGACGCGGAGCGGCGATGGCCCCGCAACCCGCGGGCCTCGTGGACAGTGCCTGGCAGGGGTGGGAACGGGGCCCCCTTGGTCGCACTATCTCAGCGCGGGGGGGGAAACAGGAGGGGGGTTGCTGATGCTCGGGGTATAGAGGATCTTTATTATGTGCGACGAGCGTCTCCACCTCGGCCAGGTCGCGCTGCCGGCCTCCCTCGGGCGCGCAGCTCCTTGCACGACGCGAGCACCCTTCGTCCGACTCGCCGCCTCTCCACAGCTCGTCCCCTCCGTTCCGACTCCAACGCACACGACGAGCAGTTCCACCGCCCGCGAAGTCTTGACTCTCTGTTCCGACTCCTTCGCCTCGTTCCGACCTTTACTACCCTTTCTCGTTCCCGTTCTGCTGACTCTCTCGTTCCTCTTGCGACTCCTTCGTTCCGATTTTTACTGACTCCGACTCCTTACTGACTCTCTCGTTCCGACTTTTACGACTCCTTTGACTGACGAACACCGTCCTTTTATCCCCCCGTAACTTCGCCTTTGACCCCCTCCCTTGACCTTTCACCTCGCTCCCCATTGGCCCGAGAAAAAGTGGGCGTGAAGGCTTTGATCCACAAATTTGCATATATCGATCGCCCTGGGGGCGGGGCCAATTCGCCCCTCGCTCACCGATTGGACGGCAAAAAGTGGGCGTGTGTCGTTTTCGATCCGTTTTTGAAGCAGAAAATCCGTGATTTTGTACACGCTGTTCAACGTGCGCCCCACACGAGTCCAGCATCGGTGCCCATGAGTGGCGCGAGATGACGGTGATGCGATGGTGGCGAGTTGTGACGGTAAAGGTCATGGCGGTTGTGGTGAAGCGGTGGTTGTGGTTGGTGGTTGATGTTGTGGTTGTGATCATGGCGGTTGGTCCAAAATAAAGATAGTAAAAGAAAAACGGCTATCCTGAAGAGTCGCAGCACGTATAAATGACATGTATTCCCACTAGACAACGGGTTTGGGCCTAACTACACATGCACTTACCGAGATACCTCACCTAAGGGACCTGAATGGTGGTTTGCGAATCTGGTAACCACAACACTACCCCCTTCCCTTTTTACAGACTCGTCCCGAGTCGTCAAATTTTAGTGTGCCATCATGTGTAGTTTTCCCCTAGTACATTTTACCTACGGATCCCTGAGTGCGACATTCATGGTATTCGTGTCCCCAAAATAAATAACCTGAGGGCTGCGTAACTACCTAAACAAACTCACTCACACGGACGACTTAAATAAAATTGCCGGCGCTAAGACATACATGCCGGGGGCGCACTCATATGTACAGTACATCTTAACCTTAACTTACAAATTTTACACTAAACCATGGCCCAGGATCATTGACTCTGCAAAAAGAAAGCAGTTAGCAGGGAGCCAGGCTGCCCACATGCAGTCTCTGGCTCAAAACAATGCAGGTGACAGGGAACGTGGCTGGCTGCTCACACGCAGTCCAAGGCCTTCCCTTTTGAACTGAACGCAGTGAACCACAACGGTGCTTGGGCTGCACAACGCAGTCTCCGTGCCAGCTCAAGTGGCACACGCAATGAGCACAACGAATGGATGCATGAACGGTTTGAACTGAATGCAGTGAACGCAAACACGGTGCACGGGCCGCCACTGCAGGCCCGTGTTGTAGCTGCCAACAGGGCAGTTCTCGCAGCTTGCAAACTGTTGCCTTGCGGATCCTGGCGCACATGGAAATGAACAGGGGGGGCAAAGCAAAAATTGAACGGGGGCTGGTGAACAGGGGCAGTGGGCATGGCATGGCAAAGGCAGCAGGCAAACGCAGCCCGCAGAAGAAGGCCGCTGCAGGCAAACACAGCCGGCAGATGAACTGGCCGGCACAGGCCTTGAAGAAAAACAGCCAGCAGATGAACTGGCCGGCACAGGCCCTGCAGCAAAACAACAGCTGCCGATGAAGTTGGCCGGCCTCCGCCTTGAAGCAAAACACGGCCAGCCGATGAAGTTGGCCAGCCTTTGCCGTCAGTGGAAGTTGGTGGAGGGAGTGCGGTGGTGCTGGCCACTTGGAAGGCGGGCTCGGACCTACCTACCCGTCTCCCTCCCAACCTATCGCCTTTGCCTGTCACTGTACATACCCACTCCCTTAATTTGTCAAACCCCAATTTAGCCCCAACTTATTTTTTTGTTGTTTTTATTTTTACTTCCCCACTATAAATCGTCCCCTAACCCCCTTTATCGTCCTTGTTCGGCTAACCTATCCTGTCACCTAGCCTACTCCCAACCCCTACGTTCCCTTCCCGGAGGGGAATAAGGGAGAGCTAGCGTCCTGTGTCGAGGCCCAACGAAGCCTCAGAATGGCCTCCCCAGAGTTCGGCGATCTTAACACCAAGTGGGTCCAGCGGCCCACAACGACAGCGAGGGGATGGATGGTGCGGAGGGGTACATCTCCTAATCTACCCTATCCATTTAACTGTTAAACTACCCCGGGGCTTTCAACAAGCGCCTCTCGCTTAAACTATTGGTTCTAACAACCCAGATTCCCGTCGCCTGTGTTGGTGTCCTCACAATTTCGGGCCTCGCCCCCCAATTTTCTCTCCGTGCCCTCACACGGTCTCCTGGCTGGGACACGTGGCTCCCTTTGGCAGGCACGACCCTCTGCCGATTCTCCCGCTATGGCACCCCCGGGCACTACACTGCCTCCGAGCCTACCAGCTCCCTAACACCGGGGAGTGCCCCCCATGGCACCTCCCCTGAAACGCACACGTGGCAGGCCGGCCTCCCGGGCCCCTTTCCGAGGGTCACCCGTGCCCACTGCACTGCCCACGCGGCTAATGGCGCCCCGGGCCCCCGCACCAAGCAGGCGCACCCGTGCCCACTACTCTATCCCGGCCCCCCATGGGCCCATGGCCTACCACGGCCGACTAGCCTGGTGCCCGGGGTACCCACTCAGCGATACTCACCTTTCGCAGCCACGCTCCCAAGCCCGTCAACAGGGCTCCTGCACCCCTCCAAATGGGTCTCGAGCCTACTTTCCCACCAACAACAAAACGACCTCCATTTTTCAATTTGACTAACCCCCTAACTCACTTTACTCTGACCCCGGGGTCCCTTGGGCGGGAGTCACTCCTCCCCCCAATCACTCATCGCACCATGCATTCCCCATTCGCTCCATACACACAGACCCGCTGGCCTCACTCACTCACCATGTACTCACCTCACAACTCACCAACTCTTCAACACACACACCGCTGAACTCTGCCATCCTTCTAACTACATCCCCTAACTAACTCGTGCTCCCACGTCGTCCCTTAAACTAGTAGCACGTTCCTTTTAACCTACGTAGCTAAACTACGTCCCCTCTACACATTCACAAGTCTGTCACTGTCTCCAAATAAATCATTTTATTTCCCAACCTAAAGCTCACTAAATCCCTCTAACTAATCCATTCCACGGACTCCATGAGGACTTACCCCTGCCCCATGAAGTCGGTCTAACTAAGCTAACCCTTCCCCCTAACTAGTTTCCATCCTGTGCCCAGGGTAAGGGGGTCTTTCACCCCTTTCCCAGGAATCCTGTACACCCGAAAGTGAGGCTTGCTTTTTCCTTTTTTTTTTTCATGCGCAGCACCTGCGCGGCAACTCAGAGCTCACGCACTTTGCACCTGTCCGTGACGTCATGCAGCTGCACGTGTTCCTCGTCCCTCCTTGGACGGGACCATCCGGCAGAGATACCCCTCCTGCCGGATTCCAACCCCACGTGCAGCCATGACGTCACCGTGCGCAAAAAAAAAAAACACAAGCCACACGTCTCGAGGGGTTCCCCACGCGAACACATGTGCTTTGCCCGTTGGAGCTTAACACACACGATCGCGTGGAGAACCCGTCCGGTCCAAATCCATTTACCTGCCTAAACTTTGTCCGTCCGCGGGATCGGCAAATCCACCGCTGGCGTTTCCGGACCGGGACTTCACTCTCGCAAGCGAGCACGTGGTGGTCTCGTGCGTTGCACAGCACGAACCGCGTGCTCACTGCTGGGTGAACCCGGCACGGTCCGCGAAACAACTACAGCCGCTACTCGGCTTTCTCTCCTCTGTCGCCGTCGTCGTCGCCATTCCACACACGCATACCTGCGTGTCACGACGCACACAGTCCACTCCATCACATTCACACGGGGAGACGCGGCTGCGTGCTCCCGCATGCCAACCGACATCTCCCTCTCATACCGCTCTCTCACACACACGGTCTCCCTGGCACACAGCGACCTTGCACACGGCCGTTCACTCACGCGTGCCTCACTACTCACACAAACCATACTACTCACACGTGGTGCTCCATTCACTCGCGCGGGGGCACTCACCCGCGGTACCTCATCCACACACCGTGCCTCACTCATACACGCGGGGGCACTAACCCGCGGTGCCTCACTCGCACTCCGTGCCTCATCCACACACGGTGTGCTGGGAAGCACGTACTCCGGCAACATCGCCACCACACCACTCACACGTGGTGCCTCATTCATACTGGCCGTTTCATCCACACACACGGCCTCACTCACACACGGTGCCCCATCCACACCCGGCGTGCTGGGAAGCACGCACTCTGGCACCATCGCCACCACACCACTCACACACGGGGTCGCTTCCACACAC
The DNA here is from genome assembly GCF_056783735.1 of Eptatretus burgeri. Classification (NCBI taxonomy): domain Eukaryota; kingdom Metazoa; phylum Chordata; class Myxini; order Myxiniformes; family Myxinidae; genus Eptatretus; species Eptatretus burgeri. The sequence continues at coordinate 138,667,461 of NC_140962.1, read as the reverse complement.
GGTGCCGCACTCACACCTTGCACCACACACACAGGGACAACCACACTGGGGATTTGTGTCCCCACAAGGGTCTCCGGGGCCTCTACACCCCCCAAGCTCTCCGTGCACCCGTCCACAGCACTCGTCCCCTCAACCTCGCAAAACACGACCGAACTCACCTGGTCGTGACTCGCCTCAAGGGGGCATACTCCCTCCCCTCGTTCCTGGAGGAGGCCATCCCGCTGCTCGCACCGGGTCTCTACACGCTCCGCGAGCTCACCCCCATTGTCCTCCACTACCTCCGTGTGTGCGTGCGCGTCACTTACCCCGTCTTCATCGTGTAGTCTTCCCTCTATTTTTTCTGTCTCCCGTGTCTCTGCCAACTCTTCACCCTTTACCTCCCTTGTCTCAACTATTATTTCTGTTGTCGTCACCTCGTGTCTCGTCTCACACGTTTTGGTCTCCCCATTTAATTTTTCCCTTTCGGTCATCGTCACGACCCTCGCCCAACACGTTCCACGAATTATTTTTTCACCCGCCTCCACCGCGGGCCTGTCAGCCGTTGCACCCCCACCCAGCTCGTTTGCTCCCACACGTGGAGTCGCCATTTTAAGCTCCCTGCTCACTGCCTTCATGCCCGCCTGCAGGCATTGGCCCATGTTCTGCGTCTCACCCCGCAGCTCTTTCATCTCTTCCCTCATTTGCTGTGTATTCGCATCCATCGTCGTTTTCACTTCATTTGTATTTGTATCCATCTTTTCATCCATTTTTTGTGTATTCGCATCCATCTTTTCGTTCATGCCTTTCATTTCGTTTTTCATTTCATTTGTGTTTGCATCCATTTTTTCGATCATTTTCGCATTCATCTTTTCGTTCATTGCCGCCAGCATGGCGCATAGCTGGGCCATGTTGGATGCACTCAGCTGAGCAGTTTCGGCAAGGGTTGGGGAAGGGTTTTGGTGGAGAGGGGGGGGGGAGGTGTCATACGCCGCGGCCGCACCCACCTCGGGCCCTGGGTTCAGTTGGGCGAGTCCGTGTTCCTGCACAATCAACATTTCCTGCTCGGGGATTCCATCCTGGACCATGGATCCTACACATTCTACATCCATTTCTAATACCCCCGGCTCCCGCTCGCCTTGAGACGCCATCTTGCTTCTCGTGAAGGGTTAATTTGCTCGCTCGTAATTTGGAGGGAATCGGGGGTCGCTTCTCTCACCCCTGGACCGATTCCCGTGAATTTCGCTGGAGACAGGAGAGCCCGTTTTCCTGTTCTCCGATACCAGTGCCGCGAGGAGGGCGATGAATTTGTATCCCACTCCTGACACCAGTGTTGCGGATTTCGCGCCCGCCGGCGTGCGATGGCCACGTAACTCGAATCGCGGCGCGTCGCCCACCGGACGGACAATCCAGTCGTGACCCTCTCGGACTAACGCCGGGAACCAGTCACGGGTGGACCTTTCGGTCTCACCGCGATCGAGCCAATCAGCCCCCGCGTGGGATAGGGTTGCTCGCCAAATTCGAACTACCTAAGTACCCACGCGGAGGGTAGACCGGGCGATCGCACCTCGCCGCAGGTCGACTTCGGACACGGGCCACTTAAGCGACCCGTTCCGTACTATCAGAATAACCGAGCGGTGTTATCGTCGACCTCGACGGTTCGATTAATTATCGGGCGTATTCAGCCCACTACCAACCCTTTACGTGAAGCAAGATGGGGATTCAATGGAGGAAAAGACGAAGCGAAGCGGGAGAACAGTTCAACAATAAAGCACGTTTATTCTCGGCACACGGGAAGCACACAAATACAATTCCACCAAATGCACACAAAAAAAAGAAAACACAATTCCATTTACATAAAAAGCAAACATAAAAGTGAAAACACAGTGCAGAGCTAATTCCGACTACCGAGCACACGGCAACACTTATACAATTCTACTTCACAGACGGCGCCGACAACACATACCCAAAACCAAGGAAAAGAAATACCCTCAAGAATGAGGTAGGCCTGGGGCCGAGACCTGGTCGGGCCTACCCGTCTGGTGATGAGACGCGGAGCGGCGATGGCCCCGCAACCCGCGGGCCTCGTGGACAGTGCCTGGCAGGGGTGGGAACGGGGCCCCTGGTCGCACTATCTCAGCGCGGGGGGAACAGGAGGGGGTTGCTGATGCTCGGGGTATAGAGGATCTTTATTATGTGCGACGAGCGTCTCCACCTCGGCCAGGTCGCGCTGCCGGCCTCCCTCGGGCGCGCAGCTCCTTGCACGACGCGAGCACCCTTCGTCCGACTCGCCGCCTCTCCACAGCTCGTCCCCTCCGTTCCGACTCCAACGCACACGACGAGCAGTTCCACCGCCCGCGAAGTCTTGACTCTCTGTTCCGACTCCTTCGCCTCGTTCCGACCTTTACTACCCTTTCTCGTTCCCGTTCTGCTGACTCTCTCGTTCCTCTTGCGACTCCTTCGTTCCGATTTTTACTGACTCCGACTCCTTACTGACTCTCTCGTTCCGACTTTTACGACTCCTTTGACTGACGAACACCGTCCTTTTATCCCCCCGTAACTTCGCCTTTGACCCCCTCCCTTTGACCTTTCACCTCGCTCCCCATTGGCCCGAGAAAAAGTGGGCGTGAAGGCTTTTTGATCCACAAATTTGCATATATCGATCGCCCTGGGGGCGGGGCCAATTCGCCCCTCGCTCACCGATTGGACGGCAAAAAGTGGGCGTGTGTCGTTTTCGATCCGTTTTTGAAGCAGAAAATCCGTGATTTTGTACACGCTGTTCAACGTGCGCCCCACACGAGTCCAGCATCGGTGCCCATGAGTGGCGCGAGATGACGGTGATGCGATGGTGGCGAGTTGTGACGGTAAAGGTCATGGCGGTTGTGGTGAAGCGGTGGTTGTGGTTGGTGGTTGATGTTGTGGTTGTGATCATGGCGGTTGGTCCAAAATAAAGATAGTAAAAGAAAAACGGCTATCCTGAAGAGTCGCAGCACGTATAAATGACATGTATTCCCACTAGACAACGGGTTTGGGCCTAACTACACATGCACTTACCGAGATACCTCACCTAAGGGACCTGAATGGTGGTTTGCGAATCTGGTAACCACAACAATATATTCATATTTCCAAAATCTCTTGAATGTTCTCACCGAGGGACTCCCGAACATTGCACAATATTGCATATAGTTTTGAATGTGCAAGCCGGCTTTTAGTCAGTTTAATGCGACGAGGGATTATGGCTGCGGTCCCTGAAAAGAAAAGTGTAAACAATGCTTTGAACTCATTGATGACGGATCTCAACTCCTCGATATGAGTAAAAGTGAGATACTGACCAAGCCTTATGTCGACCACTATTTCCTTGGGCTTGCCGATGGCCAGCTCCAACAGTTTTGTCATCATCGACCGCATCCTCCAGGGTCACCTCACTCGGCCCAACATTGACAGCACTCGCTAAATCCGGTTCGGTAACCACGGTTACCCTCAACATTTGTCTCCTGATCACACTGGGAAACCGCATCGACAAGTTCAAATTGTATACCTTGCACCTGACCTTGACGTTAACCCTGAACGTCCATTCATAACAAAATCCTCCACTGCATTAGTAGCTTTGTGTGGTCTGTCAATAACAGTACCAGCAACCGGTCTCTTGACATAAATGTCCTGACCTTGGTTTTCCTATCAAAGTAATGTTTGCATCTCCTGAAGAGCTTTGCAATGATTTATGAGAAATTTGGAATGTCTAGTCCAATCTCTCCCCCAATTGAAACACATACTGGCAACTATTCCATACCAACAATGCATCTGCTTGGTCCACAACTTCAAGATGGGCATGAAACCTCGTACCATCCTTCCAAGATGAAGGGACCAAGACATCAACTCGAAGGGTGAAAATCCCATGGATTCCTGCAGAACCTTTCGGTTGGCAAAAAAGCAACACATTGATGCATCAATGCCACTGGCACTGCCTTCGTTACCGTTTACACAACCTTCTCAGAATAACTAGGAGAATGCCATTAACTTTCTCGACCAGCCAGTTCTATATGGGATGGTAAGGCATGGTCGTGAGTTGGCCACGTACACCGAACAGCTGGGATACTTCTTGCATGCACTGCAACACTGATTCAATGCTCACATCACTCAGGATCTCATAGATGACTCCCAGGAAGCTACACATATCCAAGAGAGCTTCGGCTACTGACTGTCCCAATGTTCTTCAGTGGAAGGCCACTGTGTACATGATGGCACAGTCCACAAGGGTAAGGATGTACCAGTGAACCATCCCACTCAGAGGATGGATCTGACCAACCAGATCAATCGGAACTTGTCTGAGTAAAATATGAATCAGAGGCAACCTCTTCAATGGACTCTCAGTCCATCCCCCTTGTGAATGGCCCTCTGATTTAAATATGGTGACATTGCCGAGTTAATTGCAGCCAGTAGAAATTACCGAGGATCTTGTCAGTTGTCTTCTTGATCCCTCATATGACCAACCTTCAACACTTGTTGGAGTGGAACCATCACCATCATTTGTTTGAAGGGCACAGTCAGATTCACCTATGAACAATCACCCAACAGACAACACCACCACCACACTCCTGGAACGCCACTTCTTTCTCCCTTTCTATGCTCACATTCTTCCGCTATCTGTACCTTCAGAGCGATATGTCCTCACGCTGCACCTTCAACAGCTGGTCCCTGTGCACAATGGACCTGGCGACACCCACAAGAGGGGTAAACTGATCAGCCTTCTGTACCTGAACCCATGTGGTCACCGTGTCAGCACCTTGCATGCCAGACCTGAATGGTCTGGTGCCATAGTGCCAATAAATTATCCAACTATCAGGTTCTCGATTGCATTTGGCAGGCATGAGGCTTCAACAGACCAGTCAAGTGAAGCGTATCAACTCAGTATTGACCAGTGGCAACTTCAGCACCATATTGTCAATCAATAGCACATAGCTGAGTCTCCTGAAGTACTGGTCTTCCTTTACCAATACTCCGCTGCAACCCGTGCCCATAAAGACCTGCACACAACAGTTCCCGTCATTCCCCTTCACCACTGGCATCTGACTGCTGACCCCAATGAAGGGTTGAAGGCAAGCGCTGCTCACCAGCGGAATCGCACGCAAGCAATAAATTGTCATCTTCAATGCAAGGTTCCAACTCTGCATCGAACATCTCAAACGGAGGGATTTACATTTTCACCAGGCAGCAAGTACTCACTTCACAACTTTTGCAGTTACAAGAATAATCCTTGAACACTTCTCTCAATGAAGCAACTGGCATTGCCTCAGTAACCTTTGGCACACGCATCTTGGGACCTTTCGAAGATGACCGACATTCCCTTGCTACATGCCCTATCCGATTAATCCACAATCCAGGATTCACATCCTCTTTCAGTACGTAACTGGTTCATTCTCCTTTACCCAAATCCTGGCATTGGAACCAAAAAAAGCAGTTGACAGATATCTGTTTAAAACAATCAGCAAAATATCTCCAATCCGAGCCAACTCTCCGATTCCGCACTGCCCTCTCACGCATTTGAACAAATCCCTCGAGCACGCACAAACAAGTCACACAGGTCGTCAAACATCTGGCAATTTTTGGCAGTTCAACCTGGTTTGTCAAGCAATTTTGGAATCCAACTATAAATTGCTTAGGGCTCTCCTCCATCTCGAAATCGACACTCCTGAACATGGTCATGAACCCATCCTCAGTCAAATCAAACCGCTAATCAACAACCGCCACATCCGACAGCCTGGAATACAAGTCAAGCGTTAAACTTGTTAAAAGAGCACAGAGTTACACAACCCATCCGACCACAAGTAACAAAACCCTCAAAGTTCCCTCAACAAAGGAAGAGGGCCTTGGAACTCTAGTTTGTGTAACATTATTTACATTCTCTCGGTGATGACCCACGAAGTAATCTGTACCTCAACAGGCTTCATCTCCATGTAAGCTTCTAACTTTTACTAGCCTCGCTCTCGCTTCCAGCCTCGAGCCTTTCAGCCGACAATATTTCCCTTTCAGCTTCCCTCTCCAGAACATGCTGTTTCAGCCACAAACTCCAGCCGCTTCTTGCCCTCTGAGCCCAAATTGTTCTCCAATCTCCAAAAAACTTCTCCATCCTCAACTCAGCACACATTTCCATGTAGCAATCAGCACTTCTTAAACTCCAAAACTCACAAGTTCCCTCTTGTTACCTTCGCTCACTCTCCAAAGTTTTGATCACTCAAACTGCCTTCTGTGATCACTCACAAACACCACATCACAGTCACCTGACAGATGCAGGAACAGCATCTGGCTTAGTCCCTCTTAATTAAACGTCACGGACCAACAACAGCCCAGGTCGAGACGGCCCCCAACAGCTGTAACCTCCGTAAGAACGCTCCTCACACCCAATCCTCCACACATACAGGGTACCCCCTCACTTGACAGCGATCCCTGCTGAAGGCTCCGCCAGCCTTTGACGCATGTATAGTGAACCACTGCACCACAGAGGAAAAATGAAAAACTACTACGTTATCCAAGCTACTGTAGAACTCTCATCGCATTCACATGGGCTCCAAATCAGAAGACATTGCCGGTAGGAAGATACCACACAAAAGGCTGTTAAAGTTCAGGATTGTTGACTTCTTAGTTTTCTTCAAACTGGATTGAGAACTAGCCAAGGGATAGGAAGCAAAGGGTGGTTGTTGGGGTAGAGTCAAACTGGGAAGCTTGTGAGCTAAGATGGCAAAATAAGAAAAAGAGGCTTGCCTGGGCCATGCAGCACCACCAGTGGACTACTGAAAACTGGAAGAAGGTCTTATGGACCCATGAATCAAAATTTGAAATCTGCGGTTCATCACGCAGGGTTTTTGTACGCCGTCGAGTAGGCGAAAGGATGGTTCCTCAGTGTGTGACACCAACTGTCAAACATGGAGGAGGAAGCGTGATGAGCTGGGGCTCTTTTGCTGGATCCAGAGATGGCGACTTGCACATATTGACTGTCACCCTGAACCAAAAGGGTCACCACAGCATTTTGCAGCGCCATGCAATACCCTCTGGTCTACACCTAGTTGGTCAGGGGTTCATCCCACAGCAAGATAACGACCCAAAACATACCTCCAGGCTCTGTCAGAACTATCTTAGAAGAAAAGAACAAGACGGTAGGCTTCAAGTCATGGAATGGCCAGCACAGTCTCCAGAATTAAACCCCATCGAGCTGGTTTGGGATGAACTGGACAGAAGGGTGAAAGCAAAGCAACCTACAAGTGCAACACATTTGTGGGAACTTCTGCAACAGTGTTGGAAGAACTTTCCGAACAATATTTGATTTCCATTGTCGAAAGAATGCCACGTGTATGTTCGGCTGTTATATCTGCAAAAGGTGGCTAACTTTGACGAGTCAAAATTTTCGATTAAATTCTGTTCAACAAAATGATTTCATGATTTTTTTTTATCTGCAATTGTTTATTTGTTCTATGTTTTAATTTCAGAGAACCTTGAAACATTAAACTGCTTAAATTTCAGTAAAAACCGGAAAAATGGGGGTGTTCTAAAACTTTTGACCGGTAGTGTAAATCAATGTCATTTGTTGGATGTTGTCCAGAACAGGGGCAATTAAAGAAACAGTCAGTAAGAGGTACCAAGCCACGGCCGTCTAGAAGCTCAACCTCAACGAGAAACTTCTAAATATGGGCCAAAATGAATGCAAATTTGACGCAACTTTTTTTTTTGTACAATGGAAAACAATGGAAAACAAGGACAAATGTGTCCAAGAGCCGCATCCTAAAGGTTTTGTCTTCACCAGAAGAAGAAGAACAAGAACAAGAAGAGGAAGAAGAAAAAGAAAGAAAAAAAAAAAAGAATAAAAAAACTTCCGCTATTTCGTCACGTGCCTTGATTGAACCAATAGCGAGACACGTCATGGACGATCATCGTTCATGACGAGAAAATAGTGTATTTACGAAATTACAATACATTAAATGGAATAATCTTTAAATAGTAATGTGAACTTTTCGAAACTTTAAAGCAAATGTCCAAATATATTTAAAAGTTCATGATAGACGCTCTCAAAAGGCACCGTCAATGCGAGGATGTGCACAAGTGTTTAGTATTTAAGGAGATCCGGATCCTGTATATAAAAGAGCTGAGTCCTAAAGGTTTTGTCAGAAGAAGAAGAAGAAGAAGAAGAAGAAGAAGAAGAAGAAGAAGAAGAAGAAGAAGAAGAAGACGGAATGTTAATATTTGGTGTGACCACCTTTTTCATGCAAAACCCGAACCCAAACAGAAATCCATTTTGGAATGCTTTCCTGCAATTTCTGGAGAAATCCCACTGGGAGGTTGTTCCATGCATACTGTAATGTTTCCCATAATTTGTCTGTTGACATGTTGGTTGTTTTCCTTCCTCTCAAAATAATCCAAGAAAGCGTCGATGAAATCAATCAGGAATTTGAGGGGGGGGGTCATTACCCCACGCACGTGAAGGGTTAAATAATTGGGTCATGTCTGTCTGTTCGTACTATCAGTTTATGATCAAGGAACAACTTATTTGAATTGAATGTTAGATATTGAACATGACATGAACAGGAAGGAAAGTCTGCTGTGTTACACTACTTTGGCTCTGTATTCGTCCCAACCTGAACGCGTTTTGCAGTGCTTGGACAAGTTCTTTAAAAGGTGGTGAATGTAACAGGAACTGTCAAGTGCAACTCTGGGAAGTGGGCATGGCAAGTGAGAGGGTGCAGTATCGGGGTGTAGAAGAGCCCGCCGATATGGCTAAGTACAATGCCAATTGACGCTGCCTTCGACGATAATTATAATCAATAACGTCTCCATCTTCTAGACTATGGCTCAATAGCGTCGTATTGCAGTATATAAAGGTGGTATATATAAAAAAAAAATCTGCTTCAGTAGCCCTAAACTTCAGGATTTATTTTTTTTTTTGTTTTTTTAAATCTTCAAAATCACTATTTTATTAAAACTGAAGTATATACTTGAACACCGCGTGGGGTATTGTGTTCTATCAAATCCCTAGTTTTAATAGTCGTGGAATTCCTCATTCCACTTTTCTTTGTAAATAAGTTTCAATGACATTTGCTATAGGTTTGGGGTGGTTGTGTGGGAAAACAAAGTTGTCACCAATTAGCCCCTTTCCTGGCGAGATGCCATGCTGGAGGAGGATCCGCTTGAATGTATCAACATTCATTGTTCCTTAAATTCTCACTAGATAAACACCAGCAGTAGAAATACGTCCCCCAAACCTGAACAGAGCCTCAACCATGCGAAATATTTTGTGCTGAGATTTAAAACAACCCCCCCACCCCCAGCAGGGATTTAAACCATTTGCACCGTTAGTAGTCTCACCACCCTCCACACACTCAGATTCTTTTTGTGCCCATTACCTGACCCTGGGTACTACCAACACATGTGCACATTATATTACGACTCGTATGAAAGCCTGTCAAAAATGACGGGTTGGAATCATATTATTTGAAATATTAAGAGACTGGAAGATATGTTTTGCAGCAAGAAAAAGCATCATTTTTAAAACACATTACCCTATTTTCTTTATCTTTTGGGACCTTTTATTGTGAGGGTGCATCCTCATGAGCGTGCCAAAGCCTGAAGCCTCAGCTGAGCACGAGAGGTGTACTGATATCTCAATTTGACATCACACGAAAGTAAATGAACACTCGTTTTACTCTGCATGTGTTACACATCATGTGCAGCGAATTTCACCTCCCTGCACCCTATATTTATTGTTTTTTTTAACGCTTCTGTGCACCGCCATTGAGGCCCGGTTGCAAGTAATTTCCAAAAGACGACGTGTAATTACTCTTTAATGGAAAATGTTTGAGTTTTTATTTTTATTTTTTTCGGAAAAAAAATACACCGTGGTGAACAGTGGTGTTAAGAGATTGGCCTTTAAAACCCTTCTTAAATCATCCCTTTGAAGGGGGACAGACATCACACAAACAAATACACACATTGTGTTTTACATGGTAGATGCTCCAACAGGAATACAAAAATGATAAATTCTACAAAAGGTGCTGCTAGTGGCCAGACATAGATACACTTGCTCCATTATATATACTGTTGTGGGCCAGGGGTCGGTGGCGGGAAAAGCTACGTCGTCTCCAGCAGACTCCCGGGAATTGTAGGCAGTCGCTCGGATAACTCGCGAGCCGGCGGGTCATTTAACCGACCGACCGTGGAACGCCAATATCTCGACTGCGTGGCGAAAGGTTATTTTGTCTTCATCCCATGTACCTAAGTAACCATGCGGTCTCGGCTACCGGGGATCCACGCCCTCGGAACGCCTGGCCGAACCGGATTCACTCTACCGGTAGCGGTCAAATTACACCTACCGACTTCCACTCTGCCACCTGCCTTTCCGGCTCGGATGCAGTCGAACGGGCCTGCCCAGGACGTCCCAGCTCCAATTGTCCGATTACCGGGGATAAAACCCTGCCTATACTCAGATCCGAACCATGCTGGACCAATTCAAGAAGGGACGGAAACGGACTGGGGACATTGTATTTATTATTGAACACGCACACACCGTATTTTCCGTTGTATAAACCGCACTTTTTTTTTAAATCGGTAAAAAGGTAAAAATTGCGGGTGCGGTTAATACACGGATATAAAAAGAAAATAATAACATCAGTCTTAAAAACAATCAATACTGAATTTAAATTATATTCCAAACCAGAAGGGCACTCGGTAGAGCGCAAACCACCACCACGTATTGCCTGATCCACGAGAACACATCGGGCCCAATACATTTTTGAAATATCATGCCATATATCGTTTTTGGCTCAATCTCTCAATGGTGAAGATCACTTTAAAAATTAAATAATTCTAGTATCCGGATTCGGATTTTCACCAAAATCTAATTATTTCTTCCTTGTCACACACACACAACCTGTCCACCAAGTTTCATCCGAATCCTTCCACAACTTTTTGAGACATCGTGTCATCTATTGGTTCCACACTCTCAATGGTGAAGAATCACGTAAAAAAAACTATCGGATCTTCAACAAAATTGAATCAATTAGTCCTTGTCACACACCCAACCTATTCAACGAGTTCTAACTGAACCCGTTCACAACTTTTTGATATATCGTGCGATACATCGTTTTTGACCCGATCTCTCAATGGTGAGAAATCACTTAAATGCGAGTAGTCGGATCCGGATCTTCACCAACATCTAATCAGTTCGTCCTTGTCTCACACCCAACCTGTCTACAATTTCATCCTGACCCGTCCACAACTTTTTGAGATATCCTGCACACAAACAAACAAACAGACAGACAGACAGACAGAAAGGGGTGAAAACAAATTGCCCTTCACCTTCGGTGGCAGAGGTAATGAATACTTTTTTTTAACAGTCAGAACTGCTGTTTAAATTTTGAAAATCAGTTCAACTTCAGAGTTTGTGCAGCGTTTTATTAACTGTGTGCGGAAATTAAATTTCATTTAAAAAACGGAGACACCCGGAGTTTAGGTGTGTGGCGTACATAGAGCCTCGCGGCTCTGAAAATGCCATTGAACACAAAATAACAACTCCTGGTCTCATCAAAAGAATAATTATTCAAAATAGCTTGTCTAATAAGAGCACCCACCTCAAATCAGCTTGCTCGCAAACTTACGTGCATCCGACAACAGGCCGGGGGCGGTCACGTGACCCTCAAGAAGGGCCGCTTTGTGTTTCACAAGTGCCTTGGGTTATGTCACGTATCATCCGTTCTATCTCTCAAGATGTCAGGTGTTCGTTCACCACAGCATTCAAACTCTGTCTGCCAGTCTGCAGAAGAGTTTTGGAACCGGGAATCTGGGAGGCGATTCAGCATGGACGAGTCCGTCATCCAGCGCTGGAGAACAAGCAAGGCAACAATAGAGAAGATGCCAAGGAAGAATGCGGCACTGAGGGGAAAGTCAATGAAGTGGCCCTCAGTTCGAGGAGCGTCTCGTCGCTTGGCTCCGGGAGAAGAGAGCAGAGGGTTCCGCAATCTCAACACTTGCTCTCAGGCTGATGGTGAAGAGCTTAGTCAAGGAGGATGACATTGGGGACTTTACGGCCGGCCTGTCATGGGCCTACAGGCTCATGGCATGCCATCAACTGTCGGTTCGATGCCGCATACACCTCTCCCAGCATCTTCCTGATGATATGGCTGATAAGACGCGCTTCTAGTCCGACATCATTAAGATTCGCCGAGAGCATGAACATCCCATCAGCAGGATCGGAAATGCCGACCAGACCCTCCCACCCCTTGCCTTCGTCATACCGAGAAACCACCATCACAGTGAAAGGTGAGTGCAATGTGACAATCAACACCACTGGTCACGAGAAGGACCGATTCACCGTAATGCTCACCTGCATCACAGATGGTGGCAAGCTTCCCCTGCACGTCGTGTTCATAAGGAAGACATTGCCCAATGACAAGTTTCCAGCCGGCATCATTGTTCGTGCACAGCAGAAGGGATGGAGAGACAAGGGACTGGTCCAGGACTGGGTGCGGACGGTCTAGAGTAGTAGGCCGGATGGCAGTCTCTCTTGACAGAGCATGCTAATCCTGGATGTGTTCAGATGTCGAAACCGACACCAAAGCACTGCTCTGTCAGACAAACGTCGATCTCAACGTCATCCCAGGTGGGACGACATCGCTCATGCAGCTCCTCGAGGTGTCCATCAACAAACCGTTCAAGGACGGGCTACGTCGCTGCTGATCCAATTGAACAATGAGTGGGGAGAAGACATGCACCAAGAGCGGAAGCATGAGCAAGGTCGACCTTCCGATGATCTGCGGCTAGATCTTCAAGGTGTGGGAGGAGATACCGCCGGACATCATCAAGCGAGCATTTTCGAAATGCTGCATCTCCAACAACACGTACAGTGCAGAGGACGACATCATTTGGAAGGAGGAGGCTGAAAATGACGGTGACAGCAACAGGGAATTGATCGACCCTGATTCGGACAAGGAGTTACGTGCCGTCTTCACCAATGAAAGCATTGACGAAGATTTCCTCGGGTTTAGCTGAAAAACTTCATCAAACCCAAACGACCCTTTTCAGGGCCACTAATCAACAAGATATATCTATGATACCGGAATGAATCCCTTTTTCTAAAAACAAACAAACAAACAAAAATCCTCTTTGTAATATTGTTGCGGCAATGGGTACCGAGACATCAGCTTGTCACTCAGGGGGATTAATCCCCGGTTGTCCTCGGTAAAGCCAGACCTGGGGTCACCGCTCACAATTAACATTATGGTACGGTGGGTTGTTTTAGAAACACAAATGCCATCAAGTCAACCACCAGTTCCAGTGTCCACCATCTAATTATCCCGTTTAACTAGAGGTCACGTGGTTACCTGAGCGGGGAGCGCGCCCTCGGCAAAGCACCAATATTATCTGATTAGATTTTAATTAGGGCGGCCGAGTGTTTTAACCGCTGGTGCGTGCTGACGATTTTTTGGTCAAATCTGTGGTAATTACCTCCCAGTCTATCAGGTTCGGACAATGCCAGACCAATGGAAGGAAAGGACAAAAACGGACAGGTTGGAAATCGACAAATAATTTATTAATAATAAAATAAAGAAATAAAAATAACTTTCTATTTGCTGAGGTAAATAAAGAATGAATTTCAAAACAAAATCAATCAAAATGCCAGGAAAGAGACAAAGAGCAGATGCTTATCAGGGGTTGACTTACAGCTAAACACAGACAAGGGTACCCAGCAGATCATTCAGGGGGAGGGGAGGGGGAGAAAATCGTCACGCTCACCAGAAAGTCGTCCATGAAGCGAAAACGTCCTGAAATGCGTGCGCGCGTGTCACGTCCGTCGCCAGCACCCAGCTTTGCCGTGCACCCTCTCGCGGAGCAGCCTTGAACGCCAGTCGAAGTGTGGAGGACACCGAGATCGTCCGTTGTGGGTCTAGACCCTGGTGTTGTTGGTGACCAACCATGCCTCACTTGTTGTCGGCGCTGCTCACACGCACACGCTCGCTTGCCGAACCACTGGGAAGGACGAATTGTCTCATTGGCGCTGATCAGGCACCCACACACGCACCACACGCTCGCTTGCCGAACCACTGGGAAGGACGAATTGTCTCATTGGCGCTGATCAGACACCCACACACGTACCACACGCTCGCTTGCTCAAGCACTGGGAAGGACGAATTGTTTTGTCGGCGCTGGTCAGACACCCGCTTCTTGCTCGCTTCTCTCGCCCTTTTTCTCCACACGCTTCTCTCTCCACACGTTTCTCTCTCCACACGTTTCTCTCTCCACACGCTTCTCTCTCCACATGCTTCTCTCTCCACATGCTTCTCTCTCCACACGCTTTTCTCTCAGAACGTACCTCTCGCTCGTTTTTATATGTCCGGGCCGTCTTCACCGGTCAGTCTGCCCCAAGCTCACCCCGCCCCACTGGTGCACAGTTACCATGACGCCCCGTGAGCTCCCAAAAAAGGCGGACGTCGGAGCTCATGAAAGATTGTAGCTGAGGAAAAATAAGGGCGGGCTTCAGAGCTCGTGAAAGAAATGTGTATAAACGTGTCTGTTGTAAAGAAAAAAAAAAGCTTCCCATAAGGGAGAGGATCTATCCTTTACCCTTCTCAACGCATCACATTTAAGATCCCATTAGACACGGGGATGGGATGGACTAATCTGAACATACATTTAAGGAAATAACTGTCTGAGGACCTGGATGTGTAAATGCATTCATCAGACCGGATTCTGAAATCAGAAACAATATTTAAAAAATAAAGGGGTTTTTGACAGCAACTCGTCCATGGAGACTACTTTCGATAGGAGACCTGATAGTAGAAAGGTCCACTTGAAGTCCTGTTCTCTCTGCCAGTTCTTGTGTAGGTTCAGCATTTCATCTATAAGGAATTTATTGTGGGTGTCTCCTCAATCTCTCCACCCCGCTCAATGCCCATCCACGTGCACCTCTCACCTCCCCCCCCCAATGCCCATCCACGTAGTCCTCTCCATCCCCCCCACCTCACAAGCGCCTCCCCCCCCTCAACCTTAGACCTTCCACATGGGCCACTCCCCCATCTCATCCCTCAACTAAAGCCACACGCATGGCAGATGCATGCAAAACGGTACCTTTGACATTTTGAGTAAATTATTAATGTCTTCTCCATATTCTCATAAAGCTTTGTTGAAAATTTAATGACAAAAAAGGTTTTAAAAAAAAAAAAACTTGTAGACTAGACCCATGTTCTTCATTGCATGGCCTGCGAGTCACTGGCGGCCCCTGGTGGCCTAAAGTATGGCCACTGACGCACGAGCGATAATACACAAATGTGAAAACACACCATCATAATCTTCCATAAATGCTATCAAATGAGTGTTTGAGTGTTCCAATGGGAAACATAAAAATAACACGACAACATCAGTAGATGGCAGTTTGCAAACAATTACGCTTGCAGCCCAGTAACCACAACAGGAAAAATAAAAAAATAAAAATGAGAGTACGTGGAGGTGGGGCCTAATAGCAGCCATTTTGGAGTCCTGCAGGCGGTGTGGCGGCTCTCACAATGACGTCTTATTGGCAAAAGTGCCCCCCTTCTTTAAAATAGTGAAAAAAAAAAATCACTGGCCGAGACGGACACAGACGCGCACACGGGCAGGGGGATGCACCACAAAACCCTGTGTCCCGCAGAGCAAGGGATGGGCTAATGACGGTAAACAATGCAGAATGCATGGAACAACCTCCAAATGGAATTTCTCAAGAAATCGCAGGAAAGTATTTCAAAATGGAGATCTGCTGTTCTGCATAAAAAAGGTAACCACAACAAATATGGGAATTACACAGAATAATATTGTAAAATACAAATCATTTTGGTTTCTTTCATTAAACAAGTTCATCACGGAACTTTTATTGATCAAAATAAGCTAAAGTGACGATAAAAATACATATTTTCCAAGGTGGTCGAGAGACACACACAAACACACACCTTTCCTTACTACCCAGAAGTATATATATATATATATATATATATATATATATATATATATATATATATATATATATATATATATATATATATATATATATATATATATACTTACTCTCTCTCTCTCTCTCTCTCTCTCTCTCTCTCTCTCTCTCTCTCTCTCTCTCTCTCTCTCTCTCTCTCTCTCTCTCTCTCTCTCTCTCTCTCTCTCTCTCTCTCTCTCTCTCTCTCTCTCTCTCTCTCTCTCTCTCTCTCTCTCTCTCTCTCTCTCTCTCCAAGCACTTTTCCCCTCCTCAATGCACATCCACATGGGCCTCTCCCCTCCCCCTCAATGCACATCCACATGGGCCTCTCCCCTCCCCCTTCAATGCACATCCACGTGGGCTTCTTCCCTCCCCCCTCAATGACATCCACGTGGGCCTCTTCCCTTCCCCTCAATGCACATCCACGTGGGCTTCTTCCCTCCCCCTCAATGACATCCACGTGGGCCTCTTCCCTCCCCCCTCAATGCACATCTATCCCAATCTCTATCCCCACGTGCTCCTCACGAACCACATCCCTGTTCCTTCCTCCTCCTCAACGCTCTCGATCCACGTGCAGACATCGTTTACAAAACGTCTCCACGTACCTGTCAAAACCTCTCCGCATCTCCTGCTTGCACACACCTCATCTCTCATCGCGCACACTCCTCCCCTCTTATCGACCCGTGCCGTGCTGTGCCGTGCTGTGCCGTGCAGTAGTCCTTCCGTACCTGCAAGTTGCCGTCTTCTTCCCACTTCTGGCCCTTTTATTGTCGCACGTCGCGGGCAGCAAGGAAGCATATCCGTGCTCAGCCTCTGTCCGGGTGACAGCACGAGTAGTAAGTACAATGTGGCAGCACGAGTAACAGGACCGCATGCACGGAGGAGGAGGACGAGGACGAGGACGATGATGAAGCCGAAGATAAGAGAGCTGACAATAAATAAATAATTAAACGGTGGCATGCCGACAATAACAACAGCAACAACAACAACAACAACAACAACAACAACAACGTGTCGCTGACTGCGCCCGTAAATCGGATCGAGCAACGTGCACAACGTGCACAACGTGCATCGGAGGAGGAGGAGGAGGAGGGAGGGAGGGGGACCAGACCCAGGGTTGAGCACCTCGTTCCCGCCGCTCCAGATATTCCGCAGCTTCGATCAGACGCTCGATGTTGGCCGCCATGACGCAAATCAACGAGATCCTCCTCTTTGCTTCTTCGTAACAACAAGCAGTCTTCTTCTTCTTCTTCACCTTTTCTCTCCGATCGTTTCCTGGCGCTTCCGAAGTCCGAACGCCCAAACCGACCTCGCTTCGTCCGCGCGGCTGCGATATGTCATCGAAATTTTTTTTTAAAATACAAAAACTCGATCTTAAACCCTAATTCGCTTCACGCGATCCGAGCTGCGTCGACGGCAACGACCGCCTGGGACGGGGGACGCACGCGCCACGCGGACTGTGCCGTTAACGGCTGTTTACGAGGCGAGCGCAGTCCCTCCCCAGCAACACACGACGGCTCCGGGCGATTGGTGCGCCATCTGCCAATCGGGTTGCCTCCCTCATGGCCGCGCCCCCAATTCCGTACCACGTGGTACGCGGCGGACCAATGACGAGCGCCGTTCTCTTCTGCAAATGTTTGTTGTGCCATGTGTTCTCGATCGAGTCACGTGACCCACCGTCGGCCAACCGCCTTGAGGGAACCACGTGACGCCTCCCCACGGCCACGCCCATGTGTATTTTTCTTTTTCTTTTTTTCTCCACCTTGTTCTCGCTGTTTGAATTCGAGTATATTGTGACGTCATTATTCTACACAACCCCCCCACGTTCACCTAACGTTCCGAAACGTGTTCCTGCAAATATAATTCGAAGCTCATCAACGTAACCATGGATAATTAGGCGATATTAAACACGTTGTCGACATGTGACCGCGGGAATTCTCCGCAGTACAATATTTCCATCTAATTTTGGGCTCCAGTGCCAACTTGCTTTTGGGAACTGCAGCATAATTGGTCGGATTAATAGTAATTAGTCTGCTGCGAAGTGTTCGAGGCGAACGTATTTTAACCGTTTATATATATTTTAAATTCCCCCCCCCCCCCGATCCTGGCGGAAATCCGAACTTGTGACTGGTTACGGCGAGGTCACGTGACGCTCCGTCGTCCCTCGAGTGTTCCGGAGCACGGACTGTTTGTCACAATGAGCCGTCGTCACAATGAATTGTTTTAATAATAAAATAATAATAATAATGTTTCCTCACGAGGAACTTTTTTGACTCAGGAGGCCCATCAAAGTCTGCACTATTGTTCCCAACCGATGGTTGTTTGTCCGTGCTCTGTCCTCTCGACTGCTGAGCGTGGAAAAGTTTTGGCACAACTCGGTCGGGTTTTGAACCACTGACCTCCCAGACTTGGCACCACTCGGTCGGGTTTTGAACCACTGACCTCCCAGACTTGGCACGACTCGGTCGGGATTTGAACCACTGACCTCCCAGACTTGGCACGACTCGGTCGGGGTTTGAACCACTGACCACCCAGACTTGGCACGACTCCGTCGAGGTTTGAACCACTGACCTCCCAGACTTGGCACCACTCGGTCGGGGTTTAAACCACTGACCTCCCAGACTTGGCACGACTCCGTCGGGCTTTAAACCACTGACCTCCCAGACTTGGCACGACTCCGTCGGGGTTTGAACCACTGACCTCCCAGACTTGGCACAACTCGGTCGGGGTTTGAACCACTGACCTCCCAGACTTGGCACGACTCCGTCGGGGTTTGAACCAATGACCTCCCAGACTTGGCACGACTCCGTCGGGGTTTGAACCACTGACCTCCCAGACTTGGCACGACTCGGTCGGAGTTTGAACCACTGACCTCACAGACTTGGCACCACTCGGTCGGGGTTTGAACCACTGACCTCCCAGACTTGGAACGACTCCGTCGGGGTTTGAACCACTGAATTCCCAAACTTGGCACGACTCGGTCGGGGTTTAAACCACTGACCTCCCAAACTTGGCACGACTCGGTCGGGGTTTGAACCACTGACCTCCCAGACTTGGCACGACTCCGTCGGGGTTTGAACCACTGACCTCCGCGACTTGGCACGACTCGGTCTGGGTTTGAACCACTGACCTCCCATACTTGGCACGACTCGGTCAGGGTTTGAACCACTGACCTCCGCGACTTGGCACGACTCGGTCTGGGTTTGAACCACTGACTTCCCAGACTTGTCACGACTCGGTCA
The DNA here is from genome assembly GCF_056783735.1 of Eptatretus burgeri. NCBI lineage: Eukaryota > Metazoa > Chordata > Myxini > Myxiniformes > Myxinidae > Eptatretus > Eptatretus burgeri. The sequence goes on along the minus strand of NC_140962.1, from coordinate 138,648,261 downwards.
GGGTTTGAACCATTGACCTCCCAGTCTTGGCACGACTCGGTCTGGGTTTGAACCACTGACCTCCCAGACTTGGCACGACTCGGTCTGGGTTTGAACCACTGACCTCCCAGTCTTGGCACGACTCGGTCGGGGTTTGATCCATTGACCTCCCAGACTTGGTACCACTCGGTCGGGGTTTGAACCACTGACCTCCCAGACTCGGCACGACTCAGTCGGGGTTTGAACCATTGACCTCCCAGACTCAGAGGGGATGCTCTCACACATCCGTTGAATACCTGTCCAGTATTGGGTAGTCGATGCAGTCGAAATTGTTTTTTTTTGTTTTTTTGAGATTTGTTCTTCCCTTATTATCAGTATTTAAAATGGCGATTTCAGTTAATGCAATGGCGATTTCGATGAAACTTGGTTGGTAGGTTCATACCATGACCTAGTTGTGTGCAAATGAGAACCGTTGCTATGGACACCACCGTTGCCTAGCAACGGGACTTTGAAATTTTCGAAAAATCATAAAAAATTTATTTTTTCGAAAATCAAAAATCGGGCCACGAGGGTCTGTGGGCAGTACATTCAGCCATATTGTCAAAATTTCCAGCCGGAGCCTATGAAAACTGTCGGAGAAGATAGACTTTGAATGAACCCTGGTCGAAAACAATAAAAAAATGAAGTTCGTTATATCTCAGAGACTACGAGTAAGATATACATGAAACTGGTGTGGTAGGTTCATGGTATGTCCTAGTTATGTGTGAAAAAGAACCGTTGCTATGGACCCCTCCGTTGCCTAGCAACGGCCAAAAAACCTCTAAATGTGGGGGTATTTTAACGAAAAAACAATCTGCAGCATTAACCCTTGAAGCTGGAATCATGAATTTTCTTGTGCTTAATCCTCAGGTCATTCCCCATCGAACGGTTCTATTGGGTAGTCCATCGCGTTCCATCGCGTCAGGTTCTATTGGGTAGTCGACTACCCATGTCTGCCTACCGGCTTGTCTGTCTATCTGTCTCACTGTTCGGTCCAGTGCTCCGTTGATACAATGCCGATTTCAATGAAACTTGGTTGGTGGGTTCATACCATGACCTAGTTGTGTGCAAATGAGAACTGTTGCTATGGACACCACCGTTGCCTAAAAATGGGACTTTGAAATTTTGAAAAATCATAGAAAATTAATTTTTTCAAAAATCAAAAATCAGGCCACGAGCGACTGTGGGCAGTACATTCAGCCATATTGTCAAAATTTTCCAGCCGGATCCAATGAAAATTGTCGGAGAAGATAGACTTTGAATGAACCCTGGTCAAAAACAATAAAAAACGAAGTTCGTTATATCTCAGAGACTATGAGTCAGATATACATGAAACTTGTATGGTAGGTTCATGGTATGTCCTAGTTATGTGTGAGAAAGAACCATTGCTATGGACCCCTCCATTGCCTAGCAACGGCCGAAAAACCTCTAAATGTGGGGGTATTTTAACGAAAAAACAATCTGCAGCATTAACCCTTGAAGCTGGAATCATGAATTTTCTTGTGCTTAATCCTCAGGTCATTCCCCATCGAACGGGCCCATCACGTCAGGTTCTATTGGGTAGGTGACGACCCATGTCCGCCTACCAGCTTGTTTATATAATTAATAACATTTATTGTTTGTCCTATTCGTTTTTTCCTTCGATTTGGTGTTTAAGCTTCTTACTCACTCAAGGGAATTCCTATTCGTACAATTTTCATATTTGTGTTTTTACGGTTGAATTTGCTTCAATGTTTTTGGGACAATCTATTTATTACGTATGCACGGATTCAGGTCGGTGTGTGTGTGTGTGCGTGTGCGTGTGTGCGTGTGCGTGTGCGTGTGCGTGTGCGTGTGCGTGTGCGTGTGCGTGTGTGAGCGCGCGCGCGCATGGTGTGTATGGCATCGGGTGGTTGAGGCCTTTTGAGCCTACGCTTTTGACGGTACAACGAGTTGTTCACAAGACTTCTCACGGCTCTTGAACCAATCTTGGACAGTTACTCCATCTTGCAAGGTGTGGAGGTTTCCAATGAGCAGGCACGGGTAACGTGCTTCCTTCAAGGAGGACGTATTGCACACAGGAACAAGATTCGACGCACTCCACCACCAGCCAGCCGTTGATCTGTCAGGGACAAATGAAATTTTCCATCATGTTTGCTTTTGTAATAAATAGATAATTATTATTACATCTGTCGCTGAAGGTTATGTTTTCACCCCTGTCTGTCTATCTCAAAAGGTGATGGATGGATTCAGAGGAAACTTGGTGGACAGGTTGAGTAGGTGACCAGAACAAGCCGATTCGATTTTCGTTCAGGTCCGAATCCAGATCTGGTCTATCAGTGGGACACTAAATGTAAACTGTTCAACCTGGCAGAAGAGGAGGCTCATGGAGGAGCTAAATGACAAAGGGCAGCAAATTCACAGACTACCAAAGCGACAGGTTGTTGGGGAGGAGAGTGTGCACAAGGAGGAATAACACTAAAGCGAGTAACGATGGCCAAGAGAGGAACACATTGGAATGAATCAATGTATGTGTACGTATTCACGAGATCATGGATGTACCTGGGTGAGCACCTGGGGTCGTGATGGGTTGGGCATTAAAAATAAAAAAAGCTGAAGTGAGAAGGACTACACAACGGACACCGAGACAATTCTACCATCAGGTGAATAAAGGGGCGAATTAATGCAGGTGGGGAACCAGGTAGGACTTGGGGTGGGTGAGCAGGTGAGGGTTTTTTGAGGAATAGGTGTGACCTGGGCTGTCTTTTAAGACGGCAAGTGGAGCGAGGTCAGATGTAAGCTTGTATAAAATGGAGAGCCCACCAACCTTGCTGCCATCGGTGGGAGAGTGGCAGTCCTTGGGAATTCACGTCCTGCCTTGGGATACTCAGGGTGTGGAAGACCACCTCAAGAGGAGCATAATCAGAAAAACAGACTTGTACGCAGGGATCGAAGCCAACAGAAGAGCGAAGCAAAGAATGGAAGTTTTGTACACTGAGCTGAGAGTGCGGAGGACCAAGGGAAGTTGGCAATGGATATTTACAAAAGGTCAGCGAGGAACACGTGAGCTGAAACGGGAGGAAAGAATGGCGTTGGCTACATGGGAGTAATTCTCACAGACATTGGGGGAAGAGTGGGGAGAACAATCGGTGAAGACAATTGGAAGCTTTATATTTGTTCAGGTCAACAACAGTGAGTCCATCGATGAACAGGTACGTGACCGTGCGAGATGTCAGAAAAGACAGATCTTAGAGGGGGGAGGGGGGGGGTCTTGATACCGCTGAAGCTTTGGGCATCACCTCCAAAAATGCAACACAGATTGCACCTGTTTAATTGACTCGAATGCCTCGCATACCTCGTGCATATCCTGAATTCATGGAAATGAGAGATTGCAATGACACGAGTTTCGTAAATATGACTGCATGCCTAAAGCAAACATGCACAGGTCGTCAGGTAAAGAGTCTTATTCTTCTTCTGTACGCAACACAAGCCTGCGGGTAGCAGCATATTGGCTTCGGGTGTGGCTGTGCCTCTGATGTGATGCCCTCGAAGTTGGGGCAGAAATTTGTAAGCTGTTCAGGGTGCCGGCGATAGCTCGAATACTCTTCACGAAGGACACCGTGGAGATCTCGAACGTCCACCAACTAATGCCGGCAGATGGGACGCCCAGTTTAACGTCCATCCGAGGGACGGCACACACATTGATGAATCATCCTGCCTGTGAAACACCAGGATGACAGTTTATAGCTAGGTCAGGATTCAAACCCAGACTGGACAGCTTTGAGGTGAGTGTGCGTACCTCAAGGCCATCCTTACAGCCTCTTGTTAAACTACCCTGAGCTCTTTGGTTGTGCGGGACATCCATATTTTCGCTGAGATAGCAGTAGTACAATATTTAACAACTGTTGCAAAAAAAAATAAGAAGAAAAAAAAAAAAGGTTAAATTAAAGAAAAAATAAAAACAAGTAATGGAAGTAATAGTTCGTGACAATGGAGTTGGATAGAGGGAATCTCATTGTAGGAAAGAAGTCGACGATGTTTGCAACCTCTCCCGGAAAGCTTTATTACCCTCGCCGGAGGAGATGGTATTGCATTGGGGTCTGTTTGTCTGTCTGTCTGTCTGTCTGTCTGTCTGTCGCCTACAGGTCACAATTTTAAACCGATCTTCACGAAACTTCACCACATGGTCGAGTTTGTCAGAAGGAAGAAGCTTATTGTTTTTGAGGGAAAAAAGGTCAACAAGTTAGCTGAGATTTCTAAAATCCTCAATTTTCATCCGATTGACTTGAAATAGGAAGAGGATTGAAATTTCAGGTCACTGAATTCAACAGGCCAATTATTTTTTGAGGTCAAATTTGTTTCATGGATTTTGCAAGTATCGTGCTCTGCACGACGCCTTCTTGCTTGTTTGTCCGCACAGAACTTTCGCATTTTTTTCCGCAACCGCTTGTTGGATTGAGATGAAATTTTCACTCATGTATAATGTTTTAATAATTATGACATCATAGGTCATATGATGCGGCAGCCATGTTGGAAAAAAAACAGAAAAACTTTTGGAAAAACAGAAGAAAAAAAAATCTCTGAAACCACACCAAGGAAAAAATTGAAACTTTGCACGTAGCAAGTACTCCTCATGGGGAATGAGTGTAACTTTTTATGGGGTTATAGGTGCCTTCATTATGATGTCATAATTGCAGACGTAGAACACTACATCCAATCAGTATGAAAATTAGGGGTCATCTAGGGATAAAATGGTCCACAAAATTTTTTTGATAACATCATTGGTCACAAGATTTGGCAGTAATATTGTTTTGTTTTGTTTTTAAACCTTCAAAAACCTTCTTCTCTGAAATGGCTGAACAGATCAAAGCAAAACTTTACGCACATGACCGCCTGTCCATGAAGAGAAAAAGGTTCAAACATATTATCATGTGATGGGTCACGTGATTTGGCAGCCATATTGGATTTACCCTAAAACATATAAAAACCTTCTTCTCCATAATGGCTGGACAGATCGAGGGGAAACGTCATATAAACGTTCCTCAAGGCATGCGTGTACAAGGTCGTAAAGGAATAATTGATGTCACATTGTTTGGCAGCCATACTGGGTTGAATAAAAATATTAAATCATGTTTTCTCTGGAACCCCTTAACCAATCAACGTGAAACTTCACAAATGTGACCCAGCAGTGATGGGAAATACATGTCTCAAATTTCAACTTGATCGGACACACGGTCTGGCAGCCAAAATGATGAATTTTTTTGATGTGGGATGTTTTTTTTTTCTTTTTTGACTAAGGCTCACTTGGCTGTGCCTGGATGGGTTTGAGGGTAGAGGAGTAGCAGCTGAAATGCGAATCCTATCCAGGTTCTTCCTGATGACTTCATCTTTTATTTTTGCTTGTTCGGGTTCCTTCTGATTACTCCAATGCAGGATTATACCTATTTGGTCTTCCATTTGATCTGAATTGAAATTACTTTAATCCCATTCTGAATTCAATTGAATAATAAAAAAAACGTCACGGGTCAGGTGCAGGTGCCCGATCAAAGCGGGACGTCTTGATACCCGGTCATCATTGCCAGCAGTTATAAAGTGGCAGTTATAATTATGTCTCCTATTAATTACGCAACACACCACACAACACACCACACAAAACAAGTCCTGGTTGTGGGTCTGCACTCTCTGATTGCTCTTTTTCTTGTTAGCTATTGGGTCAATGCTGGTAATTGTTACAATGGAGCTGTAACTGTCAGAGAAGGACCAGCAAAAGAGCAGAAAAAGATGCAAATGTTTGGAGGATTTGAGCAGAGATATTGTCCGGCCTAGTTGTGGATAAGTTGTTGGAGTAAGGCAGACACTTTAAGGTGAGAATCTCATCGAAAGGCTCAATATCTTACATTCGTTCCGATTTCAAATAGTTTTTGTCAAATTAGTTTGCCTGTTTCGGGGCTGGCAGGATCTCTGAGCTTGCTATCCTCGGTTCGAATCTTGACCCAGCTATACACTATCACCTTGGTGTTTATGTACTATCACCTTGGTCGCAGGGCGAGGCATCGATGTGTGCACCGTCTATCTAATGGATGTTAAGCCGGAGGATCCATCTGCCAGCATTGGTCGTTGGTGGACGTTAAAGATCCCACGGTGTCTTTCATGAAAAGGAGGTACCCTGAAAAATTTTTTTTTTAACAAATTCCTGTCACCATCACCCAAATGCTGGGCATACCATCCAGTTCAGGAAAGACTTGGGCTATAAACTTCCCCTGGCTGACCCCTTAAGAATGTGGGAAGATGGCCCGTTTATGCCATTCCCATGTGTACCTATGGTTCATGATTCTGGGGACACATCTCCCTGTGTATATATTTGTTTCTTGTCTATTAATGTCGTTGTAATTCACACTTAAGTCCATTGATCTGTACTAACGTCTTTGTCTTGCATGCGATTGTGTACAAGCTCCACCATGAACATGAGATTAATGTACACAGTACAAATTATATAAATCTACACTTGCCTCTGCCCATCATCTCTTGAAAATTGGTGAAGGTCCAATGTTCAACAAAGGCTCGATTGTCTCTTTCAAACAATGTACTGTACGTACATGGACAGCACACGGCCCGTCAGTCTTTATGGCCCGACAGTGTTAATAAAAACTCACTCAAAACTAACTGGGTTCACTTGTATGTCCAGCATTCACAATAATTTTCTGCATCTGCTCTTCTTTCAGCAAAAAAACACAGATGGAACTTGGAATCAAACGTGCTTTAAAGCATCCCAGGGAAGACCCCGATTCATAATGTTGAAACTGTTACAACTGCAACTAGAAAGCATCTCAAAATGCAATTTTAACCTGTCCGCATCCGAAACTAATCTTGATGAACTAAACCTGATAAAACCAACAACGACAAAATCATTATATATTTACTACTTTGTGTTCTCTCCATATTTGTACCGGGCGTAGTGGCGTGCGCCTGAAATCCGGCTACTCGGAGGCTTGGGTTGGAGGATCGCTTGAAGACGGGAGCTCTGCACTGGGCCGCGCTATGAGAGGGTGAAGGGCAGCCCGGAATCATGGCGAAACCCAATCCTTATCCCTGTGTCGTAAGAGGCGACCATGGTTGCGTCAGGAAGGGCATCGGCGTAAAACCTATGCCAAATCAGTATGCGGATCATAACGGATGATCCGCTGTGGCGACCCCTAACGGGAGCAGCCGAAAGGCGAACAACAACAAGTTCTCTCCATATTTGTCTCCACGACAAATCCTCATCGAGGTGCATCTTGCGTTTACCCACATGAGTATGTCTGTTAATCACATACTGTTTGAACGCGAGTTTGACCATGAGTACATCTATTGATTACGTATTGTTGCGGATGAGGAAATTCGCAAACCACCATTCAGGTCCCGTAGGTGAGATATCTCTGTAAGTACATGTGTAGTTAGCCCCAAACCCGTTGTTTAGAGGGAATAAATGTGATTCATTCGGGCTACGACCCTTTGAGATAGTCGTTTTTCTGTTCTATCTTTATTTTGAACCAACCACGTCTCAACCGCCATCACACAACAACCACCAACTGCAACTCCGCTTCACAACAACAACAACAACAACAACGCCAACAGCCACGACCTTTACCTTCACAACTCGCTCCCGCAAACATCGCATCACCGCCATTCCAAACGTCGCCATGGCCATAAACCACCACAATAAACCCTCCACCACCTTCACCTCTCCTTCTGCGGCCATTCCCGCACCACTTGTGAACGCTGAGCGTCAGGCTGTCCTGGCCTCGTATGGGACGCGCGCCGAACCTCGAGTGCAAAGTGCGGCCTTTCCGAGGAGAATTCGGATCAGGAATGATACACGCCCACTTCTGATCCATCCAATCAGCAAGCGCGGGGCGGTTTGGCTCCGCCTCCAGGCGCGTCGGAGTAGAATCGGGATATGCAAATTCTCGGATCAGGGGAGACTCACACCCCTTTTCCTCCGTCCAATGGGCGAGCGTGGCTCCACCCCCGAGCTCGTTCTGATCCAGAAATTTGCATATGGGTTCTCCTGCCGGCCTATAAAGCGCCGGGCACGGGGCGAATTTGGCAGTCAGTTTGGGAAGAGTCAGTCTGGAGAGGTTGGAGAGCCGAGTGGAACTCGCAGTCTGTCGGGGTTCGGAGTCTGTCGAGGAGCTGCAGAGAGAGGAAGCCTGGAGCGCGGTCGAGTCGGTTTGAGCGCAGAGTCGGCCTTGGAGGAGCGGGGAGTGAGTCGGGAGGCGAGGGCGTACAGGTGGTTTGCTGCAGTCGGCTGAGGAGAATTGGGGAAGAGGCCGAATAGCTCGGGTCCGAGGCAAGGAAGACGGCGGTCGGCGACAAGCTCGCAGTGGAATCGCTCGTCGCGGGACCCAAGCAAGCCAGCTATCCTCTTTCCCCAGAGCATCAACAATTCCCCACTTCCCCCCCCCCCGCGCTGAGATAGTGCGAAAAGGGGGGCCCCGTTCCCACCCCACTCCAAGCAGTGCCAACGAAACCCGCGAAGGAGCGTGGAGTCGGGGCGCCGCCGCGCCACCACATTGGCGGCTCATCACAAAGACACGGGTAGGATCCACCCGGTCTCGCGGACCTGACCGCTCTTTCAGGTCCCGCGCAAATATTGGCCCACAGGCCCCGTCTGCCCCCTTGTCTTTGAGGGTGGCCCTTTTCTTTTGCTTTTGAGTAAATGTGTTGTTGGCGCCGTCTGTAAAGTAAAACTGTGTAAGTGTTGCCGTGTGCTCGCGTAGTCGGTTGTAGATCTGCATTGTTGTGTTTCTTTTGTAGCATTTGCTGTAGGTGCATAAATGTTGTAATTGTATATGTGTGCTCTCCGTGTGCCGCGGAATAAATGTGCATCATGTTGAACTGTTTTCCCGTTTCGCTTCGTCTTTTCTTTAATTGAATCTCCATCTTGCTTCACGTAAAGGGTTGGTAGTGGGCTTAATACTCCCGATAATTAATCGGAACCGTCGAGGCCGACGATAACACCGCTCGGTTATCCCGATAGTATGGAACGGGTCGCTTACGTGGCCCGTGTCCGGAGTCGACCTGCGGCGAGGTGCGATCGCCCGGTCTACCCTCCGCGTGGGTACTTAGGTAGGTCGAATTTGGCGAACAACCCCATCCCACGCGGGGGCCGATTGGCACGATCGTGGTGAGGCCGAAAGGCCCACCTGTGACTAGCTCTCGGCGTTAGTCCGAGAGGGTCACGACAGAATTGTCCGTCCGGTGGGCGACGTGCCGCGATTCGAGTTACGTGGCCGTTCGCACGCCGGCGGGCGCGAATTCGCAACAGTATTATTGGACCATGACTCAGTCTATTAATTATGGGCTATTAATTACGCACCATTGGAACGTACCTTTTGGACCCCTTGACCCTTAGACCTCGAGACCTTCTTCAGACCCCTTTATATTCCTTAAACCCGATAGATCCATTAGACTCTTTCGAGCTGTACTGACTGTTGGAATATCCTATTTAGACCTTTAGACCCCTTAGAACTTCGAGACCCCCTTTAGACCATTGTAAACCTTTTAAACAATTTTATAAGCCTGCCATTGGCGTCACAGTTAAGGTGGCTGGCTTAAGATCTTCAAGGGTCTTGAGTTTGAGCCCCTTTCAAGCCGTGAATTTACACCAGGTGGGCTGACTCATTCTGACATCCTTCCGAGGTCAGCAAAGTTAATACCAGCTAATTGGAAACGGAGCACTGCATCAGCAGCACTCCCAGCAATGATGCAACCAGCAGCCACAGGCTGCATAAGAAATTGTAACAAAACACTGTTTTATCCCTTTTAGACCTTTAAAATCCATTAAGACCTTTTAGACCCCTTTAGACTCCTGAAGACATTTACACCACTGAGACCTTTAGAACCATTGCACTCTCTTTAGAGACTTTCAACCCCTCATGACCATGATAGATCCTTATCGACTCTTTGGAGCACTTTGACTCTTTAGATACACACCACACAAACCTCTCGAGAGTCTTCTTACAAGATACAGACTATACTTTTTTCAGCAAGTAATGCGCAATCTCCACCTACCCGGAGGCTGGGTACTCTGCTCAGTTGAAAATAATTTGTATATTAGGTAACTGAATTGGTTCACCAATGAAAACCTAGAAGCATATTGTTTATTTGGATTTTTCAAGTATCCTGCAATGCACGACATCTTTCTTGTTTGTTTGTTTGTTTGTCTATATGTCTGTCTGTCTGTCTGTACAAAAAAATAAAATTACAGTTTGTCAAAACTCCAAGGGTCTGTTGGCCATCTCGTCAACCCACTTCTTTCTCCTTTGAATGTTGGCTGGTCTAAGAAGAGGTTTTCTCCTCGTTGCTCTCCCTTAGTAGCCCAGCTGATGAAGGTACCGCACGGCAGTTCTTAAGCTAATTTGGACCTCCTCTGCAACATCTGTTGCTGTGCAATGGGGAGTTTTCTCAATGGATCACTTGACAGCTCTCTGGTCTCTATGTTCGCAATCTCTCCCATCAGTCTGGTCTCGCTCTCCCTCATCTCTTCCCGGACACCGATACTACATTCCCTTACCTCCTCTCGCACCGCCGCCATCGCTTCACTCATCTCCCTTTTTATAACATCGCCCATCACGTCCATTCCCCTGCTGTTTTTTTGGTCCATCATTGTTATTTGTGCCCTGTTTTCTTCGCTCATCATTTTCATTTGTGCCATTAATTTCCTCATGAACAACGTCGTGTCATTCTCGCGCTGCACTGGCGGCGATAACCCGGCGTTCTGCGCTATCGGCGCTGAATTTTCCTGAGGCCGAGCGTGGAAATTATTTTCCATCTCTCCCATTGCTTCCTCTTCACCCTCCATTGCGACTTCTTGCGGGTCCTGGGTCAATTCCTTATCCATATTTACATCTTCTACATAGCCCACCGGGACCTTCCCGTGTTGGTCCGCCATTGTCCGCACCAATAAATTTAACTAAAATTTGGTCTTACAGCTCTGAATTTTGAGGTGCGTGAAGTGCAGCACAGGTCGACAACTTGACACCAGTTTATTGATCAAGGGGTTCAAAAAATCCCACTCCCAGACACCAGTTTGTTTAAGGCCACCGGAACCGAATGTATTATGAGGGGGTTAATCCCCGTTTCTCCTCGGAAGAGCGGACCTGGGGCCATCGCTCACAGTTAACTTCGTGGTACGGTGGGTTGCTTTACAACCACAAATGCCAATCAGTCAACCACGAGTTCCAGTGTCCACCGTCTAAATTTGCCGTTTAACTCGAGGTCACGTGGTTTCCTGAACGGGGAGCGCGCCCTTGGCAAAGCACCAATATTATCTTGATTAGATCTTAATTAGGGCGGCCGAGCGTTTACCGCTGTTGTGTGCCGACAATGACAGGTCAATTAGTGTGGTAATTACCTCCCACTCTATTGAGGTTCGGACAATGTTGGGTCAATGGAAGGAAAGGACAAGCATGGACAGGTTGAAACGTCAACAAGGAATTTATTAATAAGGAAAAAATAAAAAAACAGAGGAACTTTTTATTTCCTTGTTGTGAAAATAAGTAAATTCAAATCAAGCAAAATAATCTCAAGCAAATAGAGAATTAATCAGGCATTGATAGAAAAACAGACAAAGATCAGATGCTTATCACCATGCCTTACTTAATGATAAACACGAGACAAGGGTACCCAGCAGATCATTCGGGGGGGGGGGGGGGAAGAGAAATCCGGTCTTGGCTTCCCAAGGTAGAAGTCGTCGTGCGTCAAATAAAATTTTCCGAAATGTGTGAGCATGCCTTGATCCATTGCCAGCGCCCTGCCTTGCAGTGCACCCACTCACAAACGGGCTTGAACTCCAATCGATGTCACGTCGTCACCTCCAGGAACCAGGGACGCCAAGAATCAGTTACGCGAAGAGCAGGTCTCGAGCAGAACCAGCATTAACGGTCCAAGCGTCTCCCACCGTCAGGAGCCACAACCAACAGACAGCTGTGAGGAGCTGTGAGGAACTGTGAGGTGCTGATGCGCTGTGAGAAGCTGTAAAGCGCTAAGGCGCTGTGAGGCTGTCACCAGCGATCAGAGCTGCAAGGCTGCAAGGCCGTCACCAACTGTCACAAACTCAACTGTCGCCAGCTCACCAACTGTCTGACCGGAACTGACTGGAGCTGAAAATAGCCGTCTCCCAGTTGTCACCAACTGTCACAAAACTCTCAGAGCCATAAGAAGCCGCAACCAGCTGTCACCAACTGTCACAAAAACGGTCCTCTCGTCCTTTTTATAGGCGGCCAGTCTGGGTGGAGCCTCAAGCAGACTTCAGCAAAATCTACCTTGCCTATTGGCGCATCGTTGCACGTGACAAACCGCCAATCTTGTGATCATTGTAACAGTACTGTAACGGCGATTGGACGAATGGCAGAAAGCAGCCATTTGCCAGAATTACCGAGCGAAAATGTGAAGCGCTCATAAAACGTAAACAACAACCATCCACAGAGCTGCCAAACGGTGTGTCAAACGTCGATGGAAAAAGGTGGACGCCAACGTCGGTGATAGAGGTGGGTGTCGAATGTTGATGGAAAATAGGTGGGTGCGGAAAATGAACCACAGTCGTATTTGACCATCAGAATAACTGCTCAGGAAAAGCCCGCGGTGTGCTTAATCAAATGTACTACAAGTCCAAGGTGAAAATAAATCGTCCACCTCCAAGCCAATGTGTCCTGATGGAAAGGGGGTAGAGGAGCCTCTGTTGGGCTAACGGCTATCTCACGTGCATGAATGTGTCTGTCGTAAAGACAAAAAGGCCATCCCATAAGAAAGGGAATCCATTCTATACCCTCCTCAATGCATCAAAGTTAGAATCCCACCAGACATGGGGATGGGTCTATCCTCAACACGCATTTCGGGAAATAACTGTCTGAGGACCTAAATGTTTGAATGCATTAGTCGGATCAAATTCTTAAATCCAAAACAATAATTATATGTATAAATATATATTATTGTGGGCCGGGGGTCGGTGGCGAGAACGACCACAAGGTGGGGAAAGCTTGCGTCGTCTCCCACCAAACTCCCGGGAATTGTGGGCCGTCGCTCGGATAACTCCGCGAGCCGGCGGGTCGTTCAACCGACCGCGGACGCCAACATCTCAACTGCGTAGCGTAGGGTCTATTCATCTATAACCAATTTACCTAATCAACTATGCGATTTCGACTACCGGGGAAACCACGCCTTCGGTACGTCTTGCTCGAACCGGGTCACTCTACCGACTGCGGTAGAGTTCTGTTGGGGAAATTATTACTCTCTAGACAAGAAACCTTTGCCTCAGTCTGAGTAGGTCAAAGTGTTTGTTTTTTCTCTCTCTACTGTTCTATTATTTAGTTGTTAAGGCCTACCACCTATTTATAATCTTGTCTTTCTTTGACACTTTGGACATTGTTTGGTTCTTTTGTAAGTACAAGGTGACCGGGCTGATAAGCTGTACATTCTGTTCTTTGCTATCAAAAGCCCTCTCTGCTTCAAAATGGTATATATATATATATATATATATATATATATATATATATATATATATATATATATATATATATATATATATATGTATATATGAAGGGAGAGAAATGGGGAGAGAAGGAGAGGATAGACAGCAAATAAATTGTACAAAAGAAAGAACTCCTTGTGGACATTAATTTTACTGGACTTCTGTGGTTTATTTATCCCGATACATGCAACACCGAGTTGGCTAGACGTTGAATCCGCGAGGAGGACAAGATCCCTCAACAACCAAAAGAATCCTTTTGATCACGACGCGGTTCGAGGATAGAAATCCACGTCAGTTCCAACTACCGACTCCCAACTCCGGTTCGGGTGCAGCCGAGCAGAAGCTGCCAAAGCCGTGCTGGCTGGAATGAATGGATTATCAGGGATAAAACCCGCTGAAACTCAGATCCGAACCATGCTGGACTAATTGAGGAAGGGACGGAAAGGAGCTGGGAACATTTCTAACAAGTTTTATTTAAGGTAAATGAACACACAAAGCAAGACTTAACGCGAATATGCAAGAAGTTTTTACAATTATATATATATATATATATATATATATATATATATATATATATATATATATATATATATATATATATATATATATATATTGTTGTGGTTCTCGGAACCGCATGCATCCAACAGATAGTGGTCCCAAGAGAGTTATTCCATTATTATACGTGTAGATGGTCCCTTTCCTTTTGTCTAGCAGGACAACAAGGGAGTGTGTTGCGATGATCTCGTAGCTAGGTTTGCTTACATCATTTTTTCTTCATTTCGTCCCTAATCTTCTTTTCGTCTGATTATTCCTGAGGTAAATCAGCCACGTGCGCCTTCGCTGTGAGGTGGGCCCTCATCGAGGCCAGCGCGTGTGGTGCTGCTGTGAGGAAACTGCAGCGCAGAGCCTTCGTTCCAAAGCGAGCCCTAAACCCAACGTGTGCAGTGAGTCATATAGTGCACTTAGCAGTGCGGGATTATCGACTCGAGCTTCCGATAATCTGGGGAAGATTGCCGGTTGCATTAAAAAGGCAGACGAATGAATACCTCTTAAGAGGCTGCACGAATGGTGTTTTTCACAACACAGGAAGCACAGCCAGGACGACGGCCATGCTGCAGGAAATGCATACGGAGGCCGATAAAGGCGACTCCACGCCAAGTTGGGCGGGATGCGGGTGTGCGAGGTAGAAGCAGCCTGTTCCTTTTCAACCTCAATATCCAACACATATTGGTGTTCACCCCGCGCACACGCTAGCGGAGTCGTGCGAACGCGAGCTCTGGCCACGTGCGTAATAGCCAAACTGCGCGCACTGAATGGAATGTGCACGAAGGCAGACACGTTCGCCGCTCGCGAAACATGCATGAATTTATCCATAACGATGTACCTTCGGCCCTCGCTGGCAGCAGCGGATTCCCCACGGACGGTGAACGTCTTCTCGTCTCTACGGCCAGTGAAGCTGCGATCGAGCCGGAGAATGTACAGTGCGGGCCGCATTGGCTCGCGCGTTGATCGCTGGTGGTCGGGCGCCCGAGTGGGCATGCGGGATCCTCGGCCGGTCGCCAGGGCACAGCCCGGGGGTTTTTGCAGGACGATTTGCATGCCAATTTCTGTGTGGGCGATTCGTGTCATGTCGTGGGGTCGGAGCGGAATAGTGCCGCTGTCTGAGATGACCTTGCCGGAAACGAAGTGATGCAGTTTCCGTCCAAAGTTAGCAGGCCACGTGAGGAGCTCGGGGCCAATCGGAGCACCCGATTCAGGTGATGACGTTCGCTTCAGGGTGCCCCCTCCCCCCACGTGGCAGGTCGTATAAAGGTCGGAGCGGTCCCTCCGCCTTTCTCTTTCTCTTTCTCCACCTCTCTCCCGCTCTCACCTCACCCTCGTCGACACTGCCATGATCAGCCAGATCGTGTAGAAACACTGCCACAGAAACAAAGCCAGATCGGGGGGCAGCCTCCTGATGTCTGGACTCCGCCTCCTCATCTCCACCCACACAACGTCAACCCCACCCACCTAGCTGGTCCCGCCTACCACTCCGTCCATGCACTCTGGACTCCACCCCTTCTCTACTCAAGCCTATCCCACACGAACACAGGCTCCACACACTTTGCTGATAGCCAGAGACTACGCGCCAGCTGTTGGGTGCCGCACTACGGAGCACCCCCCCTCACCCCCCCCCCCCCAAAACGTATTGGTGGCGCGTTGTGCTAGCCTCAACTCCTTTCCCTTCTGGGTTCAAAACTTTCTCTTCATCGGGTTTTCTGTGTCTGTGTGCGTGTGTGTATATGTGTCCTGGTGCCTGTCTGCTTGGGTAAGACTGCAGAAGATTGTTATTATTATTATTATTGTTATTATTTTTGCGTTAAGTCTGCTCTGTGTCTGCTTTTGTAAGTTGCTTCTTTATTTGCTGCACCATACCTCTCTCCCCTATCTCTGCACAACACACCCCAATAAATCTTGATCGTACCACATACCTTTCCCCGCCCATTGTAAATAAATCATTATTAGGAATGTTCCCAGCTTGTCTTTCTGGTTTCTTTCATTGATCCAGCATGGTCCGAATCCTAGCTTTATTCCCAACGATCCGTTCCTTTTAGCCGGTACGTCCTTGGCAGTGTCGCTCGGCTGCATCCGATCCGGAAAAGTGATCCGGTCCGGTGGTGATCCGGTTCGGACAAGGCGCACCGAGGGCGTGTTTCCCGGTAATTAAACCACGTGATTAATTAGGTAACCCGATTAACCCATAGACGGGAGGACCCTCGGTCACGCGGTTGAGTTATTGGAGTCCACGGTCGGTTAAGCGACCCGCCGTGTCACGGAATTATCCGTGTGCGACGGCCTACAATTCCGGGGAGTCTGTTGGAGACCGAGATAGCTTCCCCCACCTAGTGGTCTTCTCACCCGAACCCCCGGCCCACAACAATATATATGTATGTATGTATGTATGTATGTATGTGTCTGTGTGTGTGTCTGTGTGTCTGTGTCTGTGTCTGTGTCTGTGTCTGTGTCTGTGTCTGTGTCTGTGTCTGTGTCTGTGTCTGTGTGTGTGTGTGTGTGTGTGTGTGTGTGTGTGTGTGTGTGTGTGTGTGTGTGTGTGTGTGTGTGTGTGTGTGTGTGTGTGTGTGGGGGGGGGGGGGAGACTGTATGTGTCCTCTAAAAGTCATCAGTGTTTTTAACATCTTTGCACTTTGGAAATGTGGAAAAGATAAATCTTGTTGTTTTCTCTGTTCAGCCAAAGGGATTGCTTGGTCAGCTAAAAAGATTGCTTGTGAAATGTCACAGCTGGGCCTCCCAGTCTGTAGGGCACAACAACATGGGGGTGGTGACCTTGCTGTGGAAGATAGGCTAGGGAAAAGAGCTGATCTTTTACTTCTTTATCTGCCGCATAAACTTGAAAAAGTTAATGAGTATACCACAAGATAAATCTTGCTTGAGAAGCAGTCACGCAAAGGTCAGAGGAAAACCATATATATATATATATATATATATATATATATATATATATATATATATATATATATATATATATATATATATATATATATATACAGAGATAAAACTGAGCTTGCCAGAGTTGGTCTATGCGAACTACTGTACATTCCTAGCCACTCTCCATATGCGCATATGTTTGATGTGTAATAAACTCTTCTTTACCTAAAGATCGGTGTGGACAGAACTCGATCTCAACAATTGGCGCAGCGAGCAGGAGCGAGCCAGATCGGTGTGGGAGTGAGCTTCCCTGGTGAGACAAAGGAGGAAAGAGCTGGCCAGCTTAAGATAAGGTAAGAAAAGCTGCCTCCTTTCTCACACTGGGGACACGGGCTCGCTGCTCTCTACGGTCTGTCCTCGCCTCGAACAAATAAGGGGAGAAGGATTTTTGTGCACATCAAAGGGGGTACCCAGGGGAAGGAGGTCCAGAAAGGGAGATTGAGGGAGTGGAAAGGTGCGATAAACACCTGACCTAGCCCAAGAACACTCCAGAAGGACCAGGGTCCAAAGGGGAGATTGAGGGAGTGGAAAGGTGAGATAAACACCTGACCCAGCCCAAGAACACTCTGGACAGGGCCAAGGGGAAATGGGAAATAAGGCGATAAAACCCAAAACAGACAAAAATGCCCCACCCCATAATACCGCCGTGGGGCTAATGTATAAAAAATATGGACCTAGGTCATGTGATCAATTACAATTATGGCATAAATGGACTAAGGGAGACCCACATCCATTACCACGATGGGGCTCTCTAAGGTCGGAAATTGTGGACAATTTGTCATCTCGACGAGAACATCGGGCAAGCGATAAATTGAAGCCCGAGCCAGATCTTAAAGCTTGTGAGATGTGGGAAGAAGAAGCCCGACAAGTAAATGAGGTGGTGAGAAAAATGGTAGAACAGAAAATACTGAAATTAGAGAAACAGGTTAAAGGATTGCCAGAAGTAAGAACAAGCAGAGGTGGGAAGACCAGGGAATCAAAGCAGGTGACCCACCTGCATATGTGAATAACACA
Source organism: Eptatretus burgeri (assembly GCF_056783735.1). Classification (NCBI taxonomy): domain Eukaryota; kingdom Metazoa; phylum Chordata; class Myxini; order Myxiniformes; family Myxinidae; genus Eptatretus; species Eptatretus burgeri. The sequence continues at coordinate 138,630,254 of NC_140962.1, read as the reverse complement.
CCAAGTTTGTACCCGGACCTGGGAGCCATGGGGCTGCTGGCCACAGCTTCTGCCTTCCCGGTCCAAGAGGTAACCCCGGCAATACCAGGAGCAGGAGGAGCGGCAGGACAACTAGCTCAATCAGTGTACCATCCATTTAAGGAAAGCGAATTGAGGTCCATGAGAGAAAGAGTGTTAGAATTAAAAGGGAGTGCAGGAGTAACAAAGGAGTTAATAACACAGTGGGTAGGGACCCATCGCTGCACACATAGAGACATTGGGATATTATGTCATGCAGTACTGTCAGCGTCAGCATGGAGAACAGCGAGGCAGGATGCTGCGTGGCCAGAGGACGAGCCACAATGGAATGATCAACAGCGACGAGATGCACGTCAGCGCCTGCATGATGCAACTGAAACAGCGTTGCAACCGGCAATGCTAAATTGGGATAAAATCTATGAAACAAAGCAACGTCCCGGAGAACGGGCGGCCGAATTCATGCATCTACATTAGTACAGGCGTTCCAGCAATATGGGGGTTTTCAAACTGAGCCAGACATACCACAGCGAGTGCTGACCAACTTTCTAATGGAAGGACTCAGGCCTCAAGTTAAGAAGCAATTAAAGTATGTAATGCTGGGATGGCAGGCCAGAGGGGCAAGAGAGATGTGTGTCAGCTAACCAATGTTCAGCCCGGTCGGAAGAAAGGGAGGGCGCAAGGGCAAAAATCAAAGAAGTGTTCCAGATGGTATTGTTAGACAAAGTAGCAGAGCGGGGAAAGAATAAAGATTGGAGAAGGTAGGAACCGGAGGAAGATGATACAGACTCGGAAGAAGAGGCGGCCAGACAATGGGGACGACGGATGGGAATTCCGCCATGGCCCCTACCGGCAGTGCAAGGAAAACGGACAAAGAAGCGAGGTGGAAGAAAGAGAGGTGCAGAACGAACCCCCCCCCCCCCACCCACAGACTCGCTCTAGAAGCGCCCTGAACCAAACGCAAACACAACCGCCCATGCAACGAGGGTGTTTCCGATGTGGGGATCCAAACCATTGGAAAAGGGATTGCCCTCAAGAGAGGGGATAGAGACAACCGCAGGATTGTAAGTCGTATTGACAAAACGCGGGTGGACCCGTGTTGCAAGGAGCGATGCTGACATTGAACCCAACAGAGGAGCCGACCTATACTCTGGATGTTTCAGGTAAGAAGCTTTCCTTTTTAGTTGACACGGGAGCGACTCACTCTACTATCGCAGTTAAGGAACTGCCGGGGGTTGAAAAATCTGACACTAATGTACAAGTAGTAGGGTTAGGGGGGTAAGATACAGATATTAAAAGCAACAACACAGCTACCAGTAAGGTGTGGACCTTTGCAGGAAAAGCATGCATTCCTTCTCACAACCACTACGCCAGTAAACTTGTTAGGGAGAGATTTGTTATGTAAACTAGGATGCACGATAGCATGCACTGAAAGGGGGGTGTTTGTTGACATCCCCTGGGAAAAAAAAACACACTTGGCCATGATGGTTTTAATGTCACCACACCCGGTTGTCTATTGGTGGAGATTACCAAGGAAGCCAATTAGCGATGTTCTAATATGCTTGGATGCAATATTAGCCAAAAACCAAGATATGAGAGTGTGGCTCGACAATGCACAAGTAACGACACGCACCTACTATGACACCCCACATTGTACGATCCATTATGATGCGGACGGAAATGATGCCGAATTTGCGGAGGGAATTGCTCCGTGCCTGGAAAGATGTGATGATTTATTGGAGTGTCGTTTAATGATCAGTAGGGAAGGCGTTGCAATGGAAATTAAGTTCACAGAAAAACAAAAACAATTGACAAAGTACCCGCCAGGGGTAACCTCGCATGTGACAATAACCACGGCAAAAGGATACCACCCAAAGGATTTGGGCCCTACGGTTTATCGCCTGCAATCACCTGTACAACAACAATATTGCATTGGCAAGTGCATAAATTGGCAGATAACAAAGGGTGGATTTGTGATCTTAAAGGAACAGGTGTTACGAGGGAGGGTGGAGGAGGGTAATTTACCTCCTAAACGTGAGATGTTGATGGAAACTGTAAGCGAAATAAGGGACGTAGAAAGTCTGCTAGAAAGGGTCCCACAAGAATTGTGGACCTGGCATGATAATGATGTGGGCCGTATCCTTGGGGCGGTGCCCCAAATGGCTAAACTCAAACCCGGAATGCGTTGGCCGAATGTGCACCAATGCCCTCTCCGCAGAGAGGCAGACGCTGGGATAGCACCGGTAATTGAATCATCGAAGGGACAAGGCATAGTTGTGCAAACTTCAAGCACTTGTAACACACCTATATTACCAGTGAAAAAGCCACAAAAGGATAAGTGGAGATTTGTCCAAGACTTGCGAGAAGTGAATGAGGCGAATGAGAGTGTTCACCCTGTGGTACCAAGTCCAGAGGGGTTGATAACATCCATCCCTGCAAGCTCCACCCATTTTACGGTCATCGATTTATGTTCCGCATTTGTCTCGGTTCCCATTGCCAAGGAATCGCAGTTTTTATTTGCTTTTACGTATAAAGGCCGTCAACATACGTGGACGGTCCTGCCGCAGGGGTTTGCCGATAGCCCTACATTATTCTCGCGTGCATTGCGTAAGGACTTAGATGATATAGTATGAAAAGGTAAATTAGTGCTGCTGCAATATGTGGATGACTTGCTAATTTGCTCCCCAAACAAAGCAGCGTGTGAAGTAGATACGCTGCAGCTGCTACAGGCGTTAGCAGGAAAAGGTCACAAGGTAAAACAGGGACAAGCTGTAATTAGTGCAGGAAAGGGTTAAGTATTTGGGACACCACATTTCACACGGCAAGAGGGAATTGGACATGGGAAGGGTAACTTCGAATGCGGAAGTGCCTCGCCCTCGTACAAAAAAGGAGCTGAAGCGATTCCTCGGCATGGCAACCTACTGTAGGCAGTGGATTGTCGATTATGCAATCCTGACTAAGGAACTGTATGTTGTGGTGGGTAAGAACCAGCTCAATGTAATCGAGTGGACTGAGAAAATGGAGGAGTGCTTTACCAAATTGAAAGCAGCTCTCTTGACGGCCCTGGCTTTGGGCCTCCCAGATTATGAGAAGCCGTTCTTACTTTACTCTCACGAAACCAGAGGGTTCGCACAGGCTGTGCTGACGCAATCACACGGTGATCGCCAACGCCCAATAGCATACTTCAGTCGAAGGTTAGATCCGGTCGAACGCGGTCTACCACTCTGCTTACAGGCAGTGACTGCGGCAAGCTATGCTGTTAAACGCACGGCAGAAATTGTAATGGGTCATCCCCTTACCTTGAGAGTTCCACACAGTGTACCGGCTTTATTGACGCAAAAACAGACTCAGCACTTGACCAACACACGTTTAATGCAGTATGAAACGACCCTGCTCCACGAACCGAACCTCCAGACAGAACGTCGTAATGTTCTTAATCCAGCTTCCTTATTACCAACGGAGGAAGACGGCAATCCTCACGATTGTACCAAAGCGATTCAGGTGGTATCCGCAGTGCGACCGGACCTAAACGACCAGCCGTTGGAGGATCCTGACTCAAACCTCTTTGTTGACGGGTCAGCTTACCAAGGTCAAGATGGTTCAGGTCAAGCGGGTTATGCTGTTTGCACTAATGGCTCAATTAAGGAAGCAGCGAGCCTACCGTCGCACTACTCCGCACAGCAAGCGGAACTATGCGCCCAAATTATATTAGGGCTTGTGAGTTGTCGACTGGTCAGACAGTCAATATATACACTGATTCCAACAACGCATTTGGCGTGGTACATGACAATGGTGCTATCTGGAAAATACGAGTTTTTTTAACCTCCGCAGACACACCCATTAGGAACGGCAGTTTAATATCTGAACTTCTAGCAAGCATCATGCTACCTAAAGCGATAGCTGTCATTAAGTGCCGAGCACACCAGAAACTAACAACAGACGTGGATTAAGGGAATGATGAAGCAGATAAGGCCGCTAAGGTGGCTGCGGGACACTCCGTTCCCTTGGTAATGCCGGCGCGTATAGCAAAGGAGCAGGTTAAACCACACAATTATACCCTATTGGATATCATTGCGATCCAAGCCGCAACATCACTTAATGACCATGACAAATAGCAGGAAAAAGGAGGGATAGTGGATGGAGATGGATTATGGACAAACAATGGGAAAGTCATAGCGCCAGTCGAGATCCTGCCGTGGCTTGCACGCATGGCCCGTTTGAATGGACATGTGTGCAAGAGGGGGACTGTGAAACAAGTACAAGAATCATGGTATGTGCCAGGAATTGGGAAAATAGCTGTTAAGGGGTCTGTAAAAGTTGCCAGGTATGTCAACAACACAACCAAAGGAAAGAAGGTAAGACAAGGGAGCCGGGAGCTCACCTGTCCCCCTGGGGTCCTTTTGTGCACCTGCAAGTAGACTTCATAAATATGCCCCCATCGTGCGGGTTCAGAAATGTCCTGGTGGTGGTAGACATGTTCCCCAAATGGGTAGAGGCATACCCATGTACAAAGGCAGATGCCACCACCGTAGTGAAGCATCTGTTAAAAAGCTTCTTCTGCCGATTTGGTATCCCCCACAAAATATCACACGATCAAGGGGGACACTTTACGGGGGAAGTGACACAGGCAGCGTGTAAGGCGCTGGGAATTAAACAGGCATTTCACTGTGTTTATCACCCACAGTCAGCAGGTGCTGTAGAACGACAGAACGGGATCCGAAAGAACAAATTGGCAAAAATAACAACGGAAACGGGGTTAAAATGGCCAGATGCATTACCCTTGGCACTAATGAGCATGCGATCTACAGTGAACCGGAAGACAGGGTTATCCTCCCACGAAATATTAATGGGAAAGCCGATGCGGCTGCCCGTGACTGCCCCCACAACATGAACAAGTTGTATATTACAATGATGGACGAAAACATGCTGACATCTTGTAAACAGCTCTCCAGGATTGCAAGGACGATACAAACGAGGGTGAAAGAGGCCTTACCCGAACCAGTGGAAAGGCCGTACCACACCTTCCAGCTGGGAGACTACGTACTGATAAAACACTTCATGAGGAAAACGGCCTTGGAACCGCGGTGGAAAGGGCCATTCCAGGTACTACTGACCACTCCGACCGCGGTAAAGTGTGAGGGTAAGACCGCCTGGATACACGCCACACACTGTAAACTTGCAATACCAACAGAGTAGGTGGCAACGTGAACAACATCTACCTTACCACGATTCTTTTCGCACTTGTTTGTACGTGGGTAATTCACAATATCGAGGGCAAACCCGATAGTGAAGGAACCACTGATGATGTGAGGACTACAATGATGGGAAAAGGGAGTAAGAAATTGGATCAGGTGGACTCAAAGGGTGGTAAAAGAAAGAGACGAGAAATAACTCTGCATAAGACCGATCATCCACTATCCCTACAGTATGCGAGGGTGATGGACAAAAATAAATGTTGGGTATGTTCACACCTCCCACACTCCTCAAAACATGGATTGCCCTTGTTCACGATCCCATCCAAGGGGGAGGACATGTGTGGGTACTTAGTCCGTAGACAGGATAGACCAGTTTTAACTAAAGTACAAAAGACACCAGCATCAGTGTGAGGGAAAATAGCGGAGATAAGGAGTAATTGGGAAAAAGGGGGGTTATAATTGTATGGACTATGAGCATTGGTATTACCCAAAGTACAGGACTCTTAAGTTGAAGGTCGTGACTGCGGCACGACCAGGTGAACCAAGCGGGGACTCTGTGAGAGTAACAAAGTTGACGGACTATGAGGGATTGAAAAAGAGGGAGGGATTAGAAAGGTAAGCTCCACATTTTCAACTCATACACAAACAAGTTGGACTAATTTGCTTAGTTAGAAGACGGGGTTACGGGACTTTACTTGGGAGAATCAACGTGTCAACATTATGCTGAACATGGTAACGAGATGATTACCGTTAAGGGAGGAATTAACGGGACAACCATACCTGTAAAAATACAAGTAAATAACCTCTTGGAACACCTCAGGCACCCCTGAATGGTACATATTTTGTGTGCGGATATAGGGCATACTCATGGCTACCGGTGGGATGGACAGGATCGTGCTATTTGGGATACGTATTACCCAGAATTCGGATCACCGACCAATGACCATTCATGCCACAGGCCAGACCGAGAAGAGCCACTTCAGAAGTTGAGAGGTTTTTCATGATTGCATTCCCTTTCTATGGAGCCGCCAAAAGTGCAAGGGAAATGATCAACATGGCAGCATCACTGGAGAAACTTGCCAACACCACCAGCGAGGGTTTTCACAAGACAAGTGCGGAATTAGTAGCTTTGCGTACGACAGTTATGCAAAACCGCATCGCTCTTGATATGCTGTTAGCAGAAAAGGGAGGGACTTGTTCGGTCATATGGGCGGAGTGTTGCACATACATTCCGGACAATTCGGAAGAAATTAATAATTTGGCTAACAAAATTAAAGCCGAAGGTGCAAAGTACCATGACTTTAATAAAGGATGGTCAATGGGATATTGGTTGAAGGGAATACTTTGCAGTTGGGGGGGGCCTGGATAATCCACTGGTTGTTCATAGGGCTCATGATTTTTGTAGCTACTGCCGTCATTGTTACTTGTATTAAGGTTTTAATCAGGGTATGTGTGAGATGATGTGCCTCAGCAAAAGAGAAGACGACAACAACGGAAACGGAGATAGTTCTGGTGACCTATGTTGTGCTTACGCCGCCGCCACCACCTCTGCCTATAATTACAACTACACCTCCCGCTCCAGCATTGTACACCCCACCGACACCCTTAGAACCTGATGAAATGTATTGTGAACCTGATGTGGCTGTTGGCCCACTGCTCAAACCCACATTGGATGAGTGTATCCAATTGTTTGCGCCAATGGAGAGGATGGGAAAAAATACTTTGTAAATATTATCCTGTTAGCAGATGTTGGGATTTGTACCTTCTTCATGTTCTTACTCTGGCTAGCAGTTAGCCACAATATATTCTTGCTTGTTGTTCATAAAGAACACTGTGGACATAAGGATGTGGTTCGCCATGAGCAACCCTGTGTGAGCAACTTTAGGGAGTAACTTTACTTCCTCTTTATCTATGCTTAATTCACAATTGCTGAAAATATTATCCATTTACTGCAAAACTTGCTAGGGCTTAGGGGTAGTGGTGGGCTGGCTGGGCGATAGGCCTGTCGACAGGTTGAGGGGGTGCAGGAGGAGCCGCCGACCGATATGGAGCCACTTTTTGAAGATATGGAGCCACTTTTTGAAGATATGGAGCCACTTTTTGAAGAAGGAAAGAAGCTAATTGTTGAAGTTGTTGAAGAGTTGTTGAAGAGTGAGTTCCTCCTGGAAAGAAGCTGCTGTCTGCTGTCCTGCCAGTCCACGAATGCTCCATCTTAATGCTTTACATACAGTGCAGCTGCTTTGCTACTTTTACACAATGTTCCAAAGTAACAACAGGGGGGAATGTGGGGACACTGTATGTATCCTCTAAAAGTCATCAGTGTTTTTAACATCTTTGCACTTTGGAAATGTCGAAAAGATAAATCTTGTTGTTTTCTCTGTTCAGCCAAAGGGATTGCTTGGTCAGCGAAAAAGATTGCTTGTGAAATGTCACAGCTGGGTCTCCCAGTCCATAGAGCACAACAACATGTGGGTGGTGACCTTACTGGTGGAAGATAGGCTGTGGAAAAGAGCTGATCTTTTACTTCTTTATCTGCCGCATAAACTTGAAAAAGTGAATGAGTATACCACAAGATAAATCTTGCCTGACTAGCCGTCACGCAAAGGTCGGAGTAACACCATATATATATATATATATATATATATATATATATATATATATATATATATATATATATATATATATATATATATATATATATATATATATATAGCTAAAACTGAGCTTGCCAGAGTTGGTCTATGCGAACTACTGTATGTTCCTCGGCACTCTCCATATGCGCATATGTTTGTGTAATAAACTCTTCTTTACCTAAAGATCGGTGTGGACAGAACTCGATCTCGACATATATATATATATATATATATATATATATATATATATATATATATATATATATATATATATATATATATATATATATATATATATACATCCATACATGCACACACACACACATCTTCTTCTTCTTCTTTCGGCTCGCTCCCGTTAGGGGTCGCCACAGCGGATCAACCGTCTCCATTTCGCTCTATCCTCCACATCTTCCATTGACACTCCAACTGCCCGCATGTCCGCCCTCACTGCATCCATGAACCTCTTCTTTGGCCTTCCTCTTCTCCTCCTACCTGGCGGCTCCATCCTCAGCATCCTTCTTCCGATATACTCCGCCTCCCTCCTGTGCACATGTCCAAACCATCTCAATCTCGCCTCTCTCACTTTGTCTCCAAACCGTCCTACCTGCGCTGTCCCTCTAATATACTCATTCCTTATCCTGTCCATCCTCGTCACTCCTAACGAGAATCGCAGCATCTTTAACTCTGCCACCTCCAGCTCCGCTTCCTGTCTTTTTGTTGGCGCCACCGCCTCCAAACCATACAACATAGCTGGTCTCACTACGGTCTTATATACTTTCCCCTTCACTCTTGCAGCTACCCTTCTGTCACAAATCACTCCTGCAACTCTTCTCCACCCACTCCATCCTGCCTGCACTCTCTTTTTCACTTCTCTCCCACACTCTCCGTTACTTTGGACAGTTGATCCCAAGTATTTAAACCAATCCACCTTCCCCACCTCAACTCCTTGCAACCGCACCACACCACCACCCTCCCTCTCATTTACGCACAAGTACTCCGTCTTACTCCGACTGACTATCATTTCCCTTCTCTCCAGTGCGTACCTCCACCGCTCGAGGCTCGCCTCAGCCTGCTCCTAACTCTCCCTACAGATCATGATGTCATCCGCGAACATCATAGTCCATGGGGACTCCAGTCTGATCTCGTCCGTCAACCTGTCCATCACCATTGCAAACAGGAAAGGGCTCAGAGTCAATCCTTGGTGCAATCCCACTTTTACCTTAAACCGGTCCGTCATTCCTACCGCACACCTCACGGCTGTCACACTGTCCTCATACATATCCTGCACGATCCTCACATACTTCTCCACCACTCCCGACTTCCTCATACAATACCACAACTCCTCTCTTGGCACCCTATCATAAGCTTTCTCTAAATCCACAAACACACAATGTAATTCCTTCTGGCCTTCCCTATACTTCTCCATCAACATTCTCAAAGCAAACATCGCATCAGTGGTGCTCTTTCCTGGCATAAACCCATATTGCTGCTCACAGATCGTCACCTCTCCTCTCAACCGAGCTTCCACTACTCTTTCCCACAACTTCATGGTGTGGCTTAACAACTTTATCCCTCTGTAATTTCCACAGCTCTGCACATCACCCTTGTTCTTGAAAATCGGAACCAGTACACTTAATCTCCACTCCTCCGGCATCCTCTCACTTTCCAAGATTTTATTAAACAATCTGGTTAACAACCCCACTGCCATCTCTCCTAAGCACTTCCATGCCTCCACTGGTATATCATCTGGGCCAACCGCCTTTCCACTTTTCATCATCTTCATAGCAGTCCTCACTTCATCCTTACTGATCCACCCCACTTCCAGATTCACTATCTCCACCTCTTCCAACCTTCTCTCTCCCTCGTTTTCTTCATTCATCAGCTCCTCAAAGTACTCCATCCACCTTCTCAGCACACTCTCCTCGCTCGTCAGCACATTCCCATTTACGTTCTTTATCACCCTGACCTGCAGCACATCCTTCCCAGCTCGGTCCCTCTGTCTGGCCAATCGGTATAAATCCTTTTCCCCTTCTTTTGTATCCAACTTCTCATACAGCTCGTCATATGCCTTTTCCTTGGCCTTAGCCACCTCTCTCTTTGCCTTTCGCCGCCACTCCTTGTAGTCCTGCCTACTTTCTTCATCTCTCTGACTATCCCACTTCTTTTTCGCCAACCCCTTCTTCCTTATACTTTCCTGTACTTCCTCATTCCACCACCAAGTCTCCTTATCTTCCTTTCTCTGTCCAGATGTCACACCAAGTACCTTCCCAGCTATCTCCCTCACCACTTCTGCTGTCGTTGCCCAATCATCCCACCCATCTTTACCACCATCCAATGCCTGTCTCGCCTCCTCCCTAAATTCCACGCAACAGTCTTCCTCCTTCAGCTTCCACCATCTGGTCCTTTGTTCAGCCCTCACACTCTTCCTCAACCTCACCTCTAAAGTCATCCTACAGACCACCAATCGATGCTGTCGAGCTACACTCTCCTCTGCCACCACCTTACAGTCTCTAATCTCTTTCAGGTTGCATCTCCTGCTAAAGATGTAATCCACCTGTGTGCACTTTCCTCCACTCTTGTACGTCACTCTGTGTTCCTCCTTCTTCACGAAATATGTATTTACCACTGCCATTTCCATTCTTTTTGCAAACTCTACCACCATTTGCCCTTCCACATTCCTCTTGTTGAGACCGTATCGACCCATCACCTCCTCATCCTCTTTATTCCCTTCCCCAACATGCCCATTGAAATCTGCTCCAATCACCACTCTTTCATCCTTGTATACACTCTCCACCACTTTATCTAACTCACTCCAGAAATCTTCTTTATACTCCATCTCACACCCCATATGTGGGGCATATGCACTGATGACATTCATCATCACCCCTTCAATTTCCAACTTCACACTCATCACTCGGTCAGACACCCTCCTCACCAACAATACCCTCTTGACATAATCCTCCTTCAGGATTACCCCGACACCATTTCTCCTCCCATCCACACCATGGTAGAACAGTTTAAAACCACCTCCAATGCTCCTCGCCTTACTCCCCATCTACTTGGTCCTTGTACACACAGTATGTCCACCTTTCTTCTCTCCATCATATCAGCCAACTCTCGCCCTTTGCCAGTCATCGTCCCAACATTCAGAGTTCCAACTCTCACCTCCACACTTCAACTCTTCCCCCTCTCCCACTGCCTCCGGACTCGCCTTCCCCGTCTCCTTCTCCTCCTTCGCCCAGCAGTAGCACAATTTCCACTGGTACCCTGCTGACCACCGGTACCGGTGGCGGTCGTTGGTAACCCGGGCCTCGACCGATCCGGTATGGAAATTCGTTTTGATGTCCGCATAATGATTTGGCATAGATTTTTACACCGGATGCCCTTCCTGACGCAACCCTGGTCGCCTCTTATGACACACAGGGATATGGTACACCTATTCTAACCGGGGCATACACACACATATATATTTATATATCTATATTTTTTCACTGATGAGCTAAAACATAATGACCACTGACAGGTGAAGTGAATGACATTGATTATCTTGTTACAATGGCACCTGTCAAGGGGTGGGATATATTAGGCAGCAAGTGAACAGTCAGTTCTTCAAGTTGATGTGTTGGATGCAAGAGAAGTGGACAGGAGTAAAGACCTGAGCGACTTTGACAAGGGCCAAATTGTAATGGCCAGACGACTGGGTCAGAGCATCTCTGAAACAGCAAGGCTTGTGGGGTGCTCCAGGTCAGCAGTAGTGAGTACCTACCGACTCTGGTCCGAGGAAGGACAAACCACAAACCGGCGACAGAGTGTTGGGCGCCCGAGGCTCATCGATGCGGGAGGGCAAAGAAGGCTATCCCGTCTGGTCTGAACCGACAGAAGGTCGACTGTGGCACATATTACAGAAAATATCAATGGTGATCACGGGAGGAATGTGTCACAATCCACAATGCATCGCACCCTGCTGCGTATGGGGCTGCGTAGCCGCAGACCGGTCAGAGTGTCCATGATGACCCCTGTCCACCGTCAAAAGTGCCTACAATGGGCACGCGAGCATCGGAACTGGACCTTGGAGCAGTGGAAGAAGGTCGCCTGGTCTGAGGAGTCCCTTTTTCTTTTAGATCACGTATTTGGCCGTGCACGTGTGCGCCGTTTACCTGGGGAAGTGATGGCACCAGGATGCACTGTGGGAAGACGACAAGCCGGTGGAGCGAGTGTGATGCTCTGGGCAATGTTCTGCTGGGAAACCCTGGGTCCGGCCATTAATGTGGACGTCAATTTGACACGTGTCACCTACGTAAACATCGTTGCAGACCAGGTACACCCCTTCATGGCAATGGTATTCCCTGATGGCAGTGGCCTCTTTCAGCAGGATAATGCGCCCTGCCACACTGCACACATTGTTCCGAGATGGTTTTAGGAACATGATGAAGTGTTCACGGTGTTGCCCTGGCCTCCAAATTCTCCAGATCTCAATCCAATTGAGCATCTGTGGGATGTGCTGGACCGACAAGTCCGATCCACGGCAGCTCCACCTTGCAATTTGCAGGACTTGAAGGATCTGCTGCTCATGTTTTGGTGCCAGATACCACAGGACACCTTCGGGGGTCTTGTAGAGTCCCTGCCTCGGCGGGTCGGCACTGTTTTGGCGGCACACGGAGGACCAACAGCATATTAGGCAAGTGGTCATAATGTTTAGGCTCATCAGTGTGTGTGTATATATATATATATATATATATATACTTACATACATTATATATATATATATATATATATATACTTACATATATATATATATATATATATATATATATATATATATATATATATATTTATACATATATGCATGCAACCGAAAGCACAGGTGGATGGTGACTCCTCGTCGAGGTGAAGTCTCGGTTAACCCACATGAGTATGTCTATTAATTATGTACTGTTTGAATTGGACATGAGTCAGTATATAATTTACATATTATTGGAGCATGACTACCTCTATTAATTACGGACTATTGGAACGTACCTTTTAGACATTTACACCTTTAAACACCTTACACCTTTTGGACCCCTTTAGACCCATTTTGAACCCTTTAGTTTAGACCTTGTAAGACCCCTTAGACTCCTGAAGACCTTTACACCCTTTAATATCATTTTGGACATTTTAAGACCCTTTCTACCCAGACTCTTTGGACCCTTTGACTGTTTCGACACTTTCAACTCATTTAGACCCTTCAGATATCTCAAACCATTTGGAGCCTGGTGTTGGCGCAGTGGTTAGGGCAGCGGCTTGGGATCCAAAAGGTCCTGAGTTCAAGCCCCGTTGGGCCACTGAATTAATACACCAGGGGGTTGACTCAGCCTGTCATCCTTCCGAGGTCGGCGAAATGAGTACCGGTATACTGGGCCGGTGTATACCCCGGTTAAAATAGGTGTACCATATCCCTGGGTCGTAAGAGGCGACCAGGGTTGCGTCAGGAAGGGCATCCGGCGTAAAACATGTGCCAAATCACTATGCGGATCATACGGATGATCCGCTGTGGCGACCCTTAACGGGAGCAAGAAGAAGAAGAAGAAGAAGAAGAAGAAGAAGAAGAAGAAGAAGAAGAAGAAGAAGAAGAAGAAGAAGAAGAGATATCTCAAACCATTTGAGACCCTTTTCGACTCTTTAGAGTTTAGAACATTAGGCACTTTTGACAGTTTAGACTCCTTCATAATCTTTAGACCCCATAGACCCTATCAACTCTTTAGACCCTTTGGGTTTTTAGACCCCTTCTGTATACAAAGTCAAGGCCCGTGGAAGAGCTAGAACACTGAGTGGATCAGGACGCAACAGAACGAAATGAACAGTCAAGAGAGGATGGAAACACCAACAGCAGTGTTGAAAGAGGGGGGGGGAAACACCAACTTTAGCCTCTAACTACTATTGGAACATACCCTTTAGACCTTTTAAGACCCTTTGGACTCATTAGAATGTAGACCTGTTACATCCCCTGGAAGAGCTAGTTAGAGTTCATAACAAGCTAGAAGCCTGAGATCACTTGACCCTTTAGATCACTTTGACTCTTTAAACCCCATAAGACTCCAACTTCCCTCATAAACCCTCCAGAAACTTTTTCATCAGATAAACACACACACACACACACACACACACACACACACACACACACACACACACACACACACACACACACACACACACACACACACACACACACACACCAAATCAGCCCCATGGCCCAGAGGGTATAGCACGTTTAGACCCTTTAGACTTTTACACACCTTAGACGGTTTGGACCTGTAGCCTTTAGAGTTTAGACCCTCTAAATCCGTTAGACCACTTTGGACAAACACTGCACCAACATCTACAGAGTCTTATTGCAATATACAGACTTTGCTTCGTTCAACAAGTAATGCGCAAACTCCACCCACCCAGAGGGTGGGTACTCCACAAGTTTGAAGACAAGTTGCATATCGGGTATCTGAATGGGTTCATCAAGCCAAACCCCAAACCCAACTGTTTTTGAGGTCAAAGGGCCAAAGGTCAAGAACACATAAAACCATCAATTTTCATCCTATTAACTTGAAATTTGAACAGGATTTGCATGTTGGGTCAGAATTGGTTCACCAAAAAATCAGAACGATCAATTTAGTTGTTTTGACATGTCAACGGTTTCCATGACAACAATTTCATCCCATTATAATCAAATGTGACTTTTTGTGATTTTATTATTTCCATACCTCAATAAGTCAAATTGAAAAATTACACAGCTTATTTGTACCTGCGTGTAAGTATTTATTTGTAAAGTTTGGTGAAAATTAGTGAAGGACAAGGTCAAGGCCATCAGAAACATTTCCAACACCTGTTAGGCCGCAGTTAGAAAACGTATCAACCAAATTTGTCACGTACGGTGCAACAATCAATCGTGTAAAATACTTGATAGGTCAAATTTTCGAAATTGCAAAAATTGCTGTTTCCATGGCAACTATTGTTTATTTGGATTTCAAAAGTACCGTGCTATGTATGACATCTTTATTGTTTGTGTGTGTCTGTCTGCTCATAATGTGCCGACGTACGCCACAAAGACCACCTGATGATAGCCAGTATTACACGTTATCTTTCTTCAGCCGAGTTCCTCCGTACAGTATTTACAATTGCAATGTGGGTATGTCGATAAAGCACGAGTCACATTTGCTCTACGGCTAGGATACGGCGGCCGTACCCCCCTGAATTGACAGAAACGTGCGGCGGCCGCAGAGTTTCTGAGGTGGCTTCAGGGTGGCCCTACGCCGTATGGCTATCTTTTACAGGCCGTAGGGGTCTCCGTGGAATTAAAGCGCGGAGTTATAACTTTTTTCATTTCTAGGTTGGCCATAGCGATTCGACAAGCCGTAGCCATGACGTAGATGTGTTCCACGTCGACCGTACGTAGGGCGTACGGTGGGCTTGCGTTATCCGTGCGTTTTCCATAGGCTCTTATCAATGAAAAATGAATTTTGCCAACCCCCCAAAAAATTACGGCGGCCGCACTATTTCCACTTTCGCCTTAGGGCCCCCCTGCGGTCCCCCTGCGGTCGCCTTGCGGGCACCTTGAGGCTACCTTGCGTCTGCCTTGAAAATTCTATGGCCGCCGCAGGGACGCCCTAAGGTCACCGTGCGACATCAAATCAAAGACCGTACGGTACCCCCACGTTTTCGGTCTCCACAATTTCTAAATACCCCGTGCGGCTACCCGAAAAATAAAAACATATGTGACTGCTACATTGTGTGACCGTGGAAATACTGCGGCCGCCCTATAATTGCTAGTGGCCGTAGATTTTTTAGACCCTACGGCCACCGAGCCAAATGTGACTGAAGCATAAAGGACGTACGATTTAAGAATGCGAGTACGTGTCTCAAGAACGTGAGTGAATCGATAAAGTACGTACTGTGAAAATACGTTGACGTCAGTAAAATACCTGTACCTATAAAATATGTATGTACGTACATATGTCCATAAAATACATACTACTGGAACGTGAATGTACACAATAAAACTGAAAAGGTCTGTTTGTCCGCTGTGTGAACATAAACCTATGTCATCAATACACGTCAACACACACGCACACACACACGCACACACCCCTACCTAATCAGCCCCATGGCCCAGAGAGCACAAAAGGATCCAGGGGTTAATTTTCACATTGAATTATGGGTAATTTCCTCATTCACACTCGAGTTACTACACAAGAACACCACAAATTGTGCTGTGTGGGACCTATCAAGAACGGGAAACCATGTAGCATCATGAACTGAATGGGTTGTATCATTAGTAATTATAGGAAAGCATGTTGACCAGTAACCGTGTTCCCCTCTCGAGTGGAAATTCAAAGCCGAGGAGCTTTCAGGTCATCATCGTCACGATGGCCTGCGGTGACCTGAATCGCAAAATTGAGGTCAATTCGGAGAGCGACAAAGTCGATTTCATTCCTGACGGCAATAAGGCGAAGAGAGCGCACAAAAGCTTCTGGGCAATGCAGTCCAGTTCTGCATGGGAGACCGAAAAAGATGGTATCTTCGATTAGTGGGTGCCGTAGGTGAGCTCTACTTGGGGAATTGTCCAACAAGATCAAGTCACCACCAATGGACGTGGCTTCACCATCGCATGTGCCAACGACTTTGCATTGGCAATCCCGGTCGACGTATTGGTTATTCAACCGATCAATCCGACGACGCAGGTGTCGAGCCACACTGACTAAAGGTCATTCAACTCGATGAAGTCCATCGAGGGCACGCTACGCTCAACTACATACCGAGTCGACAGGAACCCGAATGCTCGGAATGAGTCAAATATTGAACTCAATTGACTTTTACAGGATTATCGATTCGTTTTGCTGCCAAGTCACGTTAATGAATTCTGTGATTGTGTATTAAGAACGATGAATGAATCATGTAGTGCAACGCAGTATTTTTTGGTCGATCATACACATCAAAGACATTGGGTTTGCTCGACGTGTTCTCACTTCAAAAGATGTGTGATGTAGCCTGGTAGGGTGGTTTGGCGAGGGACGGGTGGGGGCACACTCCCACTAGCAGCTTAATCCGGGTCTGCTCCCAGTACCAGAAGGGAAAGCTACCAAAGGAGGTTACCCTGGTATTCACACAAGTTGGCATGGTGGGGAAGGGGTAAGGTTTGGAAGGATGTTTGGGTGGGTTGCATATCATTCATTCATGTGCCATCCTCTATAACTCCATAGTCTATAACCGATGTGGAGCATA
The DNA here is from genome assembly GCF_056783735.1 of Eptatretus burgeri. NCBI lineage: Eukaryota > Metazoa > Chordata > Myxini > Myxiniformes > Myxinidae > Eptatretus > Eptatretus burgeri. Next base: position 138,613,159 of record NC_140962.1, on the reverse strand, counting down.
TGTTATGCCGACCGAGTTCCTTTGGCAGGAGTTACAATCCTGGATGGATCATCACTCCGACGCATGACACTTAACTGAGTGTGCAGGAATTTGTCATTTGTTCAGGGTATCGGCGATAACTCGTTCACTCTTGGTGAAGCACAACGTGGGATATCTTCTGCCAGCAAGACGGAACGCCAGTTTAACACCTGCCCGAGGGACGGCATCATGCACATATCGATGAGTCACCTTGCCTGTGAAACACCGGGGTAAGCCATTTATAGCTTTGGGTCAGGATTCAAACCCAGGCTAGACAGCCTCGAGACGATTGCACATACCATCTCATCTTTGGAGACATCAGTGTACTTTTATAAATTAATTCTCAAGGACATGAGTAGACGATGGACACAACGATTATGCACAACATATGGGATTTCAATCAGGGATCCCAGCATCACAATACGAACTAGTGCACCCCAAAAATGACTCATGAACGAAAAAAAAAAATTTAGAATATGCAAAGAGGAAAAAAGTAAGAATTAAACTATTTTTTTTTCCAAGCATGTTACCAAATAAAAACAAGTTTAACTCGAAGGGCACTCGGTCGAGCGCATACCTCCGCCACGTAATGCCTGATTCACGAGAACGTATCGGGCCCAATACATTTTTGAAATATCATGCCGAACAGTACTATATCCTGTTTGGCCCGATCTCTCAATGTTGAAGAATCGCCTTAAAAATTAAATAATTATCGTATCCACATCTGGATTCGGATCTTCGCCAAAATCGAATCAATTCCCCGTGGTCTCACACCCAAACCTGTCCACAAAATTTCATCCGGATCCGTCAACAACATTTTGAGACATCGTGTAATATCTATTACCACCCCCAGATCCTTCTCCTGTGTGACATCAAGATTGCCCCTTGCATCATGTCATCTCTAGTTTTATTATTCTTACCCATCCCCAAGCCTGGTGTTGGCGTAACAGTTAAGGTGGCTGGCTTAAAATCTTATGGTCTGGAGTTTGAGCCCATCAGGCCGTTAAATAACACCAGGTGGGTTGATTCAACCTATCATCCTTTTGAGGTTGGCAAAATGAGTACCAGCTTACTGGCAACAGGGGCATTGCATCGCTGGCACAACTGCACTCCCAGCAATGATACAACCAGCAGCCACAGGCTGCACACAAAATAATAATAATAATAATAATAATAATAATAATAATAATACCCATCCCAAGCACCTTACACTTGCTCAGGTTTAATTACATCTGCCAATCTTTTGCCCAATCGATACAAGTATCGAGACTTGCGTGAATCTGATCACCACCCCCCCCTCCCCCTCTTTGCTATCCATCTTACCTCCAAAGCTTTGTGTCACCTGCTAATTTGGAAAGCTGACTCTCTTTCCGCACTGCACTGTCAAAATCATGGAGAAAAATATTAATAACAGTCCTCAAACCGATCGCTAAAGTAGCCCACGACTTACAACCTTCACCCAGACATCCTTCCACTCACAGCCACTCTTTGTTTAAAGACCTGCAAAGCACCAGTTTCATGAAAAATTAAAATATCACCAATAAGGGTATAAACAAATAATTTACAACAACGTCCAACAGGATGGCGCAGAGGTAGAGTGCAGTCGTTTGAACTGCCCAGCCGAGGTGTGATTCTTTGTCCGACTATAAACTGTTGGATTGGTGTCTTGAGGGGCAACACATGGCATCACAAAATACTCAAATCAAGCAACAACAGTGATCAATGTTCATTTGGGTTAATGGGGCTGGCAGGAAGGCATAGGATTAGAGGTACGCACACTCACCTCTGAGCTTTCTCGCCTGGGTTTGAATCCCGACCCGGCTAAAAACTGCCATCCCGGTGTTTCACAGGCAGGGGGATTCATCAATGCGTGCGCCGTCCCTCGGATGGACGTTAAACTTGGCGTCCCCTCTGCCGGCATTAGTTGGCGGATGTTAAAGATCCCACGGTGTCCTTCGCAAAGAGTAGTTGAGATACCATTGACAAATTCCAAAATTCCCACCCTCACAACTGCTGGAAAGGCAATGGCAAAACACCCAGTATAACCCTCGCCAAGAAATTGCTTCGGCAGCACCAATGCTCTGAATCCGAGAAATATCTGTATTGTACATCATAATTAAACGTCACCGTCACAACACCACGACGTCACCGGCGCAATGGCTATACTGCGACCCCCAACCCTCAGGGGGCACCTCGTCGTGCGAATCGAGCCTTTCGGACAACGACGGTTCAATATGCCACAGGCAGAGAAAATAGTGTAGCTGCAGCCATATTTCAACGTTCAAATTCATCAGCACAACATATTATGCTTAAAATCATGGGTAGACAGCTGGTGATGTATAGAGCAAAGCTACGAGCTGTGACAGACAACACAGGTGGATCAACACAACAGGTATTAAGAATATAAATTTGGAAAAGGTTCAGTTTGGAAGTTCACTGGGGCTGACAAATGCACAATGGCAAAGGTTTCAAGTCTTCACCTACCTTGGATACATGTTCCTACCAAAACTCATGGGACACGTGCGATTTTATTACCCCGCGCACGCGAAGAAAAAGCGGGGTTAGACAATTGGTTCATGTCAGTCCTGCTGTGGGGCCGGGTCTCGGTGGCGAGCACGACCGCTAGATGGAGCAGTAGAGTCGGCTCCACCGAACACCCGGAATTTAGGTCGGACCTTTCAGATAAATCCGTCCCTTATCGGACCGAAGATCGCCAATAGGTCGACCACGTGGGATAGGGTCAATTGCCAATTTCAGTATACCTAAATACCCACGTCGTCCAAACTACCGGGGAAATTCACCCTCGGCAGGATCTGCGCGATCCGGGCCGTTACCGAGCCGGATCCGAGTCGTACCCCGAGCGGAGAGTACCAGAATCCTGCCGGGCAGATTGCACGATTACGGCAGCAATGACGCCTCCTAATTCCCGTTCGCAGCGCGGCAATCCAATGGTAGAAAGGACAAGGACGAGCTGGGACATTCAACAAAAGGGGAATTTATTTACAACAATAATTGGGGAATGAGGAGAGCACGTAAGGGAAGAGTTATCCGACTAAGCAAGGCAAATAATGTACAACAAAAAGCACTTAACAATTCTACTTATCAGATGGGGCCCACGGACACACACACGCACACACAAATACCCAGAAATGGACCCCGTCGGGTCTTTATTGAAGGCTTCCTGCTTGAGGAAAGGTGAGCTGGAGACCAGAGCTAGCTTGGACCTGCCCACCTCGTGCGATCTTCGACGTTCTGGCTTCACGGGACTCGAACCCGCAACAACGATGCCACTCCAAGCACCAGGGATGGAGGATGAAGGACGGACACCAACCAGCATGAGGGCGGACAAGGCAGCGAGCGCCAGCAGGCAAGGTGAGGCGATCCGAGACGATCCGGCAGGCAAACCCCAACTGCCCCCAGTCAGATCACGCTGATCAAGGTGCACGATCCACTCGTTGCCCCAGTGATTGGCCAAAAGGGGCACCAAGTCCGCTGAGTGGACCGGGGGGGGGGTGGCGGGCATCACAGCGGACCGCCCCTCAAACAGGAAGATGAGTAATATTGTCCTGCGGTGGCTCCCATTGGCCGAACGACGACAAACTCGCTCGCATCTCTCTGATTGGTCGAGAGAGACGCCAAGTTCTTCAATGAACTCTGCCCTCCGCGAGCGTTATGGCGTCAGGATGGAGCGAGGCGAAGGTGTTGTTGTTGTTGTTGTAGTTGAAAATGTAAAACAAAACCCTGACTATCAAAATAACTCCGCAGCGCACTAACATTTAATCACCCATTAGACACAGGGGATGGATTCTAACTATACACATATACTTAACAAAATAAGTGAGCTACGGGGACCTGTCTGTTGTGTGCTCATGGCTGCCAGATTCGTAACAGTCTGTCTGTCTGTCTGTGTGTCTATGGACGTCGGTGTATGATCAAGGAACAACTTGTTTAAATTGAATGTTATATATTTGAACACGAATCGGAACATGAATCTGAAAACAAACTTGCTGTTTTACCGAAAATTGGCTCTGAATTTGACCTGATCACACCTGCGCAGAGAGGAGTGAGGTAATTTCTTGCTCTGTCTACCTGTCTGGCAGTCAGACATCATTGAAAATCATTCCAAACTGGAAACTCTGGATTGTTTCTCCAATGTGTCAGTTTTTGATTGGCTGGAGTCTGGATTGTTACTCCAACGTGTCCGTTTTTGATTGGCTGGAGTCTGGATTGTTTCTCCAACGTGTCAGTTTTTGATTGGCTGGAGTCTGGATTGTTACTCCAACGTGTCCGTTTTTGATTGGCTGGAGTCTGGATTGTTACTCCAACGTGTCCGTTTTTGATTGGCTGGAGTCTGGATTGTTTCTCCAACGTGTCAGTTTTTGATTGGCTGGAGTCTGGATTGTTACTCCAACGTGTCCGTTTTTGATTGGCTGGAGTCTGGATTGTTACTCCAACGTGTCCGTTTTTGATTGGCTGGAGTCTGGATTGTTACTCCAACGTGTCCGTTTTTGATTGGCTGGAGTCTAGATTGTTACTCCAACGTGTCCGTTTTTGATTGGCTGGAGTCTGGATTGTTTCTCCAACGTGTCAGTTTTTGATTGGCTGGAGTCTGGATTGTTACTCCAACGTGTCCGTTTTTGATTGGCTGGAGTCTGGATTGTTACTCCAACGTGTCCGTTTTTGATTGGCTGGAGTCTGGATTGTTACTCCAACGTGTCAGTTTTTGATTGGCTGGAGTCTGGATTGTTTCTCCAACGTGTCAGTTTTTGATTGGCTGGAGTCTGGATTGTTACTCCAACGTGTCAGTTTTTGATTGGCTGGAGTCTGGATTGTTTCTCCAACGTGTCAGTTTTTGATTGGCTGGAGTCTGGATTGTTACTCCAACGTGTCAGTTTTTGATTGGCTGGAGTCTGGATTGTTTCTCCAACGTGCCAGTTTTTGATTGGCTGGAGGTTTTTGATTCGACGATATCCTTTGCCTCGTGCGTCCATGTTGTTTCAGATTTTGACCTCATTGGTGTCGAGTCCATATAACCTATCGCCAGACTTTTCATCACGTGATCTTGGGTTTGTTGCTCCACAACACCCGTTTTGAGTCTTGCTGCACGTTTGTGCACCACCATGTAACACCTTAGATTGACCACCTTGATGAAAAGCTTGCATGCAGCCGCTTTTCTATTGCATTCCGCGGAATACAAACGCTCGGCAGATTGTACCGACGCTTGCAGCCTGACACCCCCATTGACTTGCTGAACTCTTGCCGCATTATGCAGTTTTCATGTGACAAGTCACGTGTTCCTCATTGGATTCCTTCCTTTGGGAGTTGACTCCTTGAATCTGAACAATATAATAAGAACATTCGCTATAATTTGTGGATATGTTACATACACTAAATGAACAGTCAAATAACAAGCTCAAATTAAATAAGATCCTCTTCCTCTTAATGATGACGTCATAAAAACGAATATGACGTCATTGTGATGTTTGAGGTTTGCGATAAATTATCTGTGCTAATGGCCGGCTTGATTCCCGCAAACAAAATTCAAACGGCTTGCCAAGTTTCGGAGATAATGGTATAGGCGATTTCCATTAGCGGCGATATTATGACGTCAACTTTTTTTTCTCCGAAGAATTTCCAAAATCGGAGATGGTTACTGCCTGCGCGTGGGCTTTCTGCATATACATGGCAAGTTTCACGAAGATCCGATGAAAACTCTGGGTTGTGAAACAAAAAAAATGTCAAAAAATAGGAATGACGTCATAAAAATTGATATGACGTCATAGTGATGTATCATATGTGCGGTAATTCATCTCTGCTAATGCCCTGTTCGATTCCCGCAAACAGGATTCAAAAAAAACTTTCCTAGTTTCGGAGACAATTTTTAAGGCGATTTCCATTAGAGGCGATATTATGACGTCAACTTTTTTTTCTCCGAAGAATTTCCAAAATCGGAGATGGTTACTGCCTGCGCGTGGGCTTTCTGCATATACATGGCAAGTTTCACGAAGATCCGATGAAAACTCTGGGTTGTGAAACAAAAAAAATGTCAAAAAATAGGAATGACGTCATAAAAATTGATATGACGTCATAGTGATGTATCATATGTGCGGTAATTCATCTCTGCTAATGCCCTGTTCGATTACCGCAAACAGGATTCAAAAAAAACTTTCCTAGTTTCGGAGACAATTTTTAAGGCGATTTCCATTAGCGGCGATATTATGACGTCAACTTTTTTTCTCCGAAGAATTTCCAAAATCGGAGATGGTTACTGCCTGCGCGTGGGCTTTCTGCATATACATGGCAAGTTTCACGAAGATCCGATGAAAACTCTGGGTTGTGAAACAAAAAAAATGTCAAAAAATAGGAATGACGTCATAAAAATTGATATGACGTCATAGTGATGTATCATATGTGCGGTAATTCATCTCTGCTAATGCCCTGTTCGATTACCGCAAACAGGATTCAAAAAAAAACTTTCCTAGTTTCGGAGACAATTTTTAAGGCGATTTCCATTAGCGGAGATATTTTGACGTCATAACTTTTTTTCTAGGAGGAATTTTCAAAATCGGAGATGGTTACTGTCTGCGCAGGGTATTTTTACATGTATCTGCCAAGTGTAAGGAAGTTTCGATGAAAACTGTAGGCTGTGAAACAAAAAAGTCCACAAGAAGAAGATGAAGAACAACAACGTGAATAAGACTTCGAGATCCTCCACGAGGATCTAAAAATCTGTGCATTCTGCGAAAAATGAATATATTACGTTTCATTTGCGTATTACGTTCAATTTGCGTATTACGTCATGACGTTCGAAACGAGGCGACCTGTGAGGTCATCGACTGAGGCGATTTTTTTTTAATGGTGTAAACCTCACATAACAGCGGATGAGTAAATGGAGGAAGGCGAAACAAGACTACGAGTTTAAACATTAATGGCGGTTCTCGGAAGGTTAAATCATCATTCATATTTACGAAAATACGAGGTAACCAACTGCCCAAGTCCAGACAAACATACACCGCTCGTAATCGTAGAAAGCGCTTCAACGCAGGAAGAGGTCATATCATCGGCCCATCAAACCCTGCGAAATGGTTGTTTATCCGAACTGTATCCTTTTAAAATACTGAACGTCAAGCGATGAAGCAGCACGTACCATTTTGAAAGTCTTTGGTTTGGCCCCGCCACCGTTGACCTCCCAAACGCTTTCACAATGTAACCATGACACCACCCAGGCTGTGGTGTGTTGTTGTTCATTAAAAAATAAATCCTTACAAAAAACATTCTTCACTTGTTAGAACGTTTATAGGTTTCAATCGTGCTCTCTCATTCTCACGAACTGGTGGTAAAAAACCAATTGCTTGGAAGATGTTATGAAAAACAACTTGAAAAGGTAAAGGTACCAACCGAGCTTAATGACAACGCGTACTATACACCGCTCTAGGAGACGTTACCCACACTTTCAATTGACACGGACAAATGATGATCTTTTGCCTTATGTCTTATACACCGCTACTTTATATTGTATATTTTCTGCCAAATCTCATTGCTAACACCTCTTTCGAATCTCAAACACCAACCCTCTTTATAAACGTTTTCTCCCACCTCTTCCCTCCTTCTCTTCCCGATCCCGACTCTTCCTCTTCTCTCCCGTCTCCCTCCCATTCGCCTTTTGCATCCTCCATTTCCCCTCTCCTTTCCCTTTTTCTTCTCCTCCTCCTCCTCCTCCCCTTTTCCACACTCCCTCCGTTTTTTCCCCACTTCCCCCTATTTCCCCTTCCACCTCCCTCCCCTTCCCAGTCCACCCCCATCCCCTCCACCTCCCTCACATTCCCCTCCACCTCCCTCCCATTTCCTCTCCAGCTCCCTGACATTCTCCTCCACCTCCACCCCATCCCCTCCACCTCCCTCTCCTTCCCCCTCTACCTCTCTCCTTCCTCCTCTCCCTCCCTCCTTCCTCCTCTCCCTCCCTCCTTCCCCCTCTCCCTCCCTCCTTCCCCCTCTCCCTCCCTCCTTCCCCTCTCCCTCCCTCCCATTCCCCTCCACCTCCCTGACATTCTCCTCCACCTCCACCCCATCCCCTTCCACCTCCCTCTCCTTCCCCCTCTACCTCACTCCCCTTCTCTTTCCCCTCCCCTTCTCTTTCCCTCCCCTTCTCTTTCCCTCCCCTTCTCTTTCCCCTCCCCTTCTCTTTCCCCTCCCCTTCTCTTTCCCTCCCCTTCTCTTTCCCCTCCCCTTCTCTTTCCCTCCCCTTCTCTTTCCCCTCCCCTTCTCTTTCCCCTCCCCTTCTCTTTCCCCTCCCCTTCTCTTTCCCCTCCCCTTCTCTTTCCCCTCCCCTTCACATCTCTCCATGACTCTCCACCCACTCCGCGGAATACTGTCACGTGACGTCCGCATCATGGAAGCTGGCGCTCCGGGCCGATCTCGCGCCGCGCTGAGCCCGGTGACGCGCGCACCACACGCACAGGTGAAGAACACCGTGAGGTACCAGGTGTGGACCCGTCGGGATTCTGAGGGAATCTCCGTGTGAGAATCACCCCGTCCGTCCGTCCGTCCGTCCGTCCGTCCGTCCGTCCGTCCGTCCGTCCGTCCGTCCGTGTGTCGGCGCTCGGCGCCGTCCGAGGGCTGTGCGTCCGCGCGCGCCTCTGTCCGGATGGTTGTCCGTGACCGCGCGTCTCCGTCCCGGTAACTGTCCGTCGCGCCGGGTGGCCGTGTCCTCGCCGTGTCCTCGTCCCGGTGCTCGTCGGTGTCCACGCGCCCCGTCTCCCTGTCCGAGTCGTGCGGACTCGGTGCGCGCGGTCCCGGTTTGTGTGATCCGCGCTCTCTCCTGGAATCCCCTCCTTGATCACGTTGTTTGGGTTCACGTCTTGTTCCACGGTCCATGGGACTTCATCACACATGAAAACACAAATGTTCTTACAATTGAACCATTGTTGTGTAATCCGGTGAACTATCATTGTTATCGTCATTATAGTTAGAGTTATATTTGACCCCCCTCCCCAAAAATAGTGCGTGTGTGTTTGTTCGTGTGTGTGTGTTTGTTCGTGTGTGTGTGTTTGTTCGTGTGTGTGTGTTTGTGTGTTTGTTCGTGTGTGTGTGTTTGTTCGTGTGTGTGTGTTTGTTCGTGTGTGTGTGTATATGCGTAATTGCTCGTGCGCGTGTGTTTGTTCGTGTGTGTGTGTGTGTGTGTGTGTGTGTGTTTGTTCGTGTGTGTGTGTTTGTTTGTTTGTTCGTGTGTGTGTGTGTGTGTGTGTGTGTGTGTTTGTTCGTGTGTGTTTGTTTGTGTGTGTGTTTGTTCGTGTGTTTGTGTTTGTTCGTGTGCGTGTGTGTGTTTGTTCGTGTGCATGTGTGTGTGTTTGTCCGTGTGTTTGTGTTTGTTCGTGTGTGTGTTTGTGTTTGTGTTTGTTCATGTGTGTGTGTTTGTTCGTGTGTGTGTGTTTGTGCTTGTTCGTGTGTATTTGTTTGTTTGTTCGTGTGTGTTGTTTGTTAGTGTAGGTGTGTGTTTGTTCGTCTGTGTGTGTGTTTGTGTTTGTTTGTGCATGCATGTGTGTGCTTGTGTGTGTTTGTTTGTGTGTGTTTGTTTTTTTGTTCGTGTGTGCACATGTGTTTGTGTGTGTTTGTTCGTGTGTGTGTGTGCATGTGTGTGTTTGTTCGTGTGTGTGTGCATGTGTGTGTTTGTTCGTGTGTGTGTGTGTGTGTGTGTGTGCATGTGTGTGGTTGTTCGTGTGTGCGTGTGTGTGTGTGTGTGTGTGTGTGCGTGCGTGCGTGCGTGCGTGCGTGCGTGCGCGCGTGCGCCCGCCCATCGTTGTTCATATTTTGGTTGTTTCATGTTCACCCATGATATCGAAATCTGAACCGCTCAGGCTTGGCCGCTCCTTGCCGTCCGCGTGGGGCATGTCCAGCTTGTCCAGCTTGTCCAGCTTGTCCACAGCTCTTCGATCAATCACCCTCACATCGCAAGGTGATTGTTCGCAAAGGCTGCTTTGGCACGTGCACAGGTACAGAGGTGTTCTGCTTGGTCCACACGTACATGCGCAGGACAGTTTCTGTACGGTGAAGCCCCCTCAAGTGGAATGTAAGTACGATTGAGCTTCGGTCAGGTGGTCCTTTTCCATGATTTCAGGTGTGTTTACGAACCGTCTGTCGTTGACCATTTTCACTGCGGTATCTCCATGGATGTTGTCTCATTGTTGATGGGATGGGATGGGATGGAATGTGCGCTGCCCATGAACAATGGGTTGGAGCGAGACGATGTAATCCTGAATGAAAGAACTCGAGTTGATCATTCACCTGTCTCCCATCTTGGGTTTGCCTTCTTGTCCATCAAACACCTCTTCTCCCCCTTCCTGTTGGATCATGCTTGTTTGACAACCTCGCAGCCATCTGGCCTATTGGTGTGTGTACACGTGACTTTGTCCGCAGGAGATATGACGTACGGCTTGTCCTTCTGTGCGGTCGTTCTTCTTTCGCACGGATCGTCCCTTCTGATCCCGACCCTGCGGACATTGTGGCTTCAGGCCACACCACTCCGTCCTGGTCCTTTGCACCACGTACGAACCGGACGACCCGAACGCACTTGTACATTCGCAGGTTTCAGAAGCTTGTTTTGCTCGTCGAGAAGCCATTTGGTGTTCTTGTTTTTTTCCCCTCGCTGTACGCTGCGTGCAGACATGCCTGCGTGTCTGGTATTTGCTCATTCTCAAGAAGGGTGGGGATGTGTTGTCGCAGACAGATAAGAGAGATAGATAACAGACTCCCGAATGGAATGAAGCCAGGTAACGTAAGAAAGAGCACTTCTCCTCCTCCTCCTCCTTCCTCGTACTCCTCTTCTTCATCTTCTTTCTCTTTCTTCCTCCTCTACCTCCTCACCTGTGTTTCTCATAATCTCACTAATTACTGGTTGTCTAGGAAGAGTTGGTGCCTCTTCTCCCTCACCTATCCAACTCGGCAGCGTGAAGCTTGCCTGCAACGTTATCGATTTGCCTTGGGTGTCATCAGGGAAAAGGCTTAATTTGATGTGCTTGGTTGCCGGGGTGAATTGTAAACAGGTGTATTACCTGTGCAAGTATTTGTGTTGGAAGGTGGCACGAACCCGTTTGGCTTCAGAGCAGGTTTTGTGGTTGTTACCGAATTCTGCACGATTTTCTGAACTTCGAAGCAAAGGAATAAAACCTCCACAGGATGTCCAAACACAAGGAACAATTGGCCATTGAATGGTCGAAGAGGGACTTCCGTTCTACGTTTTCCTTGATGTTCCACTTGTAGCTTTGTTGGAAAACAGTTTCCACTTCAGGATGACGTGACATTGAGGAGATCGGGCCGAATCGATTCGTTGATTCCGGTAAAGCCCCTGCGGCTCCTTGCGGGATGTGTCGGGAGCAGCAGATGGCAGCTGATCGGAGCTCAGCATGTGCGGGGTCTGAATATTGGAGCCAGGGGACAAAGGCTGGCGGAGCGTAAGGTGCAATTTATAGGTTAGACGGTGTGTCATCAGGGTCAGAGTCTGGACAGTCGTCGTTCGGTGGAAAAGGTCCTTCCTGGAAGTACTGGTGCTTTTGTTCAGATAGATGTTGATACTGAAGTTTATTTATTTTTTTTTTGTCGAACGGTTGCTCGTTAACCTAACAGCCTGTTTAGTTAACGGACTTTCATTTTCTAGAGCGGCAACAGTGCACAGGTATGGCATTCCCATATATGGGCTCTTCGCTCGTGATGCTGGGACCCTGGGTTCAAATCCCATGGACCGTGTTGAAAGCCGCGTGGGATGGTCACGTATTATGTGCATACACACTGTACGTTCAGATGAGCATGTTAATGTGAGCAAGTAATGATTGTGGGTTGGAATTTGTGGGGGGGGGGATGTTAGGGCGGTGTTCACCTGACGTGCCAGCGAGCCGTCATTTTCGATGATTGGAGGGGTGAGGAGGATTATCTGAACACGGGCACTTGGAACACAAAGAGGCTTTATGGGTCAGCCGTCGTATTCCAAGCTTGTGACTATTTGGGTTCCTTATAAAGAGGTACGTCCCAAAATTATTAAACCGTTTGTTGATTTATATTTGCTGAAATGTTGTTCCGATCTGTCCCTTGAATGTGTTTAGGTGTTTTCCACTGGACTAGAACCCAGTGTTCGTTAACATTTTGTTTTGTTTTTTAATATCCATATTTATTTGTGTCCTGCAGTGCAAATTATGGGTCCGGACGGAATGGGTGGGTGTCCGCCAGGTTGTATCTACGTGAGTCAATTCCGCCGTTTCATTGTTCGTGCGAAAGCGTTATTCCGGCCGTGCGACGACCGCTAGCTGTGATGTTCAATGTGTGTGCTCGTTTCCCTTTGGGATTCCACGGACAGTATCCCACGTGTCAGCATTCCAGAATGCAGACGCATCTCACGTGCCTCGGTTCGATGCACGCTCCTTGTGGCTCAACAGGATTTGAGGTCCTGCTACACGTAATCGGTTTGGCTTTGTCCTGGAACTCGCGTCGGTCGAAAACTTCCATTTCGAAATTTGGTTCTGCCAACGTCCTGAGAACTATTTGTCCGGTTAGTGGGGCAGATAACAGCAATTTTTGAGAGGAATCGTGCAAATGATGATACAAGCATCAAATTTGGCACATTTGTTCTCCAGGGGATTCTAATCAAATCTGCCTGATTGGCTATTTGAAAATCCAAATTTTTCAAAATTTGGATTTTCAAATGGCCAATTGGGCAGATTTGATCAGAAAGCCCTGCAGAACAGAAATGCCAAATTTAATGCTTGTATCATAATTTGCACGATTTTTCTACTATCTACTACACTAGGTTTATGTCTTGAATGTCGTCCTCTCAGCACCGTGGTGTCCCACACTGTCTGGGATGGATCCGGGGAAAGAAAGGTTGTGGGGTGGGGGAAGGATGAAGCACCTGTTTGGCCCAGAAATGAAACATTTGTTTTCCCCGAGATCAGAATGCCAGGGCATGCCACCGTGCCGCTTAAATGACCTAACCGCCCCGAAACACCTTTTTATTCCCGTCTCGTTACCTTTCAACATCATTTGGTCGGGCCCTGCCCCTGGAAAACCTCACCTATACACAGGAGCCATCGATATTGCCATGTAGACATGAGACGGTTACACTACATCCTCAAATAACTTCCCACCAATCAGAATATATAATGGTCTGTCGCGCACTATGAAGAATAACAAACATGGTGGGCATCATGTAAACAACCTTTCTTACAGACTGTAATGTTTCATATTTCAATTTCAACATGTTTCAAATTTCTAATTGGCACAATGACATCCTGTTTTGTGAAGAATAACTTCCTGGGTAGATTAACAATTTGCACCATACCCTTCTAATCACCTGTCTGGAGGGAATCCGAAAAGCATAAACGGTATGGTAATGATAAAAACAAAACGTCATACATCGAGGAAGCCGACAAGGTGAAGTCCACAAAGTTCTAATCTCAGCGACTAACGGATGATCAAACTCATGTCTGATCCTTGAATACGAAGCATTGCATTGTCAAATAGTCACGAGAACGACACTCAGGAGGGCGCATACCTCCGACAGGCTGTACGGTTTACATTTAGTATCCCATTGACGGGCCGGAACTGGATTCGGACCTGAACCAAAATCTATTTGGCTTGTTCTAGTCACCTAACCAACTCATCCACCAAGTTTTATCACAATTCGTTCACAACTTTTTGAGATATCGTGCGATTTATATCAGTTTTTGGCCATATTTTGCAATGATGAAGAATTAATTTAATTAATCCATCCATCCATCAGGACCATACTCTGTGCAGAGTGTTGGTGCTGCCGAAACAGTCTCCTTGGCGATTGGGCACAATCCTGGACGGGACACCACTCTGACACAGGATTCCAGCAAGCTGGCACTCATTTTGCCGACCTCGGAAGGATGATAGGCAGAGTCAACCCCACCTGGTATTAATTCAATAGCCGAGGGGGATTTGAACTCAGGATCCGAGGATCCAAAGCCCACCACCCGAACCATTAAGCCAACACCAGGCATTATTAAAAAATGATTGTATCTGTATCCAGATCCGGATCTTCACCAAAATATTGTTGCGAATTTGCGCCCGCCGGCGTGCGATCGGCCGCTCTACTCGAATGGCGGTCGCCTCGCCCACCGGAACGGACAATTCTATCGTGAACCTCTTGGAACAACGCCGGGAGCTAGTCACGGGTGGGGGTTTAACCCCACCACGACCGTGCCAATTGCCCACCCGCGCAAGATAGGGTTGCTCGCCAAATTCGATCGACCTAAGTACCTGCGCGGATGGTCGACCGGGCGATCGTACCTCGCCGCAGGCCGACTCCGGACACGAACCGCTTAAGCGGTCCGTTCCGTGCTATCGGGATAACCGAGTGGTGTTATCGTCGACCTCGACGGTTCCGATTAATTATCGGGCGTTTTAAGCCCACTATGAACCCTTTTACGTGAAGCAGGATGGAGGGTCAATAAAGAAAAGACGAAGCGAAACGGGAAAACAGTTCACACAATGCACATTTATTACGCAACACACGGAAAGCACACATATACAGCCAAACAGTCAAAATGCACCTATATCAGGAAAACAAAAGAAACAACAACGCAGAGTTACAACCGAAGACACGTACACACGGCAACACTTGTACAGTTCTACTTTACAAGACACGGCGGTGCCACACACATTTACTCAAGAGCAAAGGAAAGAAGCCACCCTCATAGACAAGGGGGCAGACGGGACTGCAGGCCAATATGTGCGCGGGACCTGAAGGAGCGGCCAGGTCCGCGAGACCGGGTGGGTCCTACCCGCGTCCTCGTGACGTGTTGGCGGACGAGCCGCAGACGTGGCCACGTGGCTGTGCCCCGACTCCGTGCTCCTTCGCGGGTTTCGTTGGCACGACGTTTGGAGTGGGGTGGGAACGGGGCCCCCTTGGTTGCATTATCTCAGCATGGGGAAAAAGGGGGAATTGTTGATGCCCTGGGGGAGGGAGAATGGCTGGAAGGCTTGGGTCCCGCGACGAGCGATCTCCCACCGCGAACTCGTCGCCGACCGCCGTCCTTCTCGCCTCGGACCCGAGCTCCTTGGCCTCTTCCCCCAACTCTCCTCAGCCGACTGCAGAACCCAACTCGGTGCCTTCGCCACCCGACTCCACTCTCTGCCACACTCTGCTGCTGCTACACTCTGCTCGATGACTCTCTTACCAAAACTCTCACTCTCTGCCACCAAAACTGACTGTCCGCCACGATTCGCCTTGCGCTCGGCGTTTCACAGGCCGGCAGGAGAACCAATATGCAAATCTCCGGATCAGGATGAGCTCGGGGGCGGAGCCACGCTCGCCCATTGGACGGAGGAAAAGTGGGCGTGAACCTCCCCTGATCCCAGAACCTGCATGTCTCGATTTCACACAGATCAGAAGTGGGCGTGCAGCACCCCCGATCCGAATTCTCCCTCGGAAAGGCCGCTACCTGCACTCGCGGCTCGGTGCATATCCTGAACGAGCCCAAGACAGCCCGACGTTCAGTGTTCACAGGTGGTGCGGGAATGGCCGTAGAAGGAGAGAGGTGAGGGTGGTGGAGGGTTTTTGGTGGTGGTTTGATGGTTATGGCAGTTCAAAATAAAGATAGAACAGAAAAATGGCTATCTCAAAGCGTCGCAGCCCGAATGAATCACATAAATTCCCTCTAAACAACGGGTTTGGGGCTAACTACACATGTACTTCGAGTTATCTCACCTTCGGGACCTGAATGGTGGTTTGCGAATTTCCACAGCCATAACACTACCCCCTCCCCTTTTTACAGACTCGTCCCGAGTCGTCAAATTCTCGTGTGCCATCATGTGTAGTTCTCCCCTAGTACATTTTACCTTCGGATCCCTGAGTGTGACATTCATGGTATTCGTGTCCCCAAAATAAATAACCTGAGGGCTGAGTAACTAACTAAACAAACCCACTCACTCAGACGACCTAAATAAAATTGCCCGCGCTAGACATACATGCCGGGGGCGCACTCCTATTTACAGTACATCTTAACTTACAAATTTTACACTAAACCATGGCCCAGGATCAATGGATTCTGCAGGAAAAAGAAGAAGAGTCAACAGAGAACCGGCGCACGGGCCGCCACTGCAGGCCCATGTTGTAGCTGCCAACAGGACAGTTCTTGCAGCTTGCAAACTGTTGCCTTGATCCTGGCGCACATGGCAATGAACAAGGGGGGGGGGGCAAAGCAAAATTGAAGGGGCCTGGTGAACATGGGCAGTGGGCATGGCATGGCAAAGGCAGCAGGCAAAGCATGGCATGACAAGGCCGCTGTAGCAAACACAGCCGGCAGATGAAGTGGGCCGGCACAGGCCTTGAAGTAACACAGCCAGCCGATGAAGTTGGCCGGCACAGGCCTTTAAGCACCTCAGCTGCAGACGATCCGGCCGGCACAGGCCTTGCAGCAAAACAACAGCTGCCGATGAAGTGGGCCGGCCTTTGCCTTGCAGTGGAGGTTGGTGGAGGGAGTGCGGTGGTGCTGGCCACTCGGAAGGTGGGCTCGGACCTACCTTCCTGTCTCCCTCCCACCTATCGCCTTTGCCTGTCACTGTCCATACCCACTCCCTTAATTTGTAAAACCCAATTTAGCCCCAACTTATTTTTTTGTTGTTTTTATTTTTACGTCCCCACTAGAAATCGTCCCCTAACCCCCTTTATCGTCCTTGTTCGGCTAACCTACCTGTCACCTAGCCTACTCCCAACCCCTACGTTCCCTTCCCGGAGGGGAATGAGGGAGAGCTGGCATCCTGTGTCGAGGCCCAACGAAGCCTCAGGATGGCCTCCCCAGACTTCAGCGATCTAACCCAAAGTGGGTCCAGCGGCCCACAACAAGGGCGAAGGGATGGATGGTGCGGAGGGGTACATCTCCAAATCTACCCTATCCATTAACCTTTAAACTACCCCGGGGCTTTCAACAAGCGCCTCTCGCTTAAACTATTGGTTCTATCAACCCAGATTCCCGTCGCCTGTGTTGGTGTCCTCACAATTTCGGGCCTCGCCCCCCCCCAATTTTCTTCCCGTGCCCTCACACGGTCTCATGGCTGGGACACGTGGCTCCCTTGGCAGGCACGACCCTCTGCCAATTCTCCAGTTATGGCACCCCTGGGCACTACACTGCCTCCGAGCCTACCAGCTCCCTAAACACCGGGGAGTGCTCTCCCTGGCGACTCCCCTGAAACGCTCACGTGGCAGGCTGGCTTCCCGGGCCCCTTTCCGAGGGTCACCCGTGCCCACAACACTTCCCACGCGGCTAACGGCGCCCCGGGCCCCCGCCTCATGCGGGCGCACCCGTGCCCACTACGCTATCCCGGCCCCCCATGGGCCCTTGGCCTACCACGGCCGACTAGCCTGGTGCCCGGGGTACCCACTCAGCGATACTCACCTTTCGCAGCCACGCTCCCAGCCCGTCAACAGGGCTCCTGCACCCCTCCAAACGGGTTTCGAGCCTACACTCCCACCAACAGCAAAACGACTTCCATTTTTGTTTATTTAACTAACCCACTAACTCACTTTACACTGACCCCGGGGTCCCTTGGGCGGGAATCACTCCTCCCCCCAATCACTCATCGCACCATGCATTCCCCATTCGCTCCACTCACTCAGACCCGCTGACCTCACTCACTCACGAAGCACATGCTTCCACTTCACAACCCACAACCCACAACTCACCAACTCTTCAACACACACACCGCTGAAGTCTGCCATTCTTCTACCTACCTCCCCTAACTACCTCGTGCTCCCACTTCGTCCCTTACACTACAGCACGTTTCTTTTAACACTATGTAGCTCAGCTACGTCCCCTCTACACATCCAAAGTCTGTCTCTGTCTCCAAATCAACGAAAATAATTTCCCCTCCTGAATCTGGCTACAATCCCTCCAACTCATCCATTCCACGGGCCCCATGAGGACTTACCTCTGCCCCATGGAGCCCGTCTAGCTAAGCTAACCCTTCCCCCTAGCTAGTGTGCATCCTGTGCCCTGGCCAGGGGGTCTTCCACCCCTTGCCCGGGAATCCTGTTCACCCGAAAGCGAGGCTTGCTTTTTTTTTTATTGCGCAGCACCAGCGCGGAAACTCGCAACCTGCGCACCAGCGCGGCAATTCACAGCCGCGCACCTTTGGCTTGACGTCGTGGCAGCTGTTCGCGTCCCTCGTCCCTCTTGGACGGTACCATCCGGCAGGGATTCACCCTCCTGCCGGATTCCAACCACACACGCAGCCATGACGTCACCAGGCGCATAAAAAAACACAAGCCTCGCGTCTCGAGGGGTTCCCCACGCGAACACATGTGCTCTGCCCATTGGAGCTTAACACACACGCCCACGTGGAGAACCCGTCTGGTCCAAATCCGAAATCCTGCCTAAACTTTGTCCGTCCGCGGGATCGGCAACATCCACCGCTGGCGTTTCTGGACCGGGCTTCACTCCCGCAAGCGAGCACGTGGCGGCCTCGTGCGTTGCACGGCCCGAACCTCGCGCTCGTTGCTGTGTAAACCCGGCACGGTCCCCACAATAGCTACAGCCGCTACTCGGCCTTCTTTCCTCTGTCGCAGTCTCCGTCGCCATTCAAACCACGCACACCTGCGTGTTACGACGCTCAGACTCCACTCCATCAAATTCACACCGGGAGACGCGGCTGCATGCTCACGCATGCCGACCGACATCTCCCTCACACACAGCGACCTTACACACGCTGTCTCCCTCTCACTCGGCCGCTCACTCACTCGTGCCGTTTCCCTTGCACACACCATACCACTCACACACGCGGGGGCACTCACCCGCGGTGTCTCATCCACACACGGCGTGCTGGGAAGCACGCCCTTCGGCACACTCGCCACCACACCACTCACACACGGGGTCGCTTCCACACACGGGGGCGCACTCACACCTTGCACCACACACACAGGGACAACCACACTGGGGATTTGTGCCACCCCAAGGGTTTCCCGGGCCTCTATACCCCCCAAGCTGCACGTGCATCTGTCCACAGCACCCGTCCCCTCGAACTCGCTCGACACGACCGAACTCACCTGGTCGTGAGTCGCCTCAAAGGGGCATACTCCCTCCCCTCGTTCCTGGAGGAGGCCATCCAGCTGCTCGCACCGGGTCTCTAACCAGTCCGCCAGCTCGCCCCCATTAAGCCTCGCTAACTCTATGTGTGTGTGTGCTCGTCACTAACCCCGTCCAATTCACCCTCTATCTCCCGTGTCTCTGTACATTTATTAGTTTCTGTTTCTTTCTGGAGTTTTTCCATCTTTCTGGACTTCAATTTTACTCTCTCCTTGAGTTCATTAATTTCAACCTCATTTTGTTTTTGTTTCCTATCCCACAGTCTCTCCTGATCTTCATTTTCCAGTCTCATCGTTTCTTTCAATTGGCTCATTTCCTTCCTGTGTTTCATTCGCTGTTCTCTCACTACTCTTCCTCGTTTCCTCTCCTATCCTTCCTTCTCCTGTTTCGTTGTTTGCCTCATTTGGTTCATCTCCCTTTTGTGTTTCATTTGCTGTTCTCTCACTACTCTTCCTTGTTTCCTCTCCTGTCTTTCCTTCTCCAGTTTCATGGTTTTCTTCATTTGGTTCATCTCCATTTTGTGTTTCATTCGCTGTTTTTTGTCTATCTCCTCGTACTCCAGCCTCGCTTTTCTTTCAATTGGTCAACCTCAAATTCATGTTCTTTTTGTTTTCTATTCCATTGTTCCTCTCGTTCTTCCCTCTCTAATCTTGTTGTGTCCTTCAATCTCCTGATTTCTCCTTCCTGCTTCATTCCTTGCTCCTTTACTTTCTCCTCGTATTCCAACCTATTTTTTTCCTTTTGTCGTTCAGTTTCAAATTCATACTCTTTCAGTTTTCTATTCCACTGTCTTTCTTGTTCCTCATTCTGCAATCTCGTCATTTCTTTCATCTGACTGATTTCTTTCTCCTGTCTCATTCGTTCTTCCTTCATTACTCTTTCTTGTTCCTCATTCTTTAGTCTGGCCTTCGCTTCCAGCTGTTTGATCTGTACAGTGTGGTTTCTTAACGTTTCATTTTCCGTTCTCTTCATTTCCTCTTTTAACACTCTCAGTTCGTTTTGTAGTTCCCTCTCTTTGTTTTGGTGTTTCTGTGACTCAGAAGCTTTCTTTTCTAATTCCTTTTTCATCTCTACACCTCTTTTCCATTCTTCCTTCCACGTTTTACCTATACTCTTGGCCATTTCCATGATCCTCGCCCACTCGGGTTGAAGTGTTGGTTGAGAGCCCACGCCCCGTGTCGTGCCATTCGTTGCGCTCAAAATAGCCGCCTGCTCACGCCTCGTGCCGCACTGAAGTGCGGCCGCACCGCCATCTTGCGACCCCGTTTGCCAGCAAAGTTCGTGCTCAGTAAATGGGGTTGAGCTTACCCTTTGATTAAAATTACAAGAAGTAGTACCATCCGAGGCCATGGATTCTAAATTATTACACATATACATTTCTACCCCCGGCACCCGCTCGCCGTGAGACTCCATCTTATTTCTCGTAAGGGGTTAATTTGGAGGGAATCGGGGGGTCGCGCCTCGCACCCCTGGACCGATTCCCCGTGAATTTAGCTTGGAGGCGGGAGGGATTCGAATCCCACTCCCGGACACAAGGATACCCGGACACGAATTCGCGCCCGCCGGCGTGCGATCGGCCGCTCGACTCGAATGGCGGCCGCCTCGCCCACCGGAACGGACAATTCTGTCGTGACCCTCTCGGAACAACGCCGTTAGCTAGTCAGGGGTGGGGGTTTAACCCCACCACGACCGTGCCAATTGCCCACCCGCGCAGGATAGGGTTGCTCGGCAAATTCGATCAACCTCAGTACCTGCGCGGATGGTCGACCGGGCGATCGTACCTCGCCGCAGGCCGACTCCGGACACGAACCGCTTAAGCGGTCCGTTCCGTGCTATCGGGATAACCGAGCGGTGTTATCGTCGGCCTCGACGGTTCCGATTAATTAACGGGCGTTTTAAGCCCACTACGAACCCTTTTACATAAAGCAGGATGGAGGGTCAATGAAGAAAAGACGAAGCGAAACGGGAAAACAGTTCACACGATGCACATTTATTACGCAACACACGGAAAGCACACATATACAGCCAAACAGTCAAAATGCACCTATATCAGGAAAACAAAAGAAACAACGACGCAGAGTTACAACCGAAGACGCGTACACACGGCAACACTTATACAGTTCTACTTTACAAGACACGGCGCCACACACATTTACTCAAGAACAAAGGAAAGAAGCCACCCTCATAGACAAGGGGGCAGACGGGCCTGTAGGCCAATATGTGCGCGGGACCTGAAGAGCGGCCAGGTCCGCGAGACCGTGTGGGTCCTACGCAGACGTGGCCGCGTGGCTGTGCCCCGACTCCGTGCTCCTTCCTGGGTTTCGTTGGCACGACGTTTGGAGAGGGGTGGGAACGGGGCCCCCTTGGTTGCACTATCTCAGTGCGGGGGAAAAGGGGGAATTGTTGATGCTCTGGGGGAGGGAGAATGGCTGGCTGGCTTGGATCCCGCGACAAGCGATCTCCCACCGCGACCTCGTCGCCGACCGCCGTCCTTCTTGCCTCGGACCCGAGCTCCTTGGCCTCTTCCCCCAAATCTCCTCAGCCGACTGCAGAACCCAACTCAGTGCCTTCGCCACCTGATTCCACTCTCTGCCACACTCTGCTGCTGCCACACTCTGCTCGATGACTCTCTTACCAAAACTCTCACTCTCTGCCACCAAAACTGACTGCCCGCCACGATTCGCCTTGCGCTCGGCGTTTCACAGGCCGGCAGGAGAACCAATATGCAAATCTCCGGATCAGGATGAGCTCGGGGGCGGAGCCACGCTCGCCCATTGGACGGAGGAAAAGTGGGCGTGAACCTCCCCTGATCCCAGAAACTGCATATCTTGATTTCACACGGACGCGCCCGGAGGCGGGGCCAAGCTGCCCCGTGCCCGCCGATCGGACGGATCAGAAGTGGGCGTGCAGCACTCCCGATCCGAATTCTCCCTCGGAAAGGCTGCTACCTACACTTGCGGCTCGGTGCGTATCCTGAACGAGCCCAAGACAGCCCGATGCTCAGTGTTCACAGGTAGTGCGGGAATGGCCGTAGAAGGAGAGAGGTGAGGGTGGTGGAGGGTTTTTGGTGGTGGTTTGATGGTTATGGCGGTTCAAAATAAAGATGGAACAGAAAAACGGCTATCTCAAAGTGTCGCAGCCCGAATGAAACACATTAAATGTCCTCTAAACAACGGGTTTGGGGCTAACTACACATGTACTTAGAGTTATCTCACCTTCGGGACCTGAATGGTGGTTTGCGAATTTCCACAGCCGTAACAATATAATCAATTCGTCCTTGTCACACACCCAACCTGTCCATCAAATTTCGTCCAAGTCCACACATTGGGAAGTAGGTGTGTGTGTGTGTGTGTGTGTGTGTGTGTGTGTGTGTGTGTGTGTGTGTGTGTGTGTGTGTGTGTGTGTGTGCGTGCGTGCGTGCGTGCGTGCGTGCGTGCGTGCGTGCGTGCGTGCGTACCATACCCTCTCTCTCTCTTTATCACTGTATTCCTCTTCTTCTCTCTCTCTCTCTCTCTCTCTCTCTCTCTCTCTCTCTCTCTCTCTCTCTCTCTCTCTCTCTCTCTCTCTCTCTCTCTCTCTCTCTCTCTCTCTCTCTCTCTCTCTCTCTCTTTCTTTCCCAATTATTTTCAACTACAACTGGCACATAATGACCTACTCTTGCTATAGACACTGAGGGTCTTTATCTTCCACCAGCAAATGGCAGCGAACAAAACACCCAGCTTTCTATCCCATGCAACGGATGGCGCTCTAATTTATACATTGCTCTGCCTGTGAAGTTCCAGGGCGACAGTTGATAGTCAGGCCACATCCAGACAGCCAGACTGCACGGTTCAATGGCAAGTGCCACACTCCTCAGCAACTGTCTACTTAGACGTTACATTGGGTTGACCTGGTTTGTATGTTTGATGTTTGAAAAATCCGTTGATGCATTCAGTGTCCGATGCATGTCGTCACCGCTTTGGAGCCCGATGATGAATATGAATAAGAAGAAGAACCACTCCTTTTTCATCTTCAGATGCATCGGGCTACTGAAGCAGCTTTCCATCGGCCAGGGGGTACAATCCTGGACAGGTTTCCGCTCCGTCGCAGTAACCTTGAATGGCTCCTTCTTCCCTGAAAGCTGGTACTCATTTTTCCCACTTCGGAAGGATGATAGTCTGAGTCAACCCACCTTGTGTTATTTGATGACACAATAGGGGCTCAAACCCAGAACCCTAAGATCTTAAGCTAGCCACCTTAACTGTTAAGGCAACACCAGCCTTAGAACCTGATGGCCGAACAGAAAATTTAATAAACGCGTAGGCGTATCAGGGTACATTTTGCTATGTGCTTGCTATATCTTCCTGTTGAGTTCTTGGCAAGGAAAATCGTTCTCTCCTTTCATGCTGAGATCATTTTTGGCTTAAAAAAAACAAAATAATCTGTGAGAATGTGGAATCGTAGACTCCATATTAAAATTTTGTGGAATTGTTCAAGGAAGCTGCTGTTAGCAAACATTCTGGTTACCTCCAACACTGAAGGTGGATGGAGGTAATGTTTTCACCCCTGTTCGTTTGCCTGTCTGTCTGTGAGCAGAATATCTCAAAAAGTTGTGACAAGGACGAATTGATTAGATTTTGGTGAAGATCCAAATCCGGATCCAGGCAGAGGTGTGCGCTCTAACGCGTGCCCTTTTCGTTACCTCCGCCACCGAAGGTGGGAGGAGGTTATGTTTTCACCCCTGTTTGGTTTTTTTTTTGTCTTTGTTTGTTTGTTTGTTTTGTTTGTGTGCACGATATCTCAAAAAGTTGTCGAGAGATTCGGATGAAATTTGGTGGGCAGATTGGGTGTGTGACAAGGAAGAATCGATTCAGTTTTGGTGAAAATCCGAATCCAGATCCGGATACCTGATGATGAAGAATCCAGATCCACATACGAGAATTGAAATTTTTTTTTAAAGCGATTCTTCACCATTGAGAGATGGGGGCCAAAAGCGATATATAGCATGTTATTTCAAAAATGTATTGGGCCCAATATGTTCTTGTGGATCAGGCATTGCATGGCGGAGGTACGCGCTCTGCTGAGTGCTCTTCTAGTTTTGTCTGTTTTCATCCCGGAATAATACTCATTTGCATTTGCTGTCAGTTTTCTTTCTTTATTGAAGAGTTTGGCCTCAGGTGATGGCATAAATTTAATAATAGGCCGCATGGATTCTTGATTTTTCTCAAGAACATGATTGAGATGGGGTGGGAGGCGGAGGTGGGGGGGGTATACACCACTTTGGGGGGGTGGGTGGATATATTGGATCTGTTGTCTCTGCAACGTTGAGCTGGTTAATGCATAAAAACATATTTTCCTATCAAATTGTGGTTGCGTTTAGTCATGTGTGGTGAAGGTAAGTGTGCAAACTGTGGCTTCCGTCGCGTGCTTGGATTGAGATTAAGTAGCTGGAATTTCCTGTCCAGGACAGTCTATGTACGTATGATAAGGCTTTGTTATCTTTGCTTGTATCATTTGTTCCTGTTCGAGAGTTTGGGTTTTCATCACTTTGAATATAAACTACTGTGTATATTACATTCTGGATCTTTGTCCTTCGTGCGGTCTTGTGACTTGGTGCGGTTGTCCATCACTTGAACGATCAAAAGTGAAGCTTAACACAGAGTCATTTGCTCGCTTATACATGTATATTATACAGGTGTGTTTTAAAAAAAATCTGTTATCCTTATGATGGGGTTTTGGAATGCTTTGTTGGAGCGCTCTTTGCATTTGTTGGAGCTCGAATATGCTCTTCTGGAACAGCTGTCCACAAAGTCCCTCTGAGCTCCTTACATCGTCACACAAGACTGTCATTCATAGACCCCCTGATTATGTCTCTTTTTCCATCATGGGCATGGACTTCCTCAGTCCAAGCCTGATTGGTTACTGTATATTGCCATGGCTTTGCACACTTACTGGTATTCTTGCCAGTATTGTCATTCATAATATAATACCATGCCTTTCGTGCCGAATAGGCGCATAGGGCTGCCGAGGAAGTTTCATCGGAAATGAGCACAGTCGTGGACGGGTCGCCACTCCGACGCAGGTTACCCCGAATGGTTATTTTCCCCAGTACACTGGTACTCATTTCACCAACCTTGGAAGGATGACGGGCTGAGTCAACCCCACCTGGTGTTACTTTAACGGCCGACAAGAGCTCAAACTCAGGATCCTTAGGTCCCAAGCCAGCCACCTTAACCACTAAGCCAACACCAGGCTATTGTCATTCATATATATCACCTATAAATTTTATGTTCTGCCTTTTGACTTGTCTATCCAAGCCATCCCCAGTTCTGCAGGGCTGCATACATTCCTCCCATAAGCCCCTAATCGTCCATCTCTGCAGGACGAACCTGCCTACCCACCTTTCAATCCTCCCTTTCCCCATTTAATTTTTCCCATTTCTCCGAAACTCGTTCCAGCACCTCGTGTGATCTCCAGTCTGTCTTTGAGCTATTTTGTATCTCATCGCACCTTGTCTCTTCTGGTTGCTCTTGTCCCAATCAGTGTGGTGTACTGTTTTAATGCTTCTAAACCCCCCCCCCCACCTCCACTTCCTTCCTTAGTTACCCTATGTCTCTTATTTTCAGCTTTTCTATGCACCTTGTGTCTGTAATTCATATTATTCTTGTTCAATGACCTCGTAGACACTCTCTCTGACCCGTTACAGTACACAAAGCCGTTTCCAGAAATCATTGAGCATCTTCACAATGTTTTCCTTTTATGCCGAACATTTCTGTGATCAGAGGGAATATTCTGAATGCTGATAAATTTGACATTTGGAAAATAATGTCACATCATGCAATGTGGCAAACAACTTTCCTGGTTGTTTAGGAACCTGTAAGTGACTGTGGTGTTGTCCTGCTGGAGTACTTGGAACTCGAGAGGAAATGGCGAAGTAGGAACTAAATTGTGTTGTTTTGGACAATGCTGAGACTTTCCTGTAATGCCGGTCAGGTTGCTTAATGCCGATGAGAGCTGCCTATAAACTTGCCGCTTGTCTCACTGACCCTCAGCAGGTGATTATGGAGGACCTGATGTTTGATAGTCTTCAACAGCCCTTGCTGACTTTGCTCGGAGTGCTGGAAGGAGAGATCCAAGCCCGGGACCTCGCTCTGGATGTTATCCGGGTACGGACGTTTCATTGTAGTTCTCATTCAGAAATTATTCAAAATTTTGATCTCTTGTGTTCACCATGACCATCGTGAGCCAGCAGCTCCATTTTGAATGCTGGAAAGTAATAAGGTGTTTTCTTTGCAAGTAATTTAGATCGCTGACCATTAGGGCCGGGCGATATCTTGGCATTATTGGCTCGATAAGATATTGAGACATTATCATTGACCCGCTGTTACATTTTTCAAACCGTCGATATATTGGGACATTCGATAATGGAAAAATAGGTGTGCTGAAGATCTTGAATCGCAAACTGAAGATTTTGAGATCTATTTTCATTGATTTTAGGAAGCATATTGACATGAAGGACTCATTTTATCATAACACAGTAGTCCCAGCAAAAACTAGAAGGGCACTCGGCAGAGCACATACCTCAACCGCGTCATGCATGATCCACAAGAACATATCGAGCCCAATACATTTTTGAAATATCATGCTATATATCGTTTTTGGCCCTATCTCATAATGGTGAAGAACCAATATTTTTTTTAAATTCGAAGTCGGATCCTGATCCGGATCTTCACCAAAATCTCATCAGTTCGACCTTGTCACACACCCAACCTGTCCACAAAATTTCATCCGGATCCGTCCGCAACATTTTGAGATATCCTGTACACAAACAAACAGACAAACAGGCAAGCAGACAGAAAGGGGTGAAAACATAACCTCCTTCACCTTCGGTGGTGGGGGTAAAAAACAAACAAGATATACGCAATGCCATTCTCTCTCACCTTGTATGCGAATGGTGAGAAAACTTAGTCCCATCTCAGTTGCCAATTCTTCTGCTTCATCATCACTGGGGTCTCCTGTTGATGATCATGAGCATGTGTCTGAGAAGGAGGGGGCCTATTTGCAGTGGTGCAGTCACCACATCTCAACTCCAACTCAGACGCCATGCAGGAGATCTTTTATCAAGATGGTGAAGCATGCACACAAAAAGTGCTGCCCCCAAAGCAGCTCACAAACATGCTGCTCTCAGAGCAACAAACACCATAGTCAAACACAATACTCATTTCTTGCCCCCACCATTACGGTTGATGTGCATTTCATCCCCCCCTCCCCCCCCCCACTCCCATGCACCCATCGTAAACAAAGAAAAAGCTTTAAAGAAATAAATAAGCAAGGGATGGGTTGAGTGCAGGTTGTCGAGATGGCGTGCACTTCCCGAGAGGCCTCGCCTAGCGCAAGACATAATGCCATAATAACGTCCTAGCGAAAAGAGTTTGACAGGCAGAGGGATGGACAGAGAAATCTGGTGACTTTAATATACAGAATAGATGAAGTCTGATGTCATGCCACAGCAACTTCTTCGCCACTCTGCAAAATTGCAATTAATCATGCTAAAATACGCAATTTTGTGTATGTCTGTCTCTCTGTCCGTCTGTCCTTTTTGACCGCTATACATTCTGTCGTTATTTATCCAATCTCAATCAAACTTGACAGGAGGACTGAGAGTCACATGATGGAGGTTTTAGCAACTTGCTTTGCATCCCCTTACCAAGGTGGTTTTCAGCCTTGGGTGACATCCGTGTTGAGGTGTATACCCATGTTAAAATAGCTAATTGTGGCGTTTTTCCAAGGCGGCTTATAATAACAAAAGTAACAAAAAAAAAAGAGCAGAAATTGCAAACCCTTGCCAGGACTTCTTTTGAGGGGTATATTTTTATGGGTTTTTGGGTAGATCTGATATGGCTGCCAAACCATGTGACCTATGGTGTCAAGTGTGTGACCCTTTTGTTTCTCATAGATCGGAGGTTCTTTGTGTGAAGTTTCACCTCCATCTTTTCAGCCATTTCAGAGAAGAAGGTTTTTGAAAGTTACAAAAAACAAACAATATGGCTGCCGAATCACGTGACCGATGACTTAATCAAAAAAATGTTGTGGACCTTTTATCCTGAGATGACCCTCAAAATTTTTTTTATACTGATTGGATGTAGCATTCTACATATGCAATGACGTCATAATGAAAGCACCTATGACGTCATAAAAATTCCACACTCATTCCCCATGAGGAGTACTTGCTATGTGCCACTTGTACACCCATGGCTTGGGGAACACTTGTGTGAAGTTTCCCCTTGATTTGTCCAGCTGTCTGGAGAGGAAGATTTTTATAAGTTTGAGGGTAAATCCAATATGGCTGCCAAACCATGTGACCAAAGACATCATATGTGTGAACCTTTTGTTCCTCATGGACAGGCGGTCAGACATGTAAAGTTTCGCCTCGATCTGTTCAGCCACTTCAGAGAAGAAGATTTTCGAAGGTTTAAAAAAACAAAAAACAAGATGGCTGCTGAATCACGTGACCGATGACATGAATTTTTTTTCCGTCTGACCTTCTGTGTCCATAGATGACCTTCAAAAATTTTCATACTGATCGGATGTGGCGTTCTACATATGCAATTATGACGTCATAACGAGGGCACCTATGACGTCATAAAAAAATCACACTTATTCCCCGTGAGGAGTACTTGCTATGTGTCAAGTTTCAATTATTTCCTTGGTGCGGTTTCAGAGATACAGAGGTCCAAAGTTTTTCCGTTTTTCCAATATGGCTATGACACCATGTGACCTATGACGTCACAATTATCATTAAAACATTCTACATGAGTAGTCTCACCAATGGTGAAAATTTCGTCTCAATCCGACAAGCGGTTGCGGAGAAAAACATGAAAGTTCTGTGCAGATAGACAGACAGACAGACAAACGGACCAAATGCAATACCCTCTCCAAATTATTCAGCGAGGGTAATAACACTCATGATAATAGGGTAATAACACTCATGATAATTGGGTAATAATGTTGTGGAGCCGGGTGTCGGTGGCGAGCACAACCGCTGGAGGGAGCAGTAGAGTCGGCTCCACTGAACACACCGGAATTTAGGTCGTGACCCTCGGATAAGTCCGGAAGGCACGGGTCCCTTGCAGGACCATGAATCGCCAATAATTCGACCGCGTGGGGTAGGGTTAATTGCCTAATTTCAATATACCTAAATACCCACGCAGTCTAACTACCGGGGAACCACACCGTCGGCCGACTCTGTCTGATCCGAGTCACAGGCAACGACTCGGATCTGGCATAACTGAGCGGAGTTACCAGAGCCGCGCCAGACCAAATAAACAATTTATCCTCCCTATCTCTGAATACACAGCATGCCAAGCCAATGAAAGAAACACAGAAACAAGCTGGAACATTTAACAAAAGGGATTTATTTATAACAATAATCGGGGAGGGAGACACAGAGCAGAGTTATCACGAATAAGAGAAATGTAATGTGAAAAGAAAACACTTAAAAAGCTCTACTTTACAGACGGGGCCCACGGACACACACACACATACACACACACACACACACACACACACACACACACACACACACACACACACACACACACACACACACACCCAAAATAACTGGACCCCGTGGGTCTGTCTCGGTCAAGCCGGGCCGGGGTACCTGTCCGCTTTGTACGGCCACACCGACTCCGAACCACTGGTGGGACTCAAACCCACAACCCTAAGTCCGCGGCTTAGGATCCTGGCTGCTCGACTACCAGACCTGCCCTCCAAAGGACCGCAAAACCGCTCCAACCACGACCACGGCCATCTGCAGAACCCTCCGCAGTCGCCACAATCACACGATCTCCCGAAAAGCTGGTCCAAACCAAGCCAATCTCCGACCGGCTGCCGCAATTGCCACGATCCTCCGAACTGCCGTCCTTCTCTCTTTCTTGAGGAAGGAGAGGCTTCTTCTCCCCACCACTCGCCTCCTGATTGGATGGTGGGTTGTCAGGCGACTCGTGGGGGCCTCCTGATTGGCTGAGGTCAACGTGTGGTGCTCGCCCTCCTCTCATTGGCTGGAGGAAACGCTCTCTGCCCCTCCTCGGAGCGGAGCTTCGACCCGAGGGGAGGAAGGCTCCACCCATGTCCTCAGCCAAAAACACGTGTGTATGGCGACCGGTCGAGTGCGGGAAGGTGGCGTTGTTGTAGTGGATGTAGTGGTAGTAGCTGTCGTTGTTGGTGTAAAAATCCTAACTATAAAATAATTCACAGCGCACGTACAATTAATCACCCATTAAACATAGGACGGGACCCTACCTAGAAACACATACTTACCGATATAACTGATCTATAAGGACTCTGGCTGTTGTGTGCGATGGGTTCCAGATTCGTAACAATAACACTCATGATAATAGTGTTGTGGTTGACGAAATTCACAAACCACCATTCAGGTCCCTTAGGTGAGTCCCTTAGCCGTTTTTCTTTTACTATCTTTATTTTGGACCAGCCGCCATTATTACCACCACCAACCACGTCTCAACAGCCATCACACAACAACCACCAACCACAACGCCGCTTCACAACAACAACCACCAACCACAACGCGGCTTCACAACAACAACCACCAACCACAACGCCGCTTCACAACAACAACCACCAACCACAACGCCACTTCACAACAACAACCACCAACCACAACGCCGCTTCACCACAACCGCCACGACCTTTACCGTCACAACTCGCCACCATCGCATCCACACCATCTCGCGCCACTCGTGGGCACCGATACTGGACTCGTGCAGGGCGCGCACCGAGCAGCGTATTCAAAAACATCACGGACTTTCCGCAGAAAACGGATCAAAAACGACTCACGCCCACTTTTGTTCCGTCCAATCGGAGGGCGTGGGCGATTTGGCCCCGCCTCCAGGGCGTTGGAGTGAGGTCGCGATATGCAAATTCATGGATCAAAAAGCATTCACGCCCACTTTTCCTCGGTCCAATGGGGAGCCAGTTAGAGGTGAAGGGTCGGAGGCAAAGGGTCAAGGGTGAAAGAGCGAAGCCACGGGGCTTATATAAACGGTTGCGTTCGTCAGTAAAGGCAGTTGTGCGGAGTTCAAGAGAGTCGTCGGTGGAGCTGGAAAGAAGTGGGAGAAGTCAAGAGTGAAGAGTTGGGACGAGCCAAGAGAGGAGACGGAGAGGGCGAGTAGACGGAGCTGTGGAGAGGTGGCGGCGGCGAAGGCGGACGAGGGGGTGCTCGCGTCGGTGCCGGGAGCTGCAGAGGGAGAGGCCAGCAACGCGACCGAGGTCGAGGAGGAGACGCTCGCCGCGGGACCCGAGACAGGGTGATATCCTCCTTTCCCCGAGCATCAGCAACCCCCTCCTGTTTCCCCCCGCGCTGAGATAGTGCGACAAAGGGGGCCCCTTTCCCACCCCTACCAGACACTGTCCACGAGGCCCGCGGAGTTGAGGGACCACCGCCACTTCGCGTCTCATCATCAGACGGGTAGGCCCGACCCGGTCTCGGCCCCAGGCCCGCCTCATCCTTGAGGGTGGTTCTTTTTCTTTTGTTTTGGGTACATGTGTTGTCGGCGCCGTCTGTGAAGTAAAATTGTATAAGTGTTGCCGTGTGCTCGGTAGTCGGATAGCTCTGCATTGTGTTTCTCTTTTATATTTGCTTTTTGTGTAATATTGCATTGTCTTCTTCTTTTACATGTGCTTTTGGTGGAATTGTATATGTATGCTTTCCGTTCATCGCGAAATAAATGTGCTTCATGTTGAACTGTTTTCCCGCTTCGCTTCGTCTTTTCTTTCGTTGAATCTCCATCTTGCTTCACGTAAAGGGTTGGTCGTGGGCTAAAACGCCCGATAATTAATCGAACCGTCGAGGCCGACGAATAACACCGCTCGGTTATCCCGATAGTACGGAACGGGTCGCTTAAAGTGGCCCGTGTCCGAAGTCGACCTGCGGCGAGGTGCGATCGCCCGGTCTACCCTCCGTGTGGGTACTTAGGTAGGTCGAATTTGGCGAGCAACCCTATCCCACGCGGGGGCCGATTGGCACGATCGTGGTGAGACCGAAAGGTCCACCCGTGACTGGTTCCCGGCGTTAGTCCGAGAGGGTCACGACTGGATTGTCCGTCCGGTGGGCGACGTGCCGCGATTCGAGTTACGTGGCCGTCAGCACGCCGGCGGGCGCGAATCCGCAACAATAGCAAAATATTCATTTTATTACAAAACAATATTCACAAGAAACCTATCCCGTCTCCCCGAGGGGTTTTTCCTCCTTGTACAACTGCTGTGTTAACGTGTATAAATAGCTTATCGTGATGTTTCGTGGGCCACCCTTACAGAGGTTGGACCATACTCTTTCCAGAAAGTATCGGTGCTGCCGAAGCAGTCTCCTGGGCTATTGGGCACAATCCTGGACAGGTCACCACTCAGACGCAGGATATTCGAAACGCTCAATCATCTCAGCAAGCTGGTACTCATTTTGCCGACCTCGGAAGGATGACAGGCTGAGTCAACCACACCTGGTATTGATTCAACAGCAAAGGAGGATTTTTAGGTATTATACGAAAGTATTAAAATCAATTGCAGGACAGATTACATGGCGATTAAACAGCTATATCTTCTAGCTATTGCACACTGGGTCATCATTATGGTTATACATATAAACATCGATGGTGTGTATCCTCCTAAGCACTAGTTATTGCCGCCTAGTGGTCACACTCCGTTGGCATAAGTGATTGCGCAAAGTCGATCTATCATTAGATTGTCGATATTTGGAGGGACGGTAATCGACTAGCAATAATATCAATATCGCCCAGCTCGACCGATCATGCTGTTGCCAAAAATAATTCCCTCCAGACAATCTTGCTCCAAGCATACAACCCGTTATTTTGATGCATCCCTTTATTTGAGCGGTGTATAGGCAACAAACCGCTGCCTCGATCGCTCCAGAAAAGGAAAATAACTGTGTGTGTGTGTGTGTGTGTGTGTGTGTGTGTGTGTGTGTGTGTGTGTGTGTGTGTGTGTGTGTGTGTGTGTGTGTGTGTGTGTGTGTGTGTGTGTGTGTGTGTGTGTGTGTGTGTGTGTGTGTGTGTGTGAGAGATAGTGATATGGGACTTGTTTTTTCAAAACCTAATGGAATCAAACATGCACACCATCAGGGTGCCCTCATTAATCCCTGCAAGTTTCAGCTTACTTGGTCAAATCCTCTCAGAGGAGTAAATGAAACATGTATACAACATACTCTTACGGGCACATCGCCAGGTCACGAGTGGCCTCTCTGAGACCCGCTTCCTGACCTTTGACCCTGAAGCCAACGAGCCATGGATAACTCTGTGACCCGAGGGGTTTCTGAACAACCGCAGACACCGGCTGAGGTAGTTAAATCTAGCAGGGTCCTCGAACCCCCAGTCACGTTACCTGACTGGTGATTTAGCTATCCCAACTGGGGAACTATGCTCTCGACTTCCACCCTGTCTACTTATTATGTATGGCTGAGTGAAACTCGAGGTGGGACGTCAGCTAAGCTAGTGGAGCGCATCAATGCGGCACAACTTCCCGTCTATTTATTATGTACTCTACGTCTAATCAATGGAGGAAAACAGACACCATGCACGTTTGGAAACAACAAATCTTGTATTAACAGGCACATATTTAGAAGTGATCATAGTGTCACATAAGAACAGTCTTACCTCTATCACTCAAAACAACCCTTTATACAACCGCCCTGAAATTAAATACAGACAAGTTGACCGAAAGCGAGAAGAAATTGGGGCAAGTTGATGACACCTTCCTCACATGTACGTGAGCAGACTTGGCCCCCATGGGTCTCAATGAGGTGTTGATGCAGGTGGGATGTGTGCTGTAGTGCGGCATCGTGTGGTGCTTAGCTCTGAAAAGAACTGTTTGGGGGGGGGTCTCGTGTCGTTCGTTGATTCTCGACAACAGGCGAGCCCTATGGCGTATGCGCTGAAAGATGCAAGGTTATATGGTGTGTGTGCGAAAGATGTGCAAGAAGTCAGTTCTACTGGAATTTGGTTGTGGGGAATTTCAGGAAGAGCCTCTTTTGATCCTCCTTGCCTGGGATTGTGGAACGGTGAAGGCTTTTGATAATTGCAGCATTGGAATGGCCACTATCTGGTCGAAACACTGGTAAGGTGACATAGTTTGAGAAGGTGTGTTTGGGATTGAAGCATGAGAACTGGGGTTCGAGTCTGGGTGTCAGAAAATGAGGGTTTGAAAAGGAGTGTTTGAGAATGGCTGTTCGAATATGACGGTTTGAGTACAAATGTTGGAAAATGGCGGTTTAGAACAATGGGGAAGGTTCTACCTGCAATCGCATGCATCTCCCTTTCCCCTTATACGAGGGTTGGGTAACCTAACTAAACAATCACTGTGGAAATACCTAAATTCCAGGGTTCGTTTATGTGTTGGATGTAATTCCCCGGAGTGTTTTTTTTTTTTTGTATCCCTTGTCGAGGCTCGTATGAGAGCTAACACACAATGCAAGGGGGGGGGGCAAGAGACAAGAGGGGCGGGAGTGGGAAGGACAAAACAGTGGGGAAAAGAGACATTAAGACATCTGTGGAAAGGAGAGGGATGGGGTGGCGAACACGGGGTATACAAGATGGATATTTCAGGGACTTTCAGGAAGGAAAGCAGGGAATTTGAAGGAGATGGGCTTGGGTGGATTATCGGTGATAGAAAAGATCGAGGATTTGGATGGGGGATTGATAGGAGGTGGTGGTGAACAGCTGTTTTGAAGGCCTGGAGGGAAGAATGGGATTGAACAGAGTGAGGGAGTTTATTTCAAAGGCGGGGGAAAAAGAGGAATGAAAGAGTGAAGGTGAGCAGTGATTCGTGATTTTGGTAGTTTTACCAGAAGGGGGTTGTTGGCGGACCATGAGCGCCCTGCGGAAATGTGGTGGGGTTAAATCGCAGAGAGAGCGGGGGGGGCGAGGCTGGAGAGGAGACGGTAGAAGACAGGCCACCGACCAACCTGCAGTGAGAGAGTGAGAGGCCCAAATACTCAGCCTCATTGCGGGAGATGCCAATGATCCGAAATGCCTTGGTTTCCACAGCGTGAAGCCGAGAAAGGTGGGAGGCAGGAGCACCAGTCCAGAGGGGAGAGCAATACTCCATCAGGCTGTGGACGAAAGCTTTGTAAGTGGTCAGGAGCTCAGGTGGGCCGAGGAAGGACTTTGCACAACAGAGGATTCCCAGTCGGCGACTGGCTTTGGAGGTGAGGTTTGAAATGTGGCTTTCCCAGGAAAGGTCATGGCAGATACTGAGACCCAGAGGATTGTTGAGAAAGTGGATGGGGGGGGCGGTGGGTTCTAAATGGTCCTTTCAGAGAGACATCATGAGAGTGTGAGTTTTGTCTGGATTCAAAGACATGTTCCACGTGTTGGACCAGTTTGTGATTTTATCCAGATCTGCAGTGAGCGAAGAAGCTGCTGCTTGCCGGTCTGAGGGATGACCGATGGTACGGCAGAGGGTGGAGTCGTCGGCAAAGAGAAATAGAGGATTTTCCAGAGAGTCGGAGAGATCATTGATGAAAACCAGAAAAAGAACAGGGCCCAGAACACTACCTTGAGGAACTCCAGCTTGGACAGGAAGAGGGGATGAAAGAACTCCATTTCGGGCCACACGTTGATTGTGACAGGAGAGGAAGTCTGCGAGCCATGAGTGGAGATGGCCTTGGATACCATGGCAAGAGAGTTTGGTGAGTAGGGCAGGGTGCCAGACCGTGACAAAAGCACGTGATATGTCTAGGGATATGACTCTGATTTCATGTCCGGCATTGAGGACCTCCATCCATTGTTGGGAGAGCAGAAGCAGCATATCCAGGGTAGAGTGACCTGGTCTGAAACCAAATTGATGATCGGAAATCAAGCCATTGGAGAAGAGGAAGGATTTAATGTCTGAAGCGATGATGGATTCCATAACCTTGAGCTGATGATTGGGAAAAGGCTGATTGGTCTGGAGTTGCAGGGATCTGTTTTGCACCTTTTTATGAAGGGCAGAAATGTTTGCTGATTTCCAAGCGGATGGCAGATGACCTTGAGCAAATGAGAGCGTGAATAGAACAGAGGAGCAGGTTTTTAGGACACGTGGACTGATACCGTCTGGACTGGTTGCAGAATCTGAGTCGAGGTCTGATAGCATGCTCTCTACTTTGTCAGGAGAAAAGGACAGAATCCAGCTTGAGTTGGGTGCGACTGGGTGAGGTGGGTACAGAAAGCGATGGGTTTTGGACACAAGACTTAGATGCAAACACCGTGTTTCGGCATTCATCCCTTCACATAACCACAACAATACTTTCCCTCCATTTTATATCGATTGCAATATTCTTGCAACTGATGAACATATAATCATAAATTAACGAGATATCTGCGACCATAAAGCGATCGCCAAGGGAAATCCTGTGATCCAACGGTGGCCATATTGTTTTTGGACCATCATACGACCGTGACCTTCAATATATAGTGATAGAGTGTGATATAAGAAAATGTTTCCCCATATTCTGTACAGTCTATCCATAAAACTCAACGTCATGAAAATCAGAGGACAGTTATTCAAGTTGTAATCAAAAAGGTGTTTTTTTGTTAATTTTGTTTTTAATTCGGTTAATTTTTTTTGTTGTTAATTCGGTCACGAACCGAAAAAAGTACGTCGAGGACACTGATCATTTATGAGGTGCACAACTTTAGTTGTAGGTACACTATTATGATGCAAGAACATCTTGGAAGGCCAAGCAGTCTTTAAGATTCCACATTGGTAAAATAGACTGATGACAAAACCACATTTTGGGGTTTTTATTTTTATTTTTTTTAGACCACCAGTTGACCTTGACCTTTAACTCGGAGGGCCATGATGTAAATGAAGCGACACTTAATGATGTTTTATTTAGAATACATTAAGCTACAGTATTTTTGAAAGTTCAGATACAACGGTCCAGTGTCTGAGCTGCAACAACTGTTTTTTTATTTTTCAATATAGATTAGTGTACGGTCTTGAGTCCAATGCACTTTCTCAATTTGTTTGTTAAACTATCCATGCTGGTAAAATACAAGTTTTCACCTTGTTCCTTCATCCGAATGTTTCAGTTGTTCCACGCAGGTCGGACTTCAAACGTCGAAACAGATAATAGTCACTTGCAGGCCAGGTTCCGGTTACGCGCGTGAGCGAGGAGGAGGGTGGTAGTTGGTAAGATTAGTTCCGACTGTGCTCGACTGTCACAAATGGTGGTCGTTTGCACAGGTGCGTATTGTTGTGAAGGAGTAAAGTAGCACACCTTTGGTCAATTTCACCCGGCATTTGTACATGATAGCCTGCCCCAATACTGCATGAGGCTAGTGCAGCATTACCCGATGAATGTAGTTTTGTGAGGCCTACAGTCAATTTCAGGATACCAGTGATGGAGACACATTTTGCCAACAGTTACCGTTTGAGCAATGAAGTCATCTGGATCTGTGTTGAGCAGTTCATGAGGTTCAGGACATTATGCCAGCCATTGCCGTCGACTGTGAGCGTTGAGATGTCAGGAGACTCATGTTGCTGTGAACTTGAACATGCCAATTATTTCGTCGATGATTATGAAAGTCCTGCTTTGAGAAATTTCAAGTTCTGTGCATATTTTGGCGACAAACACAACGAACCTCAATGATCAATAACTCAACCTGAGCACCATTTTGAGTGTCGGTTGCATCTGCAGGTCATCCTGATCTGGGGCCATGTAACGCAAGGGACTCTCAGAAGCTGGAGTGTGCGTGCGTGCCTGCGTGCTAGTCAGTCAGACAGAGGGTAAAATGGCAATCACAACAAGCAAGGGATTGAATAAACAGAGAAGGAGGGGAGAAAACAGTAACCTGTAAGTTAGAGGATTTGGTTAGGTAGGGTTAATGGTTGTAGAAAATATTGTGGCTAAGGATGGGAGATGACATGAAATGGTGGTGCACCACCTTCTTGAAGTACTGGAATAAAGTGTGATTGAACAGTCCACAGATGGGAGAAAAGAAGAACAAAGGAGTTGAGGTGTGTGGAAAGCCTGCATTTAAAAAAAAAAAAGAAGTTTTTACCCGGTGGTTTTTGAAGTTCGTCGCGCCATGATATTTGCCATGGTCGAGTGAGGACAATACAGGAAGGACTCTTATGAGAACAGAAAGCTTCAGGTAAGTTCGAAGATGAACGCACGATTTCTGTCCACGTAAGGCCCAGAAGAAATTGAAGCATGAAAGAGTGACGAGAGTGAGGATTCAGCGGGAAAGGGTGAGGGAGGGGAAAAATATCCGACGACGATGTGCAAAATGCCATCCAAAATTATATCAAGCTGGAAGCTGATTGGCTGGCGCATCCTCCAGAGGAACTATGAGTTAAATAACACTAGTGGGTCCTGTCTGACTTTGGTGGAAAGAGAAATTAAACGATGTCCATCTTTCCTGATTTTGTTGGGAATCAGGTCTGACTGCCTAAAGATACTGTGCAGCAGCCGCGTACACGTCCTGGAGTACCTCATCTCCTTGGATTCTGGTGGCATGTGCCTGCCTTTACTCGTGTCAGCCGAATGCCACAAAAGTTACAAAATCTAGGATGAAAGTCCACGACAGGAAAAGTCTTACCCAGTTAATGTCACTCAAACAAGTAAATAGTGAGTGCCACTGACCCACCGTAAACTTTTCTCTAACAGGCTTGTGTAGAAGACTTGCAAAGTACCAGAATGGAAATAATGATTCCAGGATCGTTCTGCACAGGCGAAACAGATTAGTCACTTTAATGAATCCAAAAGTAAAAATAAAAAGGCTTTCTGTGAGGTCATCGCTCGCAAGTGCGTGTTGGAAGGTTTAGCGCACACACTGCAGTACGATCATAACCCTCCCCCTGGAGCCACTTGCCTACACCCACCACCTTCCCAGGACCCCCTCCTCACCACCACCACCACCACCCTCCCGCACCCACATGAGTGTTGGTCGGAATTGATTCTGACTCACAATCGCCATCACAGGCATGACGTGACAACTTGAAGCACTTGAGGCGATCAGTCTCTCATCCTTTAAATATCTGTGCCAGAGGATGCCCCGAAGCATCATGTGCTACATCAAGTTCAAACATTATTTTTGGGAAAGTGTGCATTGGAGAGCATGCACATAATATGTATTCAAAATAGTATAATGTTTGAGAAAAATGCCCTCTCCCCCCCCCCCCACCTCTTCCCCAATCTGACCTCCTCCTGCCATCTCCCCCCAACCCCAAACCCCTACATCCCTTCCTGTTCCTTTTTCAACCTTCCCCTTTCATCCCACCTCTTCCTTCCCGACTCCGATATACTACTCCGTTTGCTTCCTTTTTTTTTTCTTTCTTTTTTTAAGCGTGCTTTAATCAAGCAACCATCCTTGCCAACCTGTTTTTTTCATGTGTACCTAATATGTAGATGGATGCATGCTTATTCCTAATCTTCTAAGCTGCACGCATGTCAATACGACCATGGCAGTTGGGGAGATTTCTTTATGATATTTCTTTGGGTTGGTTGAATCTCTCTACTTTCCTGTAATCTCATTCATCGACTGCATGTAGAAATCGGGCTTTGTTTGAAGATGTGAAATAATTACAGTCTTAGTGACTCAAATATAAAGAGGATTTGCCACATGTGGCCATTTTAGTGATTGAACGGGCCATCAAACAAAAGCTACTGTTTTGGGCACTCTGAGCATACAGTTTGTGATCCTTTCCCAGGCAAAAAGAGTCCGGACGTTAATCCTTGTGGCTGAAAGTGTTTGGGCCTGCTCTAGTCACAGTGTTTCACGCCAGTCTTTTCCCAGCATGACCGACGCAAGGTGTGCAGTTGAAACAGTGAGCTTAGAACTCGACATTTTGGTCGGTCATTATGGCTCACTTGGTGGCCCCTCTGCCTCTGGACAATCCTGTTGTGGACTTGCTCCTATATGGGGTGGATGAGGACAAATTGTACTGGCTTGGTGGAGTGCCGACAAAGGCCCCCCCCCCACCTCCCCTGCCCTTTGTCAAACAAAATGGCCACTTCTGTAATTCTCACCAAAGAAATGGCAATGAAGTTGAAGGAATAAGTTTTCATTTTGAGATACTGGTGCGTTTCTTGCACTGTATGTACTTCTCCCGAAGAAGTTCAAGCTGAATGTTGTTGCTCTGCATTGCAGGCCCAGTGCAGAGATGACTTTATCCAGGAGCGATACTGGGGCCTCATCGGGAGAGACCCTTTCATGGCTCTCCAACGGGATGGGGGACTATTTATGGGACCTTTACCTGCAGCTGTTGGGGGACAAGGAGGGGCGTGGGGGTCTGCGGCAATCCTGGAGGCCTTCGGTTCCCAGTGGCGACACTGCAAGGAGAGGATGCTGACCCAGCTCGTTTCCATGGAAACAAAGCTTCGAAAGGTATGTGGTCAAGAGCAGTTCGGCATTTGCTTTGGAGCCATCCACATGTTATGTATGCAGACATGGCGGGTTTTCGACCCTTCACAGTCGTATGACTTTTAATGTCCCGCTTGCTTGTATATCTTTATAATCTCTTTTCTCTCCAATCTTCCACACCTTCCCTACATCCTAACTCTCCTCTGTTTTACTTCCTTCTCTTATTTTATTCTTTTTTCGTATGCAGCACACGGTTGTGGATAGCATCATTTGTTGGGAGCGTAACTGTGCCGTTGATGCGGTGCCTCTTGTGGGTTAGGGCAAGAATTTGTAATTGGCCAGGGTGCCAGTAACAGCTCGCCTACTCTCCGTGAATCACACATGGGATTTTTAACGTCCACCAACAAATGTCATCAGATGTGACGTTCCGTTTAATGTACAACTGATGGACTGCATACATATTGATGCATCTTCTTTCCCGCGAAACACCAGGATGGCAGTTTCTAGCTGGGCCGCGATTCAAACTCAGGCCCGACAGCAAAGAGGCGAGTGGGCGTACCTCTAGGTCTAGGCTATCCTGCCGGATCATTTTTATTTTCCTCAGTTGTCTTTTCTCATTCTCATAATCCCCTTTCCTTTTGGCCTCTCCCTTGAGTGAGCACCTTGCACCTCACACTGCACTGACTGCTTAAGTCTTGTATCTACAACTATCCCCCCCCCCTCCCCTCATTTGAGATTATGAAGGTCTACCATTTACCCCACTACAAATTACAAACAACAGTGATTCTCATACTGATTCATGTAGTACCCCATTATGGTACTTACAAATTCCCAGTCTAACATCCTCCCACTCACAATCACTTATTGCTTCCTATCCCTCAGCCAGATCTCGATCCAGTTTGCAGTTCCACCAGCCACTCCGTAAG
Organism: Eptatretus burgeri; assembly: GCF_056783735.1. Taxonomy (NCBI): domain Eukaryota; kingdom Metazoa; phylum Chordata; class Myxini; order Myxiniformes; family Myxinidae; genus Eptatretus; species Eptatretus burgeri. The sequence continues at coordinate 138,571,765 of NC_140962.1, read as the reverse complement.
CCATAACCTTAACTATAACAGCCTTCGATGTGCGAAGAGGCCGCTAAGGTAACATGTTAAATCCATTCTGCAAGTGCAGGCAAATTTCATCCCTGTACTCGCATCATATACCTAATCGGTAACAAACACCCTTGTAGAATTCCAACAATTCTCTTAACCCTCGCGGCCGTTTTACCAACCTCCATATTCAAACCTCCATATGCCCTCGCGGCTGGATTTTTTTTTTCTTCCAGGGAGCCCAGAGGAGGATGGGGGGGGGGAGCCGAAAGTCCAAGGTGCTCAGGGTTCAAAGGGTTAAACTTTATCTCTCTTGGTGAACCAATGCTGGCTATCTTTAATATTTACAATGTTCCTCACCTGATCCCGAATCAGTGTCTCCAATACCTTCCCAACTTCCGTGTTCTGCAATGCTTCCCTCGAGCCCAACGTGATCAATTTGATACTCTCCGATCCTTTTGTATCTATCCTGACCCCAGCGAGCTATCGAAGATATCAGTTAATATAGTATCTTATCTGTTGTGGCATCTTTCTTAACACCGTATTATCTGGCCTTGGAGCTTTGTCTTCCTTTAAATTCTACAAGCTGCCTCCTTACCTCTTCCCCTCCCACTCAGAACTCACCTAACAACCTTTCCTCGCATAACAACCCTTCCTCACCTCAAGATAGTACATCCCCCTCTACCTCTGTGTAAATGTTAAAGCAAAATAACTATTTAATAAGTCTGCCATCTCACTTCCATCACGAACCGATCTCCGAACCCTCAACAGGCCTGTGCCATTCTTCACCTGCTCTTTTCTCCTTATTTACTTAAAATGGCCTTTTCTATTATGCTTAATACTCCTTGCCATGTACCTCTCTCACAGGCTGTTTTCATTAGTCTCATTAGTTTCTTTACTAACCTCGGTTTACCCCGACACTTGTACGTCAATACACCTTCATATACCCTCACAAGCCTTCTCCTTATACCTGTCACTATTCTTAACCTCCACCTGGTCTCTTCCTGCCTCTTCATTTGCACCTGAGTGCAAATACCCTGCACTCTGCACATTTGTACCTTAAAGGTTAACCATTTCTGGTAGGGGTGATTACCTCAAGCCCGATTCGGTGCTCTGTGTGGTTGCTGAGCTCACCGACCCTGAAGCCTTTTCCTCATCTGGTGTTGCACCTTTTAAGTACAAATTGGAAAACCAATCATCATCCTAAGGACAGTCGATAAAGCAGCGCCTCCTACTGGGAACCGCCATGATGACTCTTTCAAACGAATGAACGTGATCTTGTCGAGGTTAATCAAACCAAGGACCTGGACCTTTAAAGAGAAGCTCACCATACAACCCTTTATGCAGTTCTAGGAAGAGTACGCATCCCCAGTGATGGGAAAAGTTAAAGTTAATCTATCAATTTGAATAATATTTGATTCGGCACCGTCGATATTGATTTGTTTTTTTTTCCATATCGATATACCTGTGGGATCATTTTTTATGCAGGTTCCAAAATATACCGGAATTTTTTTTTGGCTTTGTATGCACTGTCGAGGTTCGTATGAGAGCTAACACACAGAACATACAACAAGGGGAGTAGGAGACAAGAGGGGTGGGAGAGGGAAGGAGAAAACACTGGGGAACAGAGGCATGAGGAGATCTGTGGAAGGGAGAGGGATGGGGTGGAGTGCACAGGGTGAACAAAATGGACACGACAGGAACTTTCAGGAAGGAAAGCAGGGAATTTGAAGGAGGTGGGTTTGGGGTGGATTAGCGGGGGTAGAAAAGATCGTGGTTTTGGATGGGGGAAGATAAGAGATGGTGGTGAACGGCTGTTTTGAAGACCGGGAGGGAAGAGTGGGATTGAAGAGAGTGTGGGAGTTTGTTTCAATGGTGGGAAAAAAGAGGAATGAAAGAGTGAAGGTGAGCAGTGATTCTTGATTTTGGTAATCTTACGAGAAGGGGTTGCTGGTGGATCTTGAGCACCCTGCGGAAATATGGGGGCGGGGGGGGCATATCTCAGACGGAGCAGGGGGTGCGAGGTCAGGGAGGAGACTGTAGAAGACAGAAAGACAACCGACCTGCCTGTGGTGAGAGAGTGAGAGACCCAAAGACTCAGCCTCATCATGGTGAGAGGCAGGAGCACCAGCCCAGAGGAGAGAGCAGTACTCCATCAGGCTGCGGACGGAAGCTTTGTATGTGGTCAGGCGCTCAGGTGGGCCGAGGAAGGACTTTGCACGATGGAGGATTCCCAGTCGGTGACTGGCTTTGGAGGCCAGTTTGGAAATGTGGCTTTCCCAGGAAAGACCATGGCAGCTGGTGAGACCCAGAAGCCTCAATGAAAGGACCTCTTCAAGAGGATTGTTGAGAAAGTGTAGGGGAGGGGGCGGGGGGGTAGTTCCAAATGGTCCTTTCGGAGAGACGTCGTGAAAGTGTGAGATTTGTCCGGATTGAAAGACATGTTCCACATATTGGACCAGTTTGTGATTTTACCCAGATCTGCAGAGAGCGAAGAAGCTGCTGCATGCCAGTCTAAGTGACGACAGAGGGCGGAGTCATCAGCAAAAAGACAAAGAGGATTTTCCAGAGTCTGAGAGATCATTGATGAAAACCAGAAAAAGAACAGGGCCCAGAACGCTGCCTTGAGGAACTCCAGCCTGGACAGGAAGAGGGAATGAAATAACTCCATTTAGGGCCACACGTTGTCTGCGACAGGAGAGGAAGTCTGCAACAGAAGAGGAAGTCGAACCTTAATCGCTCGACCGTCCCGGCTGGCGGTGTTAACTTCCCGTCAACACAATTTGGTTCGGAGGGATTAACCTTGTACCCCTTCGCCGCGACTAGATATATATATATATATATATATATATATATATATATATATATATATATGTATGTATATATATATATGTATATATATATATATATATATATATATATATATATATATATATATATATATATATATATATATATTGTTACGAATCTAAGCCTGGTGTTGGCGCAGTGGTTCGGGCAGCGGCTTGGGATCCAAGAGGTCCTGAGTTCAAGCCCCGTTGAGCCACTGAATTAATACACCAGGGGTTTGACTCAACCTGTCATCCTTCCGAGGTCGGCGAAATGAGTACCAGTATACTGGGCTGGTGTATACCCCGGTTAAAATAGGTGTACCATATCCCTGTGTCGTAAGAGGCGACCAGGGTTGCGTCAGGAAGGGCATCCGGCGTAAAACATGTGCCAAATCACTATGCGGATCATAATGGATCATAATGGCTGGAGCGGCGAACAGCCGCTCCAGCCAATGGCGGCCGTCTCACCCACCGGACGAGCTATTCAGTCGTGACTTCCCAGAACAATGCCAAGAACCAGTCACGGGTGTGCCTTCAACGCACACCAAGGCCCAGTCCGTATTCTACCCGCGCGCGACAGGGTCAATCGCCGAATATCGATATACCTAAGTATTTGCGTGGCTAACCTTCCGAGGGACCGTACCTCGGCGAAGGTCTATTTGGACACGTACCGCTTAAGCAATTCGTTCCGTTCTGGGATAACTGAGCGGATATTATCGCCAGACCTCGCTGGACCCGATTCTATTATCGGTTTTCAAAAACCAACTAGTATTCAGAAAAACAATATGGCACTTCAATGGGGGGAAAAAGGACACGACGAACGGGTTAACATTCACACAAGCACATTTATTTTACACGCAAACAGAGATGCACGTATGCGGGTATGCAATCAATGGGGGAAGGGGACAAGACACGAGCAAGGCAAAAACACTACAACCGACTATGGTTATTGTGTACATTTACTTAACAACAGTTCTACTTGAAAGACTCGGCGCCACAACATTCACTCAAAAGAAAAGCAAGAAAGACCCCCTCACAGACAAGGGAGTCAGACTGGGCCTGTGGGCCTTTATAACGTGGGGCTTTGGTGACCGAAAGGGCCCCACGAGATCGTTGCAGGTTACCTGCACCCTCGTGATGCCTGGATGGGGCGAGTCGCGACGTCCCGTCCCCACGGCAGCTAGCGTAGCCGCGGTTGAGCTCGGGCCCTCCACGTGGCAGGCGAGCTCTCTCCGGCTCTCCCCACACGCCCGCGCAGGTTCGCGTGACACAACAGGGCTGCGCCTCCAGCCTGCGTCTCCTTCGCGACGCCCGGACCTCCACCGACAGACCGCTCCAAGCTCCTGACTCGGACACGAGCCCGGATCTCCACGCAGCTCCGGCAGCAGCAGCACAGCTCCTTACGCTGCGTCCAGTGGCAGCAACCACACCAGCAACGACAGTAACCCCAGCAACAACTCCAGAGCGAGCGAATGCTCCGTGCGCCCTTTTTATTCCCCATGCCCCGCCCCTCCGCTCTCGCCCCGCCCTCCTTCCAGCTCCTGCGGGAAACTTCCAAAAGGTGGGCGTTTCCCTCGTGGGTCGGGTTTTTTCGAAGCAATCATCCTAGCGCTTACTCTTCTCACTCCTCTGACCTCCCCCCCCCCCATCCCAAAGCACAGGAAAGTAAGAGGAAAAATCGGTGCGTTATCGGAACGCCTTCTTCTTTCTCCATGGCAGAGATGGTTTTCGATGCGGGGAGGGTTGTAGCGTGGGTGTGGAGAAGGTGATTGGTGGTGTGCTTGTTGTAATGGTGGCGTGGTTGGCATTGGGTGGTGGGCGTGAGGGTGGTGTGGTTGGGTGTTTGTAAAAAGGTGGTTGGTGGTGAGGTGATCATGGTTGGCCCAAAATAACGATAGCAAAGAATAAAGGCTAACTCAAAGATCACAGCCCTGTCCACACGAATAAATCCATTAAACAACGATGGGGAAATCTAACCGAACACACACTTAGCGATATAACTAAATTAACTAATTTAACTCACTTTTCAAAGTAGAATTAGGTATCTGGAAGTAGTGGGAATGGGGGTTACTCAGATGTTGGCACGATTGTGCAGGCTTGATGGGCCTAATGGCCTCCTTCGTTGAAGTTTCTTGTTGCTCTATCACATGGCAAGAATGTGAATATGGAAAAAAAAGTTCCCATGCTTGGTGTTTATCAAGCTTCTCCAGTTGTGTTCCTAGTTTGGAGATGTCTACCTCTCTTCCTAGTATTCAGGAATAATATTTTTGATTGTTTAGACAATGGTGGAATGTTTGACCTCTCCTCTTGTACGATGCATGATGTATATGCATTTCACCTCCCTTCTGCCTCCTTCCCCCACCATCTGGCATACATAATATCTGGCCCCTTAGACTACCATTGGATCATTTCAAGAGCTGTACAAACCATGACGTTTATTTATATCCTTCCCTGTACCTCCGGTGTGCACTCAGCAGAGGGCACATGAGAGCAACTTTCTAAACAACATTCATTTGGTGGACAAATCGGCAAGCTTTCCTCCCTGAATTTGTATTTATAAAATTGTTGTACTATTTTTTATTTTTTTTTAGCAATGTAAGGCTGCCAGAGTCTCGTTAAGATGCATAGAACTTGCTTAAAAGAATAAACGTGGCAGTTGAGAGGGATAATTGCAAAGATCTAGTGAGGACATCATTCAAGCAATCTGTAGGCCTATTGATGCTGTTTGTTTTATGTTGATGGATAAAATTTGACCCGGACTTTCATTACCCTTGCCAGAAAAGAGGGTGTTGCATTTGGGTCTGTCTGTCTGTCTGTCTGTCGTCTGTCTTGTCTGTTTGCCCGCACAGAACTTAGGTGTTTTTCTCCACAACCGCTTGTCAGATTGAAACAAAATTTCCACCATAGGAGCGACTACTCATGTAAAATGTTTTGATGATAATTGTGACATCATAGGTCACGTGATGTGGCAGCCATGTTGGAAAAATGGAAAAAAAAATTGGACCTCTGTATCTCCAAAACCGCTTCAAGGAATAAATTGAAACTTGGCACATAGCAAGTACTCCTCATAGGGAATGAGTGTGAGTATTTTTTTAATGACTTCATCGGTGCCTTCCTTATGACGTCATAATTGCATCCGATCAGTACGAAAATTGAGGGTAATCTCGGGATAAATTGGTCACCTGAAAAATATTTTATGACGTCATCGGTCATGTGATTCAGCAGCCATATTGTTTTTGTTTGTTGTTTTTTTTACCTTCGAAAATCTTCTCTGAAATGGCTGAACAGATCGAGACAAAACTTTACACATATGACCACCTATCTATGACGAACAAAATGTTCGCAAATATGATGTCATAGGTCACATGGTTTGGCAGCCAGAATTATTAGATTTTTTGAATCTGCGTTTAAAAAAAAAAAAAAAATTTTTTTTGAATGAGGCTCACTTGGCTGTGCCTGGGTGGGTTTGAGGGTGGAGGAGTAGCAGCTGAAGCCCGAATCCTATCCAGGTTCCTCCTGATTTCATCTTTGCTTTTTTGGTTTCTTCTGATGACTCCAATGCAGGACTTCCGTTGGATTTGAATTTAATTTATTTTAATCCCATTCTGAATTCAATTCAATAACAATAAATGTCATGGGTCAGATGTCCAATCAAAGTGGGGTTACATCAAAGTGGGACATTTTTGTACTCGGTCATCACTGCCAGCAGTTATAAAGTGGCACTTCTAGTTTTGTCTGTTATTAATTATGTAACACACCAGTACACAAACACCACACAAAATAGTATGAATATACATCTGTATATTTTATCGCCCCGGTAATTCCCCGGTACGTTGCCCACCCTCCCCTTACTCTGCCTTCCCCTCACCGCTCACTGCCTCCCCTCCCCCCTCACACTGCCTCCCCTTTTCCTCCCCTCACGCCGCCTCCCCTTTTCCTCACGCCGCCTCCCCTTTTCCTCACGCCGTCTCCCCTTTCCCTCACGCCGCCTCTCCTTTCCCTCACGCCGCCTCTCCTTTCCCTCACGCCGCCTCCCCTTTCCCTCACGCCGCCTCCCCTTTCCCTCACGCCGCCTCCCCTTTCCCTCACGCCGCCTCCCCTTTCCCTCAGGCCGCCTCCCCTTTCCCTCACGCCGCCTCCCCTTTCCCTCACGCCGCCTCCCCTTTCCCTCACGCCGCCTCCCCTTTCCCTCACGCCGCCTCCCCTTTCCCTCACGCCGCCGCCCCTTTCCCTCACGCCGCCTCCCCTTTCCCTCACGCCGCCTCCCCTTTACCTCACGCCGCCTCCCCTTTCCCTCACGCCGCCTCCCCTTTCCCTCACGCCGCCTCCCCTTTCCCTCACGCCTCCTCCCCTTTCCCTCACGCCGCCTCCCCTTTCCCTCACGCCTCCTCCCCTTTCCCTCACGCCGCCTCCCCTTTCTCTCATGCCGCCTCCCCTTTCCCTCACGCCACCTCCCCTTTCCCTCACGCCACCTCCCCTTTCCCTCACGCCGCCTCCCCTTTCTCTCAATCCTGTCCTGTACATGCCGTTCAATCCTGTACTAATGCTGGCATAAGGGGACCATTCCCCATCCTCACTTTCCCTCAAGTCCCCCGATCAAATGCATGTGCAGAACACCCCCTTCCACTACCCACGACCCCCTCTCTCCCCCATCCTCCTTGCTTACTCCCCCCTCCCGGCGTGTATGGCAACGTGTGGTGAGGCCTCACGCTCCCCCTCCCTTCCTCACTCCCCTTTCCTCACTCCCACACCCCTTACTCGCTCCCCCTCAGTGGTCTTTTACTCAGAGAGTAGTTAATTCATGGAATGGCCTCCCTGGTAAGGTAGTGGCAGCAGAAACAGTGGATAGGTTTAAGTTAGAATTAGATAGGTACCTGGAAGTTATGGGGTTAGAGGGGTATAGGGATGTTGACAGGACTTTTCGGTCGTTTGAGCATTGATGGGTGATTGTGTGCATGTGTACGGAGTGCTGTAGGTGGGTGTCTTGTCAAGGGGGGGTTGTGTGGTTGATATTGTGTATTTTTAACCAAGCCCATGCACCCTCCCCTGAGTTGAAGATTTTTTTTTTACAAAAACTATAAAAAATATATTCATTAATTAAAAATATTTTTTTGTATTTTCATCCTTGGATCTTGTGTTGATAATTTTGTGTGGTGTTCACGCAGGCATGATGGGCCGAATGGCCTCCACCTGTGTTCGATTTCCTTGTCAATTTCCTTGTAAATATGCATGCACAAAACCGCAAAAACTAGAAGAAAAAAAACCCAACAAAAAAACACGAATACGCGGAGCACAGGGCCACAAATGTCGAAGCAGGTCGCATTTTATAAACCGTGAATATGCAGGTTCCATGAATGGCAAATCCTTGAATAGCAAAATCCGACAGTACTTTGCTCTTGTGAAATTTGAACCTCCTCGGTAATAGAAAAGCTCAAAACGCTTACTTCTGCAGTGAAAGCAAAGTGAGAATACCCAAACACCAATGAAAATGCTATCACATGGTACATCGTGATGTCATAGTGCAGTACATACATGTTTGAAACATTTTAATGAACATACCTAGTATTGCCACCGCACCTTAAGAACATGTTGGTATGAGTTGACAAAACTCAGTAACTGTCAAAGTTTTGTGTTTCACACTCATGGTTTGCAAACTCCCCTCCATCCCCACTCCCACCGATCCACCGTTAGGTCTTTTTGGAACTGGAGCTGGAGCAAAAGAAGCATGCACAAGATACTGCACAAAGCGATAACATTACATTCATGCTGGAGAAGGAACGGGAGCGACTCACACAGCAGGTACCACAAATGTCCCACCATTTTTCTTCGTTACCTTGTGTATGTTTAACATAATTTGATATGTTTGAGGATACTGTTTTGGTCTCTTGTCTCTCCATTGAGCAGTATTTGTGAGAACTTTACAAATAATTTAATTAAATACGATTTGATGTCCATATGGATGGAGAGGACTGATTAGAAAGGTGACTTTTGGGACCAAAGGGCCTATGACTGAACATGCCGTTTGATATCGTCGCAGCTGGAGACTGAGCGGGACCATGCTCGCCGAATGGAACGAGAGGCCCGACGCTTGGCCACCGAGCTCAAAGCTGAGAAAGCCCGAATGCGAAACCTTGTTCTGCTGCTCCTGCATGAGAACGAATCCCTCACAGAGCAGCCGTTTGATGATGCTGAGACGACCTCCGAGGCCATAACTGAGCATCAAAATGATGTGACAAACTTGCAGATGGGTGACAACCTTTCTCAGTCAGATGAAGAGGTTCAAGCAGGTTCCACAACTGTGGAACAAGTTTGCAATGAGCAGAGTGAAAAAACGTCACGTCTGGACGTCCAGAGGCCAGTGCCTGATGTGCGACCGATTCTGGTTTCAACTGCAGTGGGTCCAGATGAGCCTTGTGCCTTTGTCCCTTGGAAAACGTGTAGAGTGTCTGTAGCTGTAGAGACGGAGCATCCAAGGTTAATATCTGTCGGAGTTGGCCGAGACAAAGAGAACGACGTGCTTGATTCTCCAGCAGTCAGCTCCATGGCACCCTCCAGCCCCAGCTGCAATGGAAAAATGACTGATTGGTCCCCACATGCTGTGTTTATGGATAGTTTGGCTCCAGAGGGTACAGCAGAGGTGCTGAGACAACCCCCACAAGTTAACGGAGCTGCTCTACCTTCACCTCCACTCTGTAGTAGCCCCCCTTGGGCAGATGAGAACAGGAACAATGCTCGGGCTGTGCCTGACCTAGATTTGCATGGATCTCATGGCCAACCACTGCGGTCACCGCCATTAATTGGTTTGCGATTTCAAGCAGCTAAACAAAGATTCCAGTCAGAAGGCCTACCAAGCAATAGTCAGGACTTGTCTCAGGCCAAAACCCAGGCTCGTAATGCTATTAGTCATGCTATCACGAGGTATACTCGGGTGCACACAATTAGCAGTGTCAGCACTTCATCATCACCTTCAAGCACAGATGGTGAGGTGCACGGATCTCCAGAAGAAGCTGCACTACACCCTCCAATAGTCAGCAGAATGGCACACAGCCTGCCCCGTTCGCCGCTATCCCCACGAGGTGCACCTCCACCAGTTCCACCCAAGAAGCCATCCCTTGGGATGCCATCTCACCGGGGCATGCTGGATTCAAACTCCAACCCTGCAGATGAAGAAAGCAGCTCGGCCTCCATGTCGAGCATGGAAGGAGCGAATCTGGAGTCTTCAAGCTTGCATCCAACAACAACAATATATGAGGTAGGTGTGTTGCTCCAAGGTTGTTTTTTTTTGGCCGTTTTCATTGGGCAAGCTAAGACTACCTTCGTGGGAGTCCCAACATTGCTGATTTTCATGACCGCCTCAAACTTGTAAGGGTCTGAGCTAAGTCTAGGGTGCACTCCCGAGGAGGGGGACATGGATTCATGTCAGCAGAATTGTCAATAACTGAGAGTATCTATCAAGGAGGTGAGGAAGGGCTTTTACAGAAGATCCAGGTTGGAGTGAAGGAAGTAAAGGAACAGTTAGGTGATCTAAGAGTAGATAAGGCTCCGGGTCCAGATAACATGCACTCGAGAGTATTGATGGAAGTGGCTGAGCAGGTAAGCGAGATGTTAACGGATATTTTCAATAGCTCACTGGAGTCAGGACAGGTACCGGAGGGTTGGAGAGTAGCAAATGTAACACCATTATTTAAGAATGGATCCAGAGAAGAATTTGGGAAACTATAGACCTGTTGGTTTGACTTCAGTTGTGGGGAAGGTGTTGGAGACATTAATTAAGGACCAGATGAGGAACCATTGAAATAAATACAAACTAATAAAAGGTAGTCAGCATGGGTTTGCCAAAGGTAGTTCCTGTCTAACGAATCTTTTAGAGTTCTCCGAAGCAGTGTCTGATTGGGTGAATGAGGGAAAGGCAGTGGACATAGTATATCTAGAATTTAAGAAGACATTTGATAAGGTACCACATTGGAGGTTGTTAGCCAAAGTGAGGTCTTGTGCAGTGGCTGGTCAGGTAGCTAATTGGATTATAAACTGGCTTTGTAATAGGAAGCAAAAAAAGTGGCTGTGAGTGGCAGGATGTCTTGCTGGGACGATGTAAGTAGTGGGGTACCTCAGGGATCAGTACTCGGGCCATTACTATTCATTATTTACATCAACGATTTGGATATTGGGGTAAAGAGTAAGTTTTACAAGTTTGCAGGTGACACAAAGCTTGGAGGTAAGGTGGATAGCAAAGGGGGGTGGTGATCAGATTCAGGAAAGTATTGATACTTGTATCGATTGGGCAAAAGATTGGCAGATGGAATTGAACCTGAGCAAGTGTAAGG